>NC_139255.1:30147366-30747366 GCF_977018435.1 Lepisma saccharinum | reverse complement strand
TAAGCAATTTCAACCCTCTTAAAGTGAAAACCTCTAAAGATTTTTAGTAATTACGAACCATGAATGAACTGTCACATCAAGATATAAGCATTCCTATGCTCCATTTCAAGTTTACACTTTGTGCTCTTTTTTGATATGTGGATAATGCAACACTTCTACGTGTACTTTCGGGGGTTAGATTCACTGGATCCCACAATTCGTCATCAGATCGCATGCATTTTGAGTAAAAAAGATTACGCCCAAACCTTATATAATTCTAATAACCTTGCTCTAGTTTAGGTCTTCATCACATAGGAACCACTTTAATGTGAAGAGATTTTAAAGTGGAAGGTGGGTACATACGGGTGAGTCAATTAAAGACAGTGTACGATCATTGGCCGAGGAAATTACCTCACGTTGGAGGCACGCGAGGGAAAAATACAATAAACAGAAACGTAATTCTTCACAAAACTTACCACTCATACTGTAATGCAACCAAATATGATTTACAAAGCGTATTAATGGGAATGGCTCATTTTGCGAGTCGTGGTGCACCATTTCCCCACGGATACCCGGCTGACGCTTCGGAATCTTCCGCTTGGCGGCGCTAGTGACTTCCGCATTTTGCTCTCGGGCTTAAGTGACGCATCCTATTAAAAAATCTAGCTTCTGTGCATGAAAAATGGCACAGATTTCGTTGTATGTTGGGTTTGAGTCTGTGGTGAAATATTAGCTAGTTGCGTAATATATATAGTTACAGACAAATTCAAGCTTAAATTGTGGATTTAATCATCGTTTTTATTGTAAAAGTGTTCTGTGTTATTACAAGACAGTATATTTATTGAAACGTAAGTTAATATTAAATAATCTTGTGATTTAGAAGATAAATCAGTGTTAAATCTGGATAGCATGGAAGGCTCTGAGCCATCCAGATAAAGTTTCCTGCTTGTAAGAAATTCAACAAATTTCATTCAAGTGAGGGAAAATGTCTAGCGCGGAAATTATTAATCAAAGCAGAGGGGACGTCCAAATGGAGATGAATGAAGTAGTGGAAGTAAAAAATGATACGTCTTCAAATAAAGACGGAGAAAATATGGATGTTGAATTGGTTGCTAAGCAACCAAAAAGTCAGAACTCAAAACGAAATCGAGCAAAAGTTAGTGGAAAGGAGGAATCTATAAATGCTCCAAAAATTTTCAAAGCAAACGTATTAGAGCGTACAATGCAATCAAAGGACAATCTGAATAAAAATGACTTATTCTATCCTGGGCACGATGGCCCATATATTGTTCTTGTTGAAGGCGTGGAACACAATGTTGGTAGCTTTAGTGCTATTATGTTAGGTAGTTACTTAAGAGAAGCTAGAATTAAGGTGAATTTTGTTAAGGCATCGGGTCCTAATCGTGCAAAGGTTTACTTTTTAACATCCAATGATGCAAATGACTTTTACTTGAACAAAGAGTTTCAGAAGAAGTATAAGGTAAATGTCAAAATCCCGAAGAGTCTTTTACACAGAATGGGACTAATATATGGGTTACCGTTAGATATAAACTTAGAAGAAGTACAAGATGAAGCAGAGGCTGAGAGAAATATTCCAATAATCAAAATGGAAAGAATGAAAAAAAAGATTTATCAAGAAAATGGGGAATTTGAGTTCAAACCGACCAAATTGATCAGCGTAACGTTTCAATCACAAAGGTTGCCCTCGCATGTAAAGCTACTCAGTAACATATTTCAGGTACAACCTAAAATAAAATCTGTGATGCAGTGCAGGAATTGTTTCCGTTTCTCTCACACAAAGGATGTTTGTAAGTCCAAAGCGATATGTCCAAGGTGCGGTGATTATGAACATGATGATATATGTGCTTCAGTACCTAAATGCATAAATTGCTCAGGAAATCATCTTGCAACCGAGAGGTCGTGCAGTAAGTGGGAAGAGGAAAGAGAAATTCAGAAGGTGATAGCATATGAGGGCTGTTCATATCAAGAAGCAAAGAGAAAAGTTAGTTCTAGTAGTTCATTTATGACAGACAGAGACGATTATTCTTATGCAAACATACTACAAGATTTCCCAGAGTTAAAAACAACTAAAGCAGAGTCTTCCTTTGTACAAGCTCCAAGTTCAGCAATTACAACAGGTAACAGATATGAGGTGCTGGCCACTCTAAGAGATGAGGAATCAGGGACATCAAGAAACTTATATTCGTGGAAATCTTCTCAACCTCATCTTTACAACATGAACAATAGTTATGCTGATCGAAGACTTGGGAAGATATTTAAAAGTAAAGAAGTTATGAAAAATAAAAGTATGCAAAATCTAAAGTCGTGTGACAATCCTCAAACCCAAAACGAACAAGAAAGACCAGATTATATTTTACTAAATTCCCAAAGCAGTCCAACGTCAGTGACAACAACGGAAAAACGAAAATTACGGACTAGCATCCCACAATATGACTCTCAAAAGCAAATAATGATTAGTTTGTTACAAGTTATGGCAAAACTAACGTCGAACATAACTGTGGATGATAATCTTCAGAGAATTAAAAATATTCTAGTCGATTGTGCAAATATAACTTCACAGTTATTGAAACTTATTGAAGAGCTTGAATCATATGAAGATGCTCAACATTAAATATAATAATCAGTAAGTTATTACATGCAAAATATGTTTTTGTTTGTGCAATGGAATTTATGCTCGTTTCCTTCAAGAAAACTTGAACTCATGAAACTGATAGAAGAGCATCATCCTCTCATTATATGTGTATGTGAAGTATGGGGGGATGGAAGAGTTTCAATTGAAATAAAAAATTATCACGCAGTAATTAATGAAAAAGGCGGAAAAGGATTGTAATTTGACTTTCGTTATATGTGAGTGAATTGCCCAACGTTAGTATTGAATGTTCTAGTGTTTTATTGGTAAGTGATTAGGAAATATAAGCGATTATAAAACTGTGTTTAACTTTGAAAAGAATGTTGTGTTTTCTTTTCTACCCAGCAAGCCCTGATGAGTGATAAAAGCTTCTCATGTTCCCGACAAAAGTAGCAGCGGACTAACTTTGGAACGATTGGTGTCCAACTGGAGGACGTTGCAAAATGTAAATAAAAAAAGAAAAATATCAAGAAAAAGTCAAGAATTTTGGGTTTGTTATTTTGGTAGACACCCTGTTATTGATCGATAATTACCAATAATAAAAAGGTTCCATCCCCAACTTAAAGAGTTACATTCAAGAAAACAAATTCAGCCATGTTTCAGACTTGCTTCAGGAACTTGAAAGATGGCGAGCGCAAATTACATGGGAAATCTGTTGCCCTGTCAGTTATAAGACATTGCTCCCCATCGTCCAATCGCCTTAGTCGTTAACCACAGTGATCACCAATGAAAGGTCAGAACTCTCCCGATGTGGCCATCGAAGCAATGATGCCGCTTTTATTGACCAACAGTTTTCCTCCTGTGTTCCATACAAACAAACAGATTCTTGTTTCGTCTTCTCATTATTTTAGCTTCTATGAAGCTTTAGTTTACAGTTTGAGATTTCTGTCCTTTTAGTCTTAAGAAGATTTAGCTTTTAATCGTTAGATGTTTTAACTTTTAGATTTCAGGAGTTTTAGCTTTAATCCTCAGAAGTTTTAGCATTGAGCCCTCAGAAGTCGTAGCCTTTAATGATCTTAAATTTAACCTCCAGTACTCAGAAATTTTAGCATTTAGTACTCAGAAATTATAGTTCTAAGCCTTCAGATGTTTTTAGATTTTATCCCCTAGAAGTTTCAGTTTTTAGTCCTCTGAAGTTTTACCTTTAGAGTCCTCTGAAGTTTTTACTTTTAGTTCCCTGAAGTTTTAGCTTTTACTCCTCTGAAGTTTTTGCTCTCAGTCCTGTGAAGTTAGCTTTTAGTACTCAGAAGTTTTAGCTTTTAGTACTCAGAAGTTTTAGCTTTTAGTACTCTGTAGTTTTAGCTTTTAGTACTCTGTAGTTTTAGCTTTTGCTACTCTGAAGTTTTAGCTTTTAGTCTTCTCAATGTTTAGCTTTTGGTCTTCTGAAGTTTTAGCTTTTAGTCTTCAAAAGTTTTAGCTTTTAGTACTCTGAAGTTTTAGCTTTTAGTCTTCAAAAGTTTTAGCTTTTAGTACTCTGACGTTTTACCTTTGTCTTCTAAAATTTAAGCTTTTAGTACTCTGAAGTTTTAGCTTTTAGTACTCTGACGTTTTAGCTTTTAGTCTTCTCAATTTTTAGCTTTTGGTCTTCTGAAGTTTTAGCTTTTAGTATTCTGAAGTTTTAGCTTTTAGTACTCTGAAGTTTTAGCTTTGTCTTCTGAAATTTTATATTTTAGTACTCGGAAGTTTTAGCTTTTAGTACTCTGAAGTTTTTGCTTTTAGTCTTCTGAAATTTTAGCTTTTAGCCTTCTGAAGTTTTAGCTTTTAGTACTCTGACGTTTTAGCTTTTAGTAGTCAGAAATTTTAGGTTTTAGTCCTCTTTAGTTTTAGCATTTAGTCTTATAAAGTTTTAGCTTTTAGCACTCAGAAATTTTAGTTTTCAGTCGTTAAAAGTTTTAGCTGGTAATCCTGACCCTGAGTTGTGTTAGAACAGGTGAAGCGAAAATCCTTTCATCTACCCGTAGATCCATCTCAGATTTCGTCTTCATGAGAAGCAGCACCTTATGTAGTATATCTTGGGAAATTCCTCTTTCTATAAAGATGTAGCTTGCCCCCACACATCGCAGGTGCCCAATATGACTTCAGTATCTGGCTTCTCTCTTCCGTTCCACGCCCTGCCTAACGTTTTCATATTCCTCTGAAGGTATTGGAAATCAGAGCTCTCTCGCTGGCTGGCTCTGGATATTGGAATTCCTATCTTCCTTTCACTAGCAGAAGGACGTAATCTTCTCGCCTTCCTCTTTGCTTCCCGTTCTTGTTTCCTTTAATATTTTGATTCTTTCAGTGATTGTAGGTATCCTGCAGAACATTTCCCTCAAGAAACATAAATTCCCCTCGGTGCTATAAAGTTTTCCCGCAATAGAGAGAATTTCCAAAAAATTCTATAAAATTATCTCACAAAACAAAAATTCCCCCCTCTTTTTCTATAAAAACAAATTTCTTTTAGACTTAAAAATTCGGTAAGACAAAAATTACAAACATGTATATTAAAATTACCCCTGAGAAGGTAAAATTCCCCTCATTTCCTTCAGGGGAGACAAAATTCCCATCTTTCCTGCAAATATTTTCTAACTGAAATTAAACATCCTCTGAACTTCCCATTGGACTCAATTCGACATTGTTTTAAACATACCATCTGGTTTATCTAGTAGAACCCCTAATTTAATTGAAAAGAAACTCCATATATTTTTTAAAAACAATAACTTTTAAAATATAATTTCACAGAGAAGTGGCATTTAAATCTGCAACATTATATATTTTAAATAAAATTATGGGAGTCCATAAAGTCCTGCAAAAAACTAAAACTCTATAACTTGAAAACTATTAAGTTTATTAACAAACTATTTTGTGTGTACTTACAGCAAGGTTCAAAGTTTATTTCCTGCTTTTTTAGGTTAATCGCCAAACCTCCAATTGTGCACCATTCACGTCCAAACACTGTTGCAGTCTTTTTGTGAAACCGAGAATTGCGTGCTGACGGTGCTCTACTGGGATATTCAGAATCACATCTCTTATATTTTTTCTTTTAGGTCATCCAGATTAGCTGGTTTCTGTGAATACACCTCGGTCTTTACATGTCCCCACAACCAATAATCGCAAGGTTTCATGTCTGGTGATCTTGCAGGCCAAGGTGTGGGCCCTCTTCGGCCAATCCATCTACCTTGAAATTGTTCGTTAAGAAACTGCCGAACTTCAAGGCCAAAATGCGGCGGCGCCCCATCTTGTTGCATGTGGACGTCATTGATGATGCCTAACCTATTAAGTTCTGGCAGAAGGAATGTCTGTAGCATTGGACTCCGGCCCACGCTGTCCTGCACTGACTGAATCACATCGTCACTCGATCCTGGCCTTCCACTGCGTGGCAAATCTGACACACTTCCCGTTGCCTTTAACTTTTCATACCATCTCTTGATACTTGAATTTGCTGGGGGTGGTTTCCCATATGTTGTCTGGAACTTTCTCTGCACTGAAACACAAGATTTTAACTCTGCAAACCACAGAACACACTGTGCCTTTTCCTGGATGGACGCCATCTTAAGTCACATGATCACGTGATTACCAGTGCAAGCGTCACTGAGCAGTGTGGCCAGAACAAAACTTTAAACTTCCACCCTTCTCACCCAAAAAATGTGTATTGTTAAACGCAACAGCTAAAAAGTTATAAAGTTTTAGTTTTTTGCAGGACTTTATGGACTCCCTGTATTTATAGTTTTTGTTGTTGTTTAGTTGTATTCATAAAGTCTAATCTATTGCCTGCGTGCACATTTGCACATGATGAAATGCAGCAATTTCGAAGAAAATTCTGTTTTTCCTCTTTCTGTCTAGAAATTCCTTCAAATTTCCCTCCCGTTCTATATCGTCCCTCTTTCCTTGTTCGTTAATGGGAAAGGGCTGTTCCTCTTATGGATGTCTCGTCAACTTTGTTAAGAGGGGTTCACGGTGACTGCGTCGCCTAAGCGCTTAAAAGGAAAGTCATCAGAGAGAGACGTAATTGTTGGTTCCAGACGATGTGTCGGGAGAGTGAAGGCTGGGGGATGATTTTATCCCCATTTTCCAGCTAATTGCTGCTAAGTAACGATACGGACATTTCCCAGAAAATTTGGCATACCAGAACCTTGTTGCAGAAATGAATTAATATCTGAAAATGAAACTTCTACTAGGAATCGAAATACACTGATTTATCAACTCGTACATTTGATTTAAATTACGAAACTTGCCTTTGCACGTTATTTTGTTTAATGTGTGATACTAATTGTGTAAAACTATTGCTCAAAACATTAATTAAGAACATCTATAATGCTGAAGCGTGTCCTCGGATTGCACATTAGATAGCTTGCATATCTATCTGAAAATAAGCAATTTCAACCCTCTTAAAGTGAAAACCTCTAAAGATTTTTAGTAATTACGAACCATGAATGAACTGTCACATCAAGATATAAGCATTCCTATGCTCCATTTCAAGTTTACACTTTGTGCTCTTTTTTGATATGTGGATAATGCAACACTTCTACGTGTACTTTCGGGGGTTAGATTCACTGGATCCCACAATTCGTCATCAGATCGCATGCATTTTGAGTAAAAAAGATTACGCCCAAACCTTATATAATTCTAATAACCTTGCTCTAGTTTAGGTCTTCATCACATAGGAACCACTTTAATGTGAAGAGATTTTAAAGTGGAAGGTGGGTACATACGGGTGAGTCAATTAAAGACAGTGTACGATCATTGGCCGAGGAAATTACCTCACGTTGGAGGCACGCGAGGGAAAAATACAATAAACAGAAACGTAATTCTTCACAAAACTTACCACTCATACTGTAATGCAACCAAATATGATTTACAAAGCGTATTAATGGGAATGGCTCATTTTGCGAGTCGTGGTGCACCATTTCCCCACGGATACCCGGCTGACGCTTCGGAATCTTCCGCTTGGCGGCGCTAGTGACTTCCGCATTTTGCTCTCGGGCTTAAGTGACGCATCCTATTAAAAAATCTAGCTTCTGTGCATGAAAAATGGCACAGATTTCGTTGTATGTTGGGTTTGAGTCTGTGGTGAAATATTAGCTAGTTGCGTAATATATATAGTTACAGACAAATTCAAGCTTAAATTGTGGATTTAATCATCGTTTTTATTGTAAAAGTGTTCTGTGTTATTACAAGACAGTATATTTATTGAAACGTAAGTTAATATTAAATAATCTTGTGATTTAGAAGATAAATCAGTGTTAAATCTGGATAGCATGGAAGGCTCTGAGCCATCCAGATAAAGTTTCCTGCTTGTAAGAAATTCAACAAATTTCATTCAAGTGAGGGAAAATGTCTAGCGCGGAAATTATTAATCAAAGCAGAGGGGACGTCCAAATGGAGATGAATGAAGTAGTGGAAGTAAAAAATGATACGTCTTCAAATAAAGACGGAGAAAATATGGATGTTGAATTGGTTGCTAAGCAACCAAAAAGTCAGAACTCAAAACGAAATCGAGCAAAAGTTAGTGGAAAGGAGGAATCTATAAATGCTCCAAAAATTTTCAAAGCAAACGTATTAGAGCGTACAATGCAATCAAAGGACAATCTGAATAAAAATGACTTATTCTATCCTGGGCACGATGGCCCATATATTGTTCTTGTTGAAGGCGTGGAACACAATGTTGGTAGCTTTAGTGCTATTATGTTAGGTAGTTACTTAAGAGAAGCTAGAATTAAGGTGAATTTTGTTAAGGCATCGGGTCCTAATCGTGCAAAGGTTTACTTTTTAACATCCAATGATGCAAATGACTTTTACTTGAACAAAGAGTTTCAGAAGAAGTATAAGGTAAATGTCAAAATCCCGAAGAGTCTTTTACACAGAATGGGACTAATATATGGGTTACCGTTAGATATAAACTTAGAAGAAGTACAAGATGAAGCAGAGGCTGAGAGAAATATTCCAATAATCAAAATGGAAAGAATGAAAAAAAAGATTTATCAAGAAAATGGGGAATTTGAGTTCAAACCGACCAAATTGATCAGCGTAACGTTTCAATCACAAAGGTTGCCCTCGCATGTAAAGCTACTCAGTAACATATTTCAGGTACAACCTAAAATAAAATCTGTGATGCAGTGCAGGAATTGTTTCCGTTTCTCTCACACAAAGGATGTTTGTAAGTCCAAAGCGATATGTCCAAGGTGCGGTGATTATGAACATGATGATATATGTGCTTCAGTACCTAAATGCATAAATTGCTCAGGAAATCATCTTGCAACCGAGAGGTCGTGCAGTAAGTGGGAAGAGGAAAGAGAAATTCAGAAGGTGATAGCATATGAGGGCTGTTCATATCAAGAAGCAAAGAGAAAAGTTAGTTCTAGTAGTTCATTTATGACAGACAGAGACGATTATTCTTATGCAAACATACTACAAGATTTCCCAGAGTTAAAAACAACTAAAGCAGAGTCTTCCTTTGTACAAGCTCCAAGTTCAGCAATTACAACAGGTAACAGATATGAGGTGCTGGCCACTCTAAGAGATGAGGAATCAGGGACATCAAGAAACTTATATTCGTGGAAATCTTCTCAACCTCATCTTTACAACATGAACAATAGTTATGCTGATCGAAGACTTGGGAAGATATTTAAAAGTAAAGAAGTTATGAAAAATAAAAGTATGCAAAATCTAAAGTCGTGTGACAATCCTCAAACCCAAAACGAACAAGAAAGACCAGATTATATTTTACTAAATTCCCAAAGCAGTCCAACGTCAGTGACAACAACGGAAAAACGAAAATTACGGACTAGCATCCCACAATATGACTCTCAAAAGCAAATAATGATTAGTTTGTTACAAGTTATGGCAAAACTAACGTCGAACATAACTGTGGATGATAATCTTCAGAGAATTAAAAATATTCTAGTCGATTGTGCAAATATAACTTCACAGTTATTGAAACTTATTGAAGAGCTTGAATCATATGAAGATGCTCAACATTAAATATAATAATCAGTAAGTTATTACATGCAAAATATGTTTTTGTTTGTGCAATGGAATTTATGCTCGTTTCCTTCAAGAAAACTTGAACTCATGAAACTGATAGAAGAGCATCATCCTCTCATTATATGTGTATGTGAAGTATGGGGGGATGGAAGAGTTTCAATTGAAATAAAAAATTATCACGCAGTAATTAATGAAAAAGGCGGAAAAGGAGTGGGTATATTTGTACATGAAAGTCTGGCATTCAAACCCATATCATTTAATCCCAATTTAGTGATTCTTCGAGAATACCGGGTGGAAGTAGTGGGAATACAAGTGCAAATTTTGAATAAAATATTTACCGTTATCTCGATCTATATACCACCTTCTTATACATCGCAAAAAATTGCAGTGAAACATTTAAGGTCTATGATTAGTTCATTCAAGACTCCATTAATCATAACTGGAGATTTCAATTGCCACCACCCATTGTGGGGTCGACAAGCAGCAGATAAATTGGGTCGAACTCTTGTTGAATGGATGGAGGCGGAAGAGTTAACTATAATAAATGATGGTTCACCTACTCATATGCCTAGAAATGGAAGTAATCCGTCATCTATAGACTTAACATTAATTTCAGAAAAGTATTGTGCAGACTTTACATGGGAGGCCGATGTGGACTTGAGAACAAGCGATCATTATCCATGTTATTTTTATCTGGCTTATTGCCATGCAACAAATGAAAGAATATTAACTATTCGGAAATGGAAAGTATTCAAAGCTAATTGGTCTAATTATACTAAACTTTTAAATATTTATTTCTCAGAGAATGATGGATTAAAACCCGATAATATTACATATGAGGAGTTTGTAAAAATCATTTCGGCTGCGATGGACTTGAGTTGTCCCAGGGTGATAAAAAGTAGTCAGCAACACTTCCCAAAGATATACTGGTGGACAGAGGAGTGTGCTGAAGCAAAACTACATAGAGTCGAATTAGCAAGAATATACTCACGTCAACCAAATCCGGAGAACTGGATAGCATTCAGACACTCTGTGGCAAAATCAAAGAGATTATGCATAAAAGCAAAAAGAAAATCATGGATTTTATTTTGTGAAAATTTACACCCAAGCATGAAATTAGGATATGTGTGGAATAAGTTTAGGTCGCTCAAAAATCCTCGTACAGCAAATGTGGTCCCTTTAAAATCACATTGGAAGACTGAATTTATTCAGAAACTCATACCTACAGTGTCAGACGGAGTAATTGAAACACCAAATGAATTATGTAGTTACACATCAAATCTACGTTCGGCGAAAGGTTTTGCAACTCCAATTTCAAAAGAGGAAATCTATGAAATCATCGGCAACAGTAAAGAATCTGATCCAGGGATGGATGGAATTACTTATTCGATGATTAATCACCTTCCAGATGTAGCGTTAACGGCGATGTGCACAATTTTTAATAAATTCTTAAATAATGGAAAAGTACCAGAAGATTGGTCCAAACAGTTGATTATTCCAATTTTAAAAACAGGCAAGGACCCTCAAGTAGGTAAATCATATAGACCTATAGCTTTGACGTCAGTTATAGGAAATATATTTGAGAAACTGATACAAAAAAGAATAGAATGGTTTTTAGAAAGCCAAAATATATTTCAGTTCGAACAAATAGGATTTCGAAAGGGATTAGGATGCCAAGACGGATTAATCACTCTTTCCTCGTATATTTTCGACTCACTGAAAAGAAACAGAATTGTACTAGCTGCATTCTTAGATGTAAGCGCAGCTTATGATAATGTAGGTATTAATATCCTAATCCAAACAATACAACAGCTAAAAATACCTCACAACTATGTTTTTGATATTATGGAAGTTACTCACTAAAAGATCTGTATATTTCCACTTTTTCAGTGAAAGTAGAGGACCGTATTCAGCCTGCAAAGGGTTACCTCAAGGATGTCCTTTAAGTCCTTTGTTATTCAACATATATATGATCGGGATGAAAAGGAAATTAATTCCAACAGTCAATTATCTTCAATATGCAGATGATATCTGTATCTATATGTCCACGACACAAATTCATACTGATTTTCCTGTTTTAGAGGAACAAATATTGGAAGTGCAAAAGTGGCTTGAAAGTAAAAAACTCTCCATTTCAATGGAAAAATCAAATATTACAATTTTTAGTAAAAAGGGAACACCTCCAATAGTTCACTCAATGTCCCGAAAAACAAGAATTCCCATTACATCCAGAGTAAAATATTTAGGTGTCATCTTGGATGAAAAACTAACTTGGAAGGACCAAATTAAAGCAATACAAGTCAAATCAGAAAAAGTGTTTAATTTGTTCAAAGCAATAGCAAATACTCAGTGGGGATGTCATCCTCGAGTTATGCTTTTATTTTACAAGAATTATTTTCGGCCTATGATAGATTATTCTCTACTGGCAATGTGTAACTTGACAGAAGGAAAGTTGAATTCCATTGATGTCATACAGAGGAAATTCTTGAAAAGATGTTTAGGCGTTATGAACAGCACTCCAAACGTAGTAGTATACATGGAAGCGGGTGAATGTTCCATTTCATGTAGACAGAAGATGTTAGCAGCAAATATGCTCTTCAAAGTGAAATCATATTGTGAGCATCCTTTCAACAATGTACTAACAAATATGATACACTTATATGAAACGGGAAAAATAACAAACAGAAAATCTGCTATGTGGATAGAATTGTATAATTCGTTTTGTCAAGAATACCAGGATGTTCTACAGATGCGTTCACGGCCTGTTTTTTCATTAGATTATCCTCAACAGTCTCTGGATAATATTCATTTTCCTCGTTATTCGCACATATCGGAATATTTTACTCAATGGCCAAGTTTTTATTTCATATACACAGATGGATCTAAAAGCGAGTCAGGAGTTGGATGTGCAGTGTACGATCCACAACATAAAACAGACCTATTATTTCGTCTTCCACAAGACTGTTCAATATTTACATCAGAATCTTACGCAATTTACCAAGCTTTAATATATGTCCAAAAATTAAATTTACAAAAGTTCTTAATACTTACTGACTCGCAAAGTGTATTACAGGCTCTTAAATCTTCTTACAAGAGTCTTTACAAATTATCCCCTTATATTATAAATTGCATACAATTAGTTCAAACAATACAAAAATCTGGAAAAACCATTGAGTTTTCTTGGGTTAAAGCTCATAGTAATATTACAGGTAATTCTCATGTAGATGAATGTGCAAAGAAAGCAGTGCGTCTTCCGAATATTACGAACTTATCATTATACTATTCGGATCTTCTCCCTAGAGTAAAGAAGAAAATTCTGAATGAATGGTTTGATTGGTGTCGAAATGAACTTACAACAGTTGGAGAATCATACAGTCCATTTGCTGAATTCAAAACACAAAAACCATGGTTTCATCATGTAAGTGCTACAAGAAATGTAATTGTATTAATTAATAGACTGAGAACGGGCCATTTGTGTACTAGGCAACATTTATCCAAAATTGGAATAACGAACTATAAGAAATGTGAATGTGGCTGGGGAAGTGCAGATGCACAACATATAATACTAGAATGCTCAAAATATAATAGAGAGAAATATCTTGTATAAAACTTTAAATAATCTAAAGGTTCAGTTTCCAACAAATATGTTAAGTTTAGTTGTTAATCCAGATGTGCGGATTGGTTATAGTTTGTTATCATTTTTAAGGAAGTGTAACATACAATTGTAAAAGGCAAAGTGTTCTTAAAAAAAAAATCAAAAAAAAAATCTAATATCTGTAAAATAGGCGGGATGGACTGATAATATTAATGTAAAACAATTGTGTACATTTTATATGTGTATTGTTATGGACAAAAAACGGCATAAAAGCTGTTAGGTTCCAAATAAAGGAATGAATGAATGAATGAATTCGTTGTATGTTGCACTCGTGCTTCAAGAAGACGGGACAGAGGAAACTGTGTGTGTTTTTTACATTCTTGATTGATGTAAACAGGTACAAACTGTAAATGCGGTACACAACAACACCAAATATCGTGAAAACAATGAACAGATTGTGTCGTATCTGATTCGGAGTTGATTAAAGCGAAAATCTCGCAAGATAGATTGTTGAACACACAATTGTCGTTAAAAAATGATCAAGTTTATTGACTAGCGATTTACTTATCACAACCCGTTCATTTCGAAATACACTAAAAACATTATTTATCGAATAAGCTTTTCTATTAGATTCTGATTGTTGAATATCGCTTTTCTCATCTCTTGGCTTATCGCAACGATGAAGATGATTGGTAAAGTGAAGAAACAAATGAGACAAAAACACATCAATACCTTATACAGGTTTAGAACCGAGGCCAAGATAGACCTCTGTAAACTCGAAACGTGCTGATACGTAATATCTTGGACTCACGGCATATATAATAGTTGAAGACTAAACTGGCTTTACTATTCTTATTCGATCATATTGATAGATATTTGTTATCTTCAACCTGTGCGGCGTGGTTGCATACATTCAGGATAAAATAATGTTATTTTTCGATAGATTTCGAGACAAGAACGAGACCGATAACACGAGACTCGTCTCGATACCACCCGTAACCTCATTTTGCCTAGAAAATAATCCAAAAATATTAAGGCCATGAGGCTGCCGAATCCCTACGCATCACCAGGCCTCCTGTGTCCCGATGATGTATTGATAACATTTCCTTCTCCTTCACCCTACACGAGCTGGGAACGGGTTTCCACGTCCAAGGATGTTATCACGCAATTTGACTTGCAAAATAACCTAGTTCCAGCAAAAACGATGAAAATGGATTGTTGACTTTTGTTTCCTGGTAAGCTTAGCTTCAAGCAAGATGGTTTTCCGGTGTCTGCAGCACGGATGAAAATTTATAAGTTTTTGTTTGACGGGGAGAATCCATCTTGTTTTTCCGTTTCACGTGTTCCGGCGGCAGATGATTTTTCATCCTTCTCTCTTGCTTTTTTGTTTGTTTTATTTTGCCTTTTTTTAAAATGGAAGGTGGCGAGATAGGGAGGCTTTTTGTGCACCATTTATGCCACGAAGCAAAAGTGTGTGTAGCAACGTGGCAGAAGAGAAATATTAGGAAACGGCTTCGCATATTTTCAGTTTCCACCGTAGGATGGCGTTGAAGTTCGAGTGTTGATTCCAAGAAAGCCTATCGATTTAAACTTTTTATTTTTTATTTTCGGGAAATAGACCATCCTGTGCTACACTCGAGTGTAAACAGGAAATTGCAATACTAACGTCAGTGCAGTTGATATGGTTGCCCCGCTCGAGGCCAGGTTATATCTCGGGTGGGTGAATGCAGGTGAGAATATTTCCGTCAATGTCTGTACATAAGGGGCTCTGGTGACACTCAGCCTCTCACCAGCGAGTACCTTAGGACAGCTTTGGAGGGTAAAAGGCGACCGGAGCGTGCTGCTGATCACATCACCTCCACCTTGGTTAAGCATGTAGTAGTAGCATGTATTAATATTACTACTACTAATTATTATTATTATAAAAAATATGTACATACTCATACAGTATTTTCCGGTCTTCCCGACGGCGCAGTGGTAGCGTTGTTGCCTTGTAATCAAGGGATCCCGTGTTCGATACCCGGTGGAAGCACATAGTGGTCCGGATTACACTTTAAACTGTAGGTCCAGTCCCGATTAGCCTTACTGTGCATAAAGTGTACTTAAAAAACCAACTCAATCAATGTATCATACCGCCTTTTCCTTTCCCGTGGAACCATATAGGTTTTTAGTCGATCTGTTTAGCGTTGCAGCGATGTATTGCTGCTAATGGCAGTTTTTTGAACATCTACGCATGTGACACCCAAAGAGTAACAACACTACTTCCTTGCGTTTCACGGTGATACTGCATTCATAACTTTTTGGAATACTGAGACGAAAGACACTTCTTTCCCCATCAAAATTTCAGCGCTGGACATGTGAGTGTTCTACGAACGAGAATTCGCCTGAAATGTTAGCCGCCTCTAGGATCCAGAAGAGACATTGTCTTTGCCCTCCTCCCCCCACAAAGGCAGCGCCGGAAAGCCTTCTCGGATCTGGCTCCTGGAGTTCTGTGGAAACATAGAGGCTGGAAGGGATCTCATCCTGCGGAGAAGCCAGCCATGTGAGATGGGAGAGCGACAGATGGGAGGCTGCGAGGGACAGAAAATTGCTGGAAGCGAATGAGAGTTAGGAGGAGGAAGGAGTGAAGGAGGCTTTCTGGACAGACGCAAAAGTCGCCGCTCCAAACGTCTCCCAGCTTCTCGCTTCAAGGACGGAGATATGATTGTTCTCATCTCGGTCTTGTCTCAAAATTCGAGACAGACCCTTCGAGATTTGTGTAGGCGAGACCATGAAGGAAACCGACTTTTGTCACATCGAGATGACCCCCCCCCCCCCACAAGCATATGTGTAAATTATAGGATATACATATTTGTAATGTTATTAAAAGTAATAACAAAATACTCAATTAAAAAATATTATGATTAATTACATGAAGATGAAGGAAATTAATGTTACTTTTATATATATCAGATATTGGTTATAGATATCATTAAATTATGAAATAGTTTAAGTGGTTTTAATATGTGTAAATTTTTGTTTAGTTTTTATTTTATGTTAATATAAACCAATTAGATTTCATAGTTATTATTATTTTGCATTCTTGTTTTACTTCTATTGTGCGTATTGATGTAGATTTGTTAATGATCTCTTGTGAGAGAAAGCATTCAATACTCACTAATTTGTGTGTGTTTTCGATATTATTCTTAGTAAAGCATATTTAAAATTAAAAGTAATTGCTTATCTTTTGTTTGTTATAACAAAAAGTCTCCCCCTCGACATTTTTTGTTGGCGGGGGATTTTTGAGGCCAAGATTGTTGGTGGGGGGTAATTCCCCTCTCCCCTTAGGATTTCGCACCCTGAACAAGACTGACCTCTAGAATCGAGACTGAAATCACAGTTTAAATAATCGAGATCAGAAGTTTCCTGACTTATCGAGACGATTCAGACTTACCATGAGCAAAAGGCTGTCTGTATATTTACAAAAATATATACATGCTGTTTAATGTTCAATGACTTAAGTTTCTCAAATATGCTTAAATACGTTTTGTATTAAATATGTTTGTATCCATATTGAAATCATTCCATTAGGGTGAACAAATCAGATGATACACTCCGTACACAGTGAATAATTATGTAAAAAAGGTTGTTTCAACCTCATTCATCTCTTACATACAAGAAACTTCGCCACTTTAATGAATAGCTAATTCACCACTTGATGGCGTAGATCGAATTGTAATCAAGAATTTACGGGTTCGGATCGCAATTTAAACTGTAGGCCCAGTCTCGATAAGCCTGTTTGTGCATAAAAGTGGGCTTAGAAGCAAAACTTCAAACATGAAGACAATGTAACTTTATTGTTCAAAAGTTTTCAATGCAGGTTGCAAATATCGTCACGTTTGCACGCTCCGGCACTGCTGAGTCCTTTCTAGATGAACATGCGCTTGGAACTGCGGGGAACTAGTTTGCAGACCTGAAAATAAACTTTCTCCAGGTTCGAAGACGTGCCACTGTAGACGGGGTACTACAAACAGGCAAGGTAGCACGTATGTGGATTGCACGTTCCGCATAAATTCCTATTTATCACCTTCTCCCCCTCTGAAGTTGGATGGGAGGCATGTCTCCATCTCGTTCCCGCATCTACGTGCTTGTCAGCGCGATGCAGACTCCTCTGTGAGGGTTGACAAAGTTTCAGCTAGAATTGCAACGTTCGTGAGCTGATGAATAACAGGCGGCGAGTTGATTCGCTCATTTCTACACCATCCTGCTCCTAGGGGATCTCCCAGTAAGTGTTGGCACATATAAAATAATAATAATTACAACAGTCAATAATTAGTGGTGGTAAAGTGTCAATTATACACTTTTCTTTGAAGTAAAGTGACGTTCGAATCAGAACTTCAGCTATACAGCAGCCCGTGCACCGGCGGATTCTGGAGACCGCTCTGATATAATCTCTTGAAAACAAAATCTCCCGACCAGTCTGTCCTTTCCCTCTCTCTACTTGCTCGTCGAAGCCTGGGATTTAGATTCTCAGTAAATCCTGAAGATGCGGCTCTGGTTCTTACGTCGAGTTTCATTCCAGACGATAGATGTCTCCCCAGGCGCTTCCAGAGGTGCTTTTCTGTTTGCGTTGAGACTCTCCTTTCGAGAGTGATTAATCTTCCCTTTCCACACCTTCGCTGACCTGAATCCATCAAAAAATGTGACGCTCTGCATTTCCTTTTTCCCCACTCCTGCCCACGCACCAGATTTCTATCTTTGGGGAGCAGAGGGGGAAGCGTCCCTAACGGAATCACTTTTTATTTCCGGTTCTAAATGCTTTCTGCTCCTCCCACGGGGCCACAATTTCCTGACCTCTCTGGCTGGATATATAGCTGCTTTTGAAACTTCCATAAGAGTTGGTTCAGTTTTGATGTTACCTCCCCCCCACCTCTTCCAAAATGAACGCAAAAAGGAGTAAAAGCATATTAAGAATCAGACTAATCGTCACCAAGGGCCAAGATAATCCAGTTTACACGCAGAGGACCTGTTAAGTGCATCGCTGACGAACCACAACCCGTGCCCGTTGAGTGAGGTAATTTTCGTAGCATCTCTAGCTGTTTGCATTTGCAGCTTGGAAGCGAGTCATAACTCTCGAAGCATCCAATCAGCGAGCGAGCCGCTGACGTCATCTCAGCTCAGCACCTATCGCTAACCCTCTTGCTCACGATGCACACTACTGCTAGGCTCACTAGCTGGACTCGCGCAGTCAGCTGGAGGTGTTCGGAAAATAATTTTACCTCTAGCGAGAGGTACATTTTCCTTAATGAAGCGCGATAATGAAGAGGGAGCTAGAATGGAAGTATTACTTCTCTAAATATTTAGTAACGTGTTATGAAATTAAGAAACATTGAAGAGGAATATGTCGCACCAAGAAAATGCGAAAACACTGTTCTGATTAGCAAACTACTCAAGTTAAAAAGGGTTAGTTTTCTTTCTCCCGTAAGAAATACAGAAGAGTATAAATTTATTTGCAGATGGTACTTTTAACAATCATTATGTAGGTTAATAATTGTAGATGATGCTTCATTTGATCATGTGATCAAGGGCACCCGGATTCGATACACAGTGGAGGTACATAGTGGCTTGGATCTCACTTTAAACTGATGCAGTCTCGATCAGCATCAAATGCGAGTACAGTGTTGCCAAATAAAACTTTCCTATTCTGTGGGCACACTTCATATCAAAGGCATCAGAGCAGCGTTGCCAAGTGTACGGTCCTGACAATACATATTCGGTAATTCCATGACCCATACGGACGTATAGGGTGTAGACAATGGACCGTGTGCTAAACGTAAGGTCTTGCAGAGTGTTTTTGATATATCTAAAAGAATTAGCAATGGTATGCAAATATTGAACCGGAACGCGGAAATTGTGAATCTGCTGTTAGACGACTATCAGAAATTCCTAACAATTTTTAAAAAAATGTAAACGTTGAGGTTCTTTGAGCAAAAAAAAAAATAGCATTGAAAAATTTATAAGATCAAAGGAACAATTGTGGAACTTCTCAAATAGAAGAAGCAAGAATTAGCAAAGACAACAAATCCCGTTAAAAATATCGATCCATACTCCGCAATTGCAAGGTTGAGAGGTTTGTATGTTTTGGGATTCAATTTCGATGGCAATACCTTCAATACCCGGCTTGATGATCTGGATTCGTTCGGCTTTGGTCAATGGCATGGTGCATCACCTGCAAATGATACGTAATTTTTCACTTTCATATACCCATAACTTCATTGTCATTAAAGTTTTCATAAATTTGACTTCACCACTGAATTCCTGGTGAAATTCTAGCCCAAAACCGTACCCCACATGCCCCCCTTCCCATTTAAAGAAATGAAGTTGGATCCAAGATGGCGGACGAGTTATGACATGCACCAAAAAGTTTCCCTTAGGCCTAACATATTAATATCATGGCTAATTGCTGCAGTCTACACTTGCTTTCATTTTATAAGGGGTGGTCAGGGATTTTGTCTCATCCTGATCTATCGGGACCCCCCCCCCCCAGTGCAAGGAGACAAAGATATGGTATATTTGACATGCCTGTAACGGTTTCAATCCTTTGAGAGGCTGGCAACACTACATCGTAGGCTCCGGTCAATATTCGTCAGAACTGAAATACATTTTCACTTTGTTCGAAACTGTACCCCATACCCATTAGAGAGAGATCCAACAAATGTTAATTTAATTTAATTTATTGTTGTTTGTACAACGAAACAAGAGAAATTGTTCTAGAATGTTCATAATTGATTAGACCCAACCATAGGCGCCGACTCCATGGGGCTTGGGGTAGGGCTCGAGCCCCCCCCCCCAATGTTAACAATGTGGGGCAGAGCCCCCCAAATAATTTTGCTTAAGAGGATCTAATGTATTATTTTGCTTCTCTTGTAAAGTTTACTCTGAATTGTGCTACATGAACTTAACTTTAAATAAACATTTGAAATGTTCTAGACCATCAACTTTGGGGACTGAGACCGCTAAAACATCAACTTTGTAGGGGCTATAACCAGAGACAGCAAAACACATAACTTATTACTATATACTAAGTAAACTTTTTTACTAAAACTAGTTTCAAAAGGCGATGTGCATGATCTAGGGAAGTGGATGGGACGTTCGGGCTACAAATGGCTCTCACATGACATTCAGAACGAGATCATTGATATATTAGGGAGATCTGTTTTGCTCCGTGGTAACAGATATTAAAAGTCAGGAATATTTTGCTATTATGGTTGACGAAACATAAGACATATCCATCCGTGGACAATTAATATTCTGCATTCGAACTGTGAATAAAAAAAAAGATATTTTTGAGGAATTCATGAGCTGTTATGAGATTCCGAAAACTGAGGCCAAAACTTAGAAAGAGAGAGAGTGTGTCATTCATTAATTTATTTCAGTCATCAGAGCCCCCCCCCCCCAATAATTTTGACAAGTCGGCGCCCCTGGACCCAACAGCCAAACAGTTGGTGTGAACTTATATGTGATTAATTCATTTACTTCATTCGCATTTGCTATTTTCGTGATGCAGGTAAATTCCTTGATAGGTTTCTGTAACACAGCCATTTTACTGCATGGCACACTACATATTTGTGATAACAGAGTTGGGCTCAAAAGAAACCTCGGTCACGCTAGAAGAGGACGGTACTTTCATGATTTACATTGACAGAACACCTTCTCTTAATGCTTGGTCGGCTAGTTTATGTAACCCGACCCGGGAGGGAAGTGAAATATGAGGTGGCGAAATTCTTTTCCCGCGCACCCTTCGGGTAAATGTTTTGAAGAAGATGATGCTGTTTTTCCCTAGGAGACAGCGGCCTAAGATATTTCATCGTTCCCCAGATTCATATTATGCGTCGATCGGCAGCACGAACTGTCCTCTATGAACGGGAAGGAACGGTACGGCTTTTCCCCCCATTTTTTTCATATCTGTCCGTTTTTACTGGGAATGAAACGAGGCGTGAGATACTGGAACGGCCAGTGCACGTGTCCATTTCACTTTCCCCCCCCCCCCAAAAGATGTTTCTTTCTTCTTCCTTCTTGAAAAGGGCACAATGACCTCCGACACTATCAGGAAGTTTCACAAATGTACGAGGGTGCAAGGACGTATTTAAGGGGGGCGTCCAGGGGATCCGGACCCCCCCGAAAGACTTACCATGTTCTAAAATAGAATAACGAAAATGTACTTTTTAGCATTTGTTGTACAGTCACGGACACTTCTGGGTTGTAACAACTCCATATGAGCATTCCCTGACATTCGCTACGAGACTCAGCAGCAAGCGGCCCGGCGTCAGCGCTTGTCTTTCCCGGTGAACGGGTCCGCGACAGTCGCTCAAGTCGGCTATTAAAATTACAGTTTTCATATTGTGTACTAACCTTGACTACGGAAGTTGTTGAAAATGATGTCCCTCTGCTGCAACACATTCCTGGCATCTCCGAAGGAAATTGACATTTACATGTGCAAGTTCGTCTACTGTAATTCTCCCGATTTCTCGTACAATGCTCTCTTTTATCTCACATATGTGCGGATTGTCTTTGTATACTTTATTTTTAGATTTCCCCATGAATAAAAATCGCAGGCTGACAAATCGGGGGACCTAGAGGGTTTTTGAAACACCCGTTTCTTGTGAGAGGACCTTTGTCCTATCTCATCGAGTTCTTCCTCAGTAAGTACACGTGGGTTTTTCTTTCGACTTTTATTCAGAACTGACCCTGTTAGCCTAAACTTTTTTACGAGGTTTAATATAGTGGTCCTATGTGGAATGGGAACACCAGGAAATGTCGTTTCAAAACGTCGTCGCACTTCTCCACAATTCCTCTTTCCGAAGTAACACTCGACAAGATAAATCCTTTGTTGTAATGTAAACCTTTGTGGTGCCATATTAAGCCACAATCTTCAACACACGGACACGACACAACACAACTTCCGAGGGAGGATTGATTATACTGGCGTCAGTCTGCAACGTCAACAGAAAGGGAAAGAGAGCGAAGGCAAGGAGAGCGAAAAAAAAACCGACTGTAGCGTGCGACTGTCGCGGACACGTTAACCGAGAAAGACAAGCGCTGACGCCGGGCCACTTGCTGCCGAGTCTCGTAGCGAATGTCAGGGTATGCTCTGTATATGGAGTTGTTACAACCCAGAAGTGTCCGTGACTGTACTATAATCGATGTTATTTATTTCCTATGAACTTGGAAGACAAGGATTATTGTATTGGGATCATACTGCTTTGAAGGTCAGTGCCAAAGATGATTTATGCACACTACTGCTTCTGAAAATATGCATAAAGTATTAATAAGGAACATCCTTTTCTATTATTCAATAAATATTCAATTTTTTATCTATTTGATATTAATTTTCTTGGTTTTTATACAAATTTGGTGATGTTAAGTACACGCAAACTAAATAATAAATAAATGTTATTATATTTATATTCGTAAACCATCATTTTAAGTATTCATGTAATAATAAAAATGGAATATTAATAAATTTACATATTTAAATTAATATTTAATTTAATTGTTTTAATTTTAACATTATTATTATTATTATTTCTGGGACACTTGGTTCGAACCCCCTCAAATGTATTTCTAGATACGTGCCTGCGAGGGTGCGTCGATAAATAAGGTAACTGGCGCCGAAACTTTTTCGTGTACCAAAGATTTTTCAGAAAATTTCTCCTTTCAAAAATCTACTATGATATTCCAAGTTCTGAGAAACTACATCCGTTCAGAATTTCTTTCAAATCACAGAAGTGAATCTTCTACTACTCTGTGACTCGTTTTGTATCTTGTCCATGCATGTTTGTTCTTTCATCAAAGTCATCGTATTACTTTTATTCCTCATCTTCGCGATTAGTCAAAAGTGGCAGAAAGGCGAAGTAAATAAAGCAAATTAATTAATCAACTAGTTTGCTTAGGTTGTTGTCTAGATATATGTGAGAGCTTCGTGGAAACGTAAGCATATATCTAGACAAAAGCGAAAACAAACCATACCAAGATTCTATTGAATGCTTTATACGCGCGGCCATGAAATTAGGTGGGTGGCAGAAGTTCGCGCTGTTGCCACGTCGGAGCAAGTTAGGAGGTTTAAGAGAATGAAAGATCTCGTTGTAGAGTTGGTCTTTGTAATCCATGTGAAACAAACTGACAGCTATATGCTCGAAAGGTCAGGGATGACACAAAAGTGGCCCGGAGAGAGAGGTCGGTCTCACGCTCGAACTAGGCAACGCAGCCCGGTTGACGTTGCCACACAGTTCGCGGGAACCAACGACTTTCGTCCCGCTCTCGCTTTGCTTTTCCTATATGTGGCACCAGTGTAATTCTGGTGACCCGTCTGTTTTCATGGCTGGGCTTCTAGAATGAATTACAAACAGGAGTAATATTTCAAAATGTGGGATATCGTAACGGTTCTTCAAAAGGAGAGAAATGTTCGAAAAGGAGAGGAAGAGAGAGACAAGGAGAGAGAGAGAACAGAATGAGGAAGGGAGAGGGAGAGAGAACAAAATGAGAAAGAGAGAGAGATACGAGAAAGAGAGAGCGAGGAGAATGAGAGAGGGAGAGAAGAGAATGAGAAAGGGAAAGAGAGAGAAGATAATGAGAAAGGGAGAGAGAGAGAAGATAATGAGAAAGGGAGAGAGAAGATAATGAGAAAGGGAGAGAGAAGATAATGAGAAAGGGAGATATAGAGAAGATAATGAGAACGGGAGAGATAGAGAAGATAATGAAAAAGGGAGAGAGAAGATAATGAGAAAAGGAGAGAGAAGATAGTGAGAAAGGGAGAGATAGAGAAGATAATGAGAACGGGAGAGATAGAGAAGATAATGAGAAAGGGAGAGAGAGAAAGAAGATGAGAAAGGGAGAGAGAGAAAGAAGATAATGAGAAAGGGAGAGATAGAGAAGATAATGAGAAAGGAAGAGAGAGAGAAAGAGAGAGAGAAGATAATGAGAATGGACGAGAGATAGAGAAGATAATGAGAAAGGGAGTGATAGAGAAGATAATGAGAAAGAGAGAGAGTGAGAGAAGATAATCAGAAAGAGAGAGAGAGAAGATAGTGAGAAAGGGAGAGATAGAGAAGATAATGAGAAAGGGAGAGAGAGAGAAGATAATGAGAAAGAGAGAGAGAGAGAGAAGATAATCAGAAAGGGAGAGAGAGAGAAGATAATGAGAAAGGGAGAGATAGAGAAGATAATGAGAAAGAGAGAGAGAGAGAGAGAGAGAAGATAATCAGAAAGGGAGAGAGAGAGAAGATAGTGAGAAAGGGAGAGATAGAGAAGATAATGAGAAAGGGAGAGAGAGAGAGAAGATAATGAGAAAGGGATTGAGAGAGAGAGAAGATAATGAGAAAGGGATTGAGAGAGAGAGAAGAGAGAATATGAAATGACAAAGGGAGAGACAGAGAGAGAAAACAAGAGTGATTGGGAAGGGAAAATGAAGGGAGACTGCTGTTATCTTTCTTTCTTTAACCGGAGCTCGATACTTTACCGTTGTTTTCACGGTCCTGGGTAAACATCGAAATCTTGTGGTTTCTGACCGATCAAACCTAGGACTGCTGGCACCAAAGACAAGAGCGAGAACCATTCGGCTAAGCTGGAAATCACAGAAAACATAACGTAACTATATTTGATAAAACGTTGTCAGTAAAATTTGCTTCCAGAGGGCGTAGGTGTTGCGTGCATCCGTGGAGGTACACCGTGTTGCATAATACGATGTGCGCACTTCTTGCGAAGAGCACAGTTTAAGCAGCAGAATTCGAGGTCTTGATCTCTTGCTTCACAGCACGGTTTCGCTAACAGAAGACTGCGGTAGTCAATTGTTTGCTTTCTTTCTCCTGAAAAAAGTTGCGCACATACTCAATAAAGAAACGCACACATATATGAAAAAGCACGAAAATTTCGATAGAGGTTTTGTGTCGGTACTACTTTACTATACCAGAGACACCTGTCAATGATTTATTTCGCACTTTTTTACATTGCTAACGTACTATTCTGCATTGCGGAACATTTATTTAGGTGAAATAATGAATTTCTAACGAAAATAATGTCTATTTCTTACATTGAGTACTTACTGTTCTTACTTATTTCCACACAATATGGCGATAGCTTACCCGTTCATCACGCGTTGTGCCAGTGTTTTGTCGATTTGGAGTGTGCATGCAGTGTTGTAACCTTGTTCAACGAAAGATACCTAAATTTAAAAAATAATAATTAAAAACACCACGAAATTTTTTCACGAAAAAAAATTCAATTTTTGACATAAGGAGTAATTATTAAACCATTGACTTTAGCCCCAAAAACCATCCACGGGTAGCCCCAAAAACCATTTACGTTAGCCCAAAAATTCACGATAGCCCCACGAACCATCACGGGGACGAGGTATGCCTACTAGGTTAGGTTCCATTAGCACTCCTTTCGTTCAATTTAGCATATACAGACAACGACACGTCATCTAATAGCAAAAAGATAGCGTGGGTTGAAACACTGACTATGGCGTTTACGTCATCAAACAAATGGAACATTGTGCTCTCATGCAGAAAGCAAATGGCGGCAGCAGCAATAGCACGTCGGAAAGAGATTTTCGTAGAAAACCACATGCATTCGCATTAAAATGGATCAAAACTACATTCCCGAACATCAACAACGCTACAGAAAATGATTTGCGTAAGTACTTTCTCCTGTAAATTTGAAGAAATCCGTCTCTGGTATAGTAAAGTGTTACCTTTGTGTCAAACAAAGTTTCTCGTCTTGCACTCTTGCAAATATTACGGCTTAATGTAACACTTCTTTTGGGGCTTTTTCGACTTTTCCTATAGGTATTTTCAGTTCTTACGGCGGGCGTTCTAGAAGCTGGCAGGGGAAGTGGGGATCGGGGAACATGACGCTGACCAACCAGAGAACCGACCACCTAGCGGTGGAGCCGAGAATTACGCAGTCGCGGGAGGAAGCTGCAGCGCTAACCTCGTTCTGCACGTTGCTGTGTTGCCAATTCGTCGCGCTGCTGATGGTATTTTGCCCCAGTGTTGATTCCTGTTTGTTATGAGCGGAATGTAGGAATAACATGCGTGGGAGTAATTGTTGTCGCGTCATGTATTGCCTAACTGCATTGTTTCGTCGATAAACGTGTATGTGATGTGACGTTAATTTGTACTCTCGTTGTTCCATTGGAAGTTTTGTGTTTACCAACGCAGTAAGTATCGTACGATGGCGAACAGGAAGGAGGTAGTTCGTAGCCAAGGCAGGAAACAATCAGTAGGGTTCATGAATATTTTCAAAAGGAAGCAGAAAACAGTGGTTCCTTGGCAAGTGTGCACAGAGTGCAACAGAGAGTGTCGGAAGCTTGTGGAGTGAGTGCGCAAACTGTGCAGCGTATTGTTACGGAAGGCAAAGACAGTCTTGAGGCGTCGGGCTCCACGTCATTTGAATCACCGCGCAAACGAATCAAAAGGAACAGAATCACAAAGGCAATCGACGGTTGCGATAAAGATATAATAAGAAGAATTATCCTCGGATATTATGTAAAGGGTGAATATCCAACACTGATCAAGTTACGCGTTGATTTGCAAACAATACACCTGACATGTCTCTGTTTTTGTAAACAAATTGTTTTTCGGTCTCTTTTTATACACTTGATATCATACACTTATCGGTATTCTACTGACCACAAGATGGGGATAATACGCATTCTCAGGCCATACACGAACACAATGGGATGTCTGTATTTCATGGTTCTTTCGATTTCAACTCAACTTTCCCGCTACTCTGGCAACGCTGCAGTTTCTCTCTCTCTCTCTCTCTCTCTTTCTCTCTCTCTCTCTTTCTCTCTCTCTCTCTCTAACCGGCCTGTCTCGTTGCACTGGATAGGTCGTTTCCCCACTCCCACTTCCCCTGCCAGCTTCTAGAGAGCCCGCCGTAAGAACTGAAAAGGGCTATACCTTCCACTGATGATATATTGATTATTTTTCTAATAAGAACATGTAACTAAAATCTCATGATAATCAATTTCGCTGATCCACAACTACTTTCTTTGAATCCACTAACTCACGCCAATATGGCGTCATTTCACATCGAGTACCCTAATGGACCAACCTGTATGTATCTACCTTGGCTATATTTTCGCGGGGATCTGGCAACATGGCCCTCGGTTGCCATGAGAAACGGTGCTGCCATCTGTTATCGAAAAGTTACTGCAAAATTGCCTTTAGTTCCACCTCTCCGCCATCTTGTTTCAGTAGGAGAAGAAAGTAATTCGGGCTGCAAACTTCTTTGAATTTGAGATATGTACTAATCAACCTTGTCGACGAGTACAAGGATGTAGTTGAGTGTAAAGAAATAATAATATTAAAAAAGAACTGACGGCACAACACAAAAGGAGGAGGAGAAAGCATGGAACGTTCTTCTACCGGACTTTTCATTTCTAGTCTGTGGGACTTTAATGCCTTATGAAATGCATTCGATTTTGATGCTACTGATGTCTGTGGTATTTGAATATTTCATTTTTTAATTCTTATATATTTATATTGTCGTGTCGTGTAAATAGCCAGTCACATGTATTTTCGTGAAGTTATACAAAAATATTTCCAACACCATGTAGCAATATCGTAATATTGCTCTCGTTCTAATTTACCTTGCACTTGCATGTAACATATTACATTTATATATGTTTTGTGTTCTGGGGTAGAAAATATTTTGAAACATTACGACTTTGCACCACAGAACCACAAATTATTATTATTATTTTGGCAGTTTTTACGCAGTTCTCGAATTAGCATTGCACGCCCAACATCTCTAGCGTTTGCACGCCCTCGAAATCACTTTCCGCTCTTTTTACAACCAAAAACAACTGCCTGCAGTGGAATGTCTGTCAACCTGTAGTAGCACCATTTTGAATTCGAACTTTCACCAAATTCAACGGAAACGATGCCATTTCGTAGTCTAGGTTATGTATCGTTTTGAACAACCTTCAGAAAGTTTTGAATCCGAAGGACAACTTCAAAAATTCAAATTCAAAAATGCTACTATAGCAGCACTTGTTTTGAATTCGAAAAATTCCTATGCCAGGATGATCTATGGATTTTGTATAGTTTTGAACAACCTTTAATCGGTGTTTCAAAATGACGAGTTCAAAAACGCTTGTTCAAATTTGCAACTCAGGATAAGTTTCAACAAATTCTACCGTTGAATTTTCCTTTTCTTAATACACTCAGGACTGTGCACATTACACTAGAAATTGTTTCATCGTAACACGTAATATTGATGTTGATAGTTCCTTAGAAAAGGGGCCACGCCTTATAATTTTGTCCGGATTGCAGGAGCGAAATACTGATAAAATAGTGTGGTCAGATAAAATGTTTATTAGAGCCGGGAAGTTTGGCAAAATGCCTCTTTTTATCTAGTGCATATATTGATAAAATTTTTCCGGATATACGTTTCTCATGTTGTTTCGAATGTTTTAGAAGCCTTTTCATTTTGCCTATTTTGCCTATTTGGGACCCCACTGCCTATTTTTAATTATAATGCCTTTTTTTGCCTTTTTCAATTAAATTTGACCATTTTTTTTAAAAAAATGTGTATATAAATTATTTTTCTTGAAACTACGAAATGGCATCGTTTCCGTTGAATTTGGTGAAAGTGCTACTGAGGCGTCAACCTGTAGTAGCATTTTTGAATTCGTTATTACGAAAAACTGAATCGGATTCAAAACTTTTTAAAGGTTGTTCAAAACTATACAAAACCCATAGATCATCCTGGCATAGGAATTTTTCGAATTCAAAACAAGTGCTGCTATAGTAGCATTTTTGAATTTGAATTTTTGAAGTTGTCCTTCGGATTCAAAACTTTCTGAAGGTTGTTCAAAACGATACATAACCTAGACTACGAAATGGCATCGTTTCCGTTGAATTTGGTGAAAGTGCTACTGAGGCGTCAACCTGTAGTAGCATTTTTGAATTCGTTATTACGGAAAACTGAATCGGATTCAAAACTTTTTAAAGGTTGTTCAAAACTATACAAAACCCATAGATCATCATGGCATAGGAATTTTTCGAATTCAAAATGGTGCTACTACAGGTTGACAGACATTGCAGTGGAAGCGTCAGTATCGTGAACCAGGATCAGACACCAAAACGGTGGCGAATGGCCGATCAGAAGATAAACTCGTTTTGATGTTCCTAGATCGCGATCAAGTGTTGAACCGTCTTCTTGCAATGGAATTTTCCAGTGATCCTTTCCCGATCGCGTATTTACAAACCCGATAGTGCTGCAGAACCAGAGGTATATAACGTTTTTTTTATTGGCTGTGTGCACCGGAAGTGTTTATGTTCCGTGTCCATTGTTCCTTTATTTACAGCAAAAGTATGGAAAAATAAGCCTTGTGATTATATAGTAATAAAGTTTGTAATCATATTGTCGAAATTATGTTAAGAAATATACGTTTATATAATAAAATATAATGTTTAAAATGCTATACGTTGGATATACATAATTTTCTCAATAGTCACTTGCACTTATGTGACTTTAATTAGAAAAATCATTCACTTCAAGAAGAGTTCTGATTTCTTTCTTCTAAAACATTAATTTGAATAATTTTGCTAAAAAAATGAACCTTGGTGTAAATGGGTTTCTTATCTACGTAGTTGGGATGGGTATCTGAAATCTACACTGTTAATTTGAACCCTGCCATCTAGCGTTAACTTGAAGAAACGCTGCATCAACTTCCGGAATGACAGCCAATCAGTAGCCAAATATCGCTTGAGGTTCTGAAGTACTATAGGGCTTGTAAATAAGCTTCCCGATCCGAATTTAAATTTTGATCTTCGTTCGTGCACTCAACCATTAGTACACATAAAGACAAAGCACAGAACAACACTCAGTCTTACAGTGGATTATACAGGCCGTAGGTGCAGACGGCAGAACCTCCTTAGCCTACAAGTGGAGGAGATGTTGGCTTTGGGATACGTTCTGGGGAGGTCACCCCTTACACCCCCTTCAGAGACGTATACAACTAAGAATACAATAATCAAACCTTCAGGACCTTCCCGGTGGCGTAGGGGTAGCGTCCCGGGTTCGGATCCCACTTTAAACTGTAGGTCCAGTGCCCAAAGTGGACATAAAACAACAACTCAACTTAACTGAAACCTTCAGAAATAATTACACAAAATGCACATTGAAATTAGATAAATATCCAAGTTGTATTTCGTCTCTTTCGCGGAAGATGGCAGATGTATTACGATCCTGTCATCGTAGTTTCCGGGTTAGAGTCACGGTCTGGCAAGGGTGTGATCGCATCCCATTTCGCCTAATGGATTATCTTACCTACTTAATTCCTTTTGCTCCATCAGTGAAACGCCACCATTTGGCTCTGTGACGTGTCACCTCCTTGACCTCTCTCCATGTTTTTCCTTTCTCGGCTGCTTCTTCTTCTATTGTTCTCTTCCATGTTTTTTTCGAACGTCCTATTTTTCGAGCTCCTTGGGGGTTCCAGTTGCTTTCTCTATTGCTCCAGTTCGTTTTCGTAAGGTGTGTCCTAACCACCTCCATTTTCTTGTTTTTACTTGGGTTCCAATTGGCTGTTGTTTAGTTTCACTCCATAGTCCTTCGTTTGATTTTATTTCTGACCATTTTGTGTTGGGGATACGCCTGAGACAACGATTAATAAAGGTTTGTATCCTTCTTGTGTTAGCTTCTGTGGTTTTCCATGTTTCGCAAGCACACAGCTAAACTGATTTTACATTTGTATTGGAAATTCCTATTTTTATCCTTCTAGAAATATTGCAGGCTTTCCAAATGGGACACAGTTGTATAAATGCCCCATTGGCTTTCTTTATTCTATCTTGTATGTCTTCATCTGAACCTCCTTCTTTTGTTATGACACTTCCTAAGTAGGTAAATGACTACTTGTTGAACCAGCTCAGGACAAACATTCAATGTTTCTTTTACTCGTGCACTGACTCTCATTTCTTTAGTCTAATGGATTATCAGCACCCGTCAGTCAGATCTCACAGCTCTCCGCCATTTTAGGCGAAATGGGATATCCCGTTTCGCCGAATCCCATTTCGCCTAAACTAGTTGGAAGGGAAATATGGCAAGCGAGGGAAATTTGGACGGTCTCTCCTCTGGTGTAACCAACGAGCGGTGATCAACGCAAACACCAAACAGTTGGAAACATGTGTGGATGTTAATTACGAACAGTCACATGAGCCAAATAGTCAGTAGCCGAAGTCTTATGCTTAGCGCTAATTAAGGTATTAGGTTAGCTTATTATACAGGGTAATTGAAACTGAATGGTACAAAAAAGAAATCATACCTTGTGAATTAAATTCATTACAGCAGTCACGGGTATGGTTTCTTTTTGTACCAATCATTTTGAATCACTCTGTATTATATTATCTTATTAACATAACTTTAAACGCTAATTGTGAATGAATGAACAACAAAACAGAGCACATATCTCCCTGTAGAGAATCCGTTAAATTTCCCAAATAGGATTAGGCGAAAGGAGATATCCTGTTTCGCCTAAAATAGCGGCCAGGCCATAAATCACATTATTTTGTGCTGATAAGCAATTAGGCGAAACGGAACGACACGATGGGTGTTCTTTGTAAGTGTTACGTTATCAATTTAATGTAATCACGCATCTTCATTTGTCGCGATTAACAAATAGTGGAAGAAAAGCTTCGTTAAAGGACAAAAATACAAAATACAAAATGGCGGAAGTATGTAAGTCGAAGGACAGAGCTCCTATGTCGATTGAAAAGGGTGAAGATTGATTTCGGTTTCATGGGATGCCAGTTCAATATTATCCTCCATTTGCTAAACTGCAGCCGAAATGAAAATAGAAATGATGAATCCGGTGGCAGCTCCCAAATAATGCGTTGTCTAGGTAACTGATGGGCGAACGGCTGAAGACAGCCGATTGGTTCGAAACATGTTCTCGTGATTGATTGTCTCTCAAAGAGGAAGTCGGGGCAGTGTTGCCAGTGCATTTTCAGCCACACTGCTCATACCCAAAACGGGACTTCCAAGGAGGTCAGTTTACCTCTCCTGAAAATTCGGTTAGGTCTAATTGTAAAATTATTGTTATTATTAACGTATTATTTACTAAATAAATGAAGCATCATAAAGAATAAATGAAATATTACCTCCTGTTGTCAAGAGGTATTAATTATTATAATCTCCGTGTGACTTCCATGGTGTTTCTGGTTCCTTCTGATTAACCTTTGATGTTAGTCCGACGCTGAAGTTGAGGAGTGGCAGAAGTATTTATCAGAACTAATCTTCTTCAGAACAGCTTTATTCTTGACCAACCGTTCATGCAACTCCACGAGAAATTACCCCACATATCTGACACACAACGCGCGATTTGTCTTTGAGTTTGTGTCAAGATGCAAGAATTTATGTTCTTGTTGCAGGTGTAAAAATGCCATCACTTTTTACTTCAGCATGAAATATCTCCCAAATTTAGACTTGGTTTTCAAGCTAACTCTTGGACTTTTATAAAACTGGACAAATGGTGTTTTTGAATAATATCGACGGGAAGACCGGAACACGCCTCTGAAACGGTACTGTCCCGGTCAAAACGGGACGTGTACAAGGGTTGATCAAAAAGTAAGGTGAAGGAAGTTCGTAAGCCATAATTTTAAATTATACTCAGATCTCTTACAATGGTACTATTTAAGAGTTTTAAAGATAATGATGAATAAAGTGTGGTGAGATGGTCTAGGTTTACGGCGTCGTTATAGTTTCTCTTTCAGCCGCCTCGCGCCCTCTTGGCGCATGAAATTAAATGCTCCACCGACCACTGCCTATCAGACGTGGGTGTTTCTACACGCCCCACCATGTTTGCGAGGCAAATAAGGTCCGAGTTTCTTTAAGTTTATCCGAAACTGTACAAAATATTTCGTCAAAATGTGTTTTTGATGTGAATGTGAGATATTGTCATGAGCAGTGCTCGAAAAATCATCTTCAGAGCTAGGCGCCAGCTCTGAATATTCAGGCGCCAGGAAACCACCTATTAGCAATTGTGCATACTACGGAGTTTCAAAAGTCGCGCAACCCAAACTTTGAATTGAGATATTTTTCAATGCTAAAAAATTATCATTTTACGCCACACAGAAAATTAGATAAATTAATAACTGGCGGAAGGCAGTGTTAAAATTTTTCCAGAAATGCATTTTTGAGTGAGAAAAATATGTAAGAAATTATCAGAGGGTCATAATTAGACGTCGGATGCCATGTCAATCTGTCATTTGCGACCAATATTGATAATGTGCAGCATTTGATGAATTGTTGACTGGCGATTTTATGGGTTGAGTGAAAAAGTGCCATTTTTGGTACATATCCTCCGTAAATTGCAACACTAGCAGGTCAAAATTTGTCAACAGACGCACGCAACATGTCCTAAAATATTGACCATACTCCATAACACGGGTTAGGTGGCAGAACAGGCTCAGGCTGAACATTGCCCACGCAAATAAAGAATCTTCAAAATTTCGTACATATTACAGCAAAAAATCACAGTCGCCAGGTTGAAAATTTTAGTCACCATGGCGACGGGGATTTTTCGAGCCCTGGTTATGAGAATTTTTTTTGTTTTTTGTCTCATTGAACGATATAATCAAATCTTAAATCAAACTTTTTTTTTAGTAAATCGCAGCTTTCTTAACATTGATTGTGATTTTTGTCTACCATAACCAACATTTCTGCACATGTTTACTTTTTTATTGGTCACCCTGTATGAACGAAAGTCTGATAGTAATTCTATTTTTATTATTATTTCAGGTGAGCTTACTTACGGTGACGTCATGTTACGTGGAGAAATCTGTATGTAGAAATTATTTAATTTCTATAAATATTAGTGAATTATCCTAATTGTTAAGTCAATACACCACAGACAACCATAGATACCGTTTGTATGGAGTAACGACTACTCAGTTTTTTTATATATAAACCTCATTGTAACAGTGTAGAATTTGTAATTTAAATCTGAATAATTCTTACAGAGAGAGATTATGAATAGTAGGCTGAACTTAGTAGTTATAAATACTTGGATGTGTCTCTCACAACTAGTTAGCGTGTACATATAACGCTAACAGAATTCCTTTCAGGCATTTGCCATCGATTCGTGGCTTCTGATAGCGTCTTATTGTATATACTCCTGTCCCTGTAATAGAGTCCCGTAAAAATTTTAGTTATGATTTGTCTAACCAATGGAACCTAGTAGAATACATATAGGAGAGTCAGAAAAACTTGGGTAGACATCACCATATTCTGGCCCGGGTGTTTTAGACGCCATTTTCCAAAATGGCAGACAGCGACAATATTTTGCTTTTATTTCCGCTCCTGAAACCGTTAAAGTCATAATTTTGGTATCTAAATATATGTTTTGAAGGGTGAGGAATCGAATAAAATTGTTCCTGAAGTTGTCTGGTTGTTATTTATTTCAGAAAATCTGTTGTTTTTTTTGCATCTATAAAGGGTAATATGAACAAAAACTGACTATAATTATTTGGAAAGTTACATTTACACAACATAAAAGATTTGAAAATAATATATATAATAAAATAAAGCAGACATAAAAAAATGTATTCCAATAAAGCACACATAATAATTATGAAAACTCTGAACTTAAATGTTTTTACAAGTTATTGCAACAAGCTGAATAATAATATGATAATTTCTTATTTTTCTCCTACACTATCTTTTACATTCTTCGCTGCATTTGCAATACTCAGTGCATGGTAAATATTTCATACAGCATTTACATCTACTAGTAGCACATGCTTTACAAGTACACTGTATTAGTAGCTCAGAAGGCATTTCATGAAGGCAGATATCAGACTTTAGTACGCCATTTGCATCTTTTCACCATAATCGGTTGGTTGCAGGGTTCCATCAGGAAAGTAGCTTCGTGAAAGTTTTAAGCATTTCTGCAGAACAAAAAAAAAAGTATTCTCAAATGTCCATTTCTTATTGAGAAAGATGAGGTTGGTAGCTCAGATATGTGCTTCTGTTTGTGTAATGAATAACGAAGCTCATCAAATGTCTTATACTTAGAGGATGGATGTTAAACTTGAACACGATATTCCTCTACTTTATCAAGTGCTTCTTCAGACAGAGTATTTTCTTCTGCAAATCCAACTAGTAATGTTTCTGGTGATGCTTTAAGTGAAGATGGCTTTGTTCCTATCTTGCTCGTAACATCACTACCTGTAACGATATGTTCCTTAATTAAAGTTCTGTAAAGCGTAGCTCCCAGTTTTCTCCCCAGCGTCTGTAGAGGCACATAACGCACTTTGTGACCCACTCCCACTTTAATCCACATTTCTTCCAATCCTTTCGTGAATAGTTCAAATAGATATCGAAGGACGAGAACAACTACATCAGTGTCATTAGATAATACTATGGGGTATCTTATGCCTGACTCTACAGCATGGAATATATGGAGTATCTTTCTGGAATCTGCTTCTTCTACAAAGGTCTGAAGGTCAGAGCAAGTTCGAAGTTCCTTGTTCATAACTATGAAGGCATCTCTGGTATCATTGTCTCCTGTGATGGTTCCACTTATCACTGTAGTGAAGTTAGTCATTTTTGCATGTTCAATAAAACCGGTAGCAGCGGACAATTGAAGCAGCTGTTTGTTTTTACTTGAAGACCAGAATCTGTCCATCTGTATAGGAATTCGTGTGTCCTATTCGATTGTCTTCATTTCAATTGGATCAGCAGGTCTCCGTCTTTCTATTTCACCTTCGTTTAGTGACTGCTCAATGTAGTTGTCAAATACAAAATCCACTCTTTTAGTTCCGTGGTATTGAGTTGCATTAGTCCAGACTTTATCAAATATACTTTTAAAAGTTCCCATACACTTAGTTCTGAGTTGGTGAACTTGTGACATAAAATCAACTACGACAGCAGTATTCATGACTTCACGTTCTTGAAAACAGTAATCAGTTGGATCTAGTTTTTTCTCCAATGTGAAACAGTAGATACTTTACAGGTTTTGTTGTGTAGCCATTATCATCTAATAACATATTAGTTGGCAGCAGATCATATTTCAAAATATCTTTCATTGTTTCTCCTCGTGCTTTAGCTATGTCTATACTTCTATCAGCTGCAGCTATATTATTATTTTGGGAAGCAAGTTTTGTCTTCGATTTCGGAGCAGGCACTACTGTTTCACCCATCATTGTTGGTAGTCTTACCTTCGTGATGACACCAGAAAGTTTTGTAGTTTTCTTAACGAAACGTTCACTTCTGAATAGTTCATAACTCTCTTCTCCATGCTGTCTCACTTTCATCAGGCGGGTAGCATCCTCTCTAGGTACATATTGTTTACTGATAAAATTATGAAGTTGGGTCTGGCTGGATGTTTCATATGGATTGCCTCTACTGTTCATAAATCCAAATACTGCATTCACAAACATTAACATCTTGGAAGTCAAGTTTCCTGATAATTCATGATGAAGAGTTACCTCACTGTAACTGGTATCATCAGCACCAAGTATTTCTCGGAAACAGTTGCTTATTCCTAGTACCTCGTGATATACCAACTCCCATTCAATGACATACATTTGTTGCTTTGTTTGTCCAATTATTCCTTTAGAGCTCTTTCGAGATCGTTGGATAGTTTGCTCCAATTTCATGACCGGTGACACAGCACTAAATGATCGATTGGTTTGCCTCACTACAAAATGGCCTGTTTGAAATTTCTGATACACTTCAGGATGCTGTTCCTCTAACCATCGCATTTTTCCAGATACCATGATGCATTCCTTAAATAGTTAATACTGTCAAATTCACAGAATATAGGTTGAAGGTTCTGAATAGCTTGAAGGTGGCTATTCCAATCGCCATCTCTGTGAGACGCTATGAGAAATTTCAACAAGTTTACACGGTAAAGGAATGTATCCTAGTATCGGCACATTTCGAACTTAGTGGCACAATCATTTAAAAATTTCTGAAAGTCATTGTACAAAACTTCTAAGGTTGCTAAAAGTTCATTAAACTCTGTTGGGCTTGTTTTCACATTCTTAGTTGAAATACTTATTTTCAATTCATGGGCTTGTTGAATGGCAATAGCATATTTTTCTTTGGGGTTACATTTCCAAAATGCTGACCATTTCATCTTCAATATGCTTCTTCAAGAATCGGTAAGCCCTTGAGCGATCTGACATAATGACTTCCATTCATTACTGATTCTGCAGGTTTAAGACCAAACACTTTGCACCACTGCCACACAGATATTTTCCAATAATGTGCCGGACGACCTTTGCGCAATGGAAGTTTCCAATCATTGGAATGATGTCAGGAAACTCAGAAGGGCTACTCATCATAATATCAGCAATGATATGGAATACACCCTCATCTGAAAATACTGGTAAGGCTGATTGTTTTAAGTGTGAGCAAACATTCTGCAAACTTTTCAATGATAAGAAAACTGTAGCATGTTCTGTAACTGGCCTGGGGATGAACGGAAGAAATCCCACATACATGAGAGGTGGTGTAGCTGTTGATACCAAAGCACGACATCCAGCCCATGTTGGAACAATTAGATCATCAGTTGTATCTTCAGGAATCCCATGTTTAATTAAAGTGATTGCAAATTCAGTTTCAGCATGTCTCTTTTCAGTGTTTTCATTACAGAGCAGGTCTTCCTTAACTATGAAACTTTCATGAAAACATGGTTTGCTGTCTGGTCTCTTGTAATGTAGAACCCTTTGACATGGTAAATCCTTTCATATGTAGTGACTTCGTTGAATAAGATTACTCTGAGATATCCTTGATTTGACTGGCAGTTTTGTTGGATCTGGACAAACAAATCTAAAAAAAAAAAAATATATTTTCTGAAATAAATAACAACCAGACAACTTCAGGGACAATTTTATTCGATTCCTCACCCTTCAAAACATATATTTAGACACCAAAATTATGACTTTAACGGTTTCAGGAGCGGAAATAAAAGCAAAAATATTGTCGCTGTCGGCCATTTTGGAAAATGGCGTCTAAAACACCCGGGCCAGAATATGGTGATGTCTACCCAAGTTTTTCTGACTCTCCTATATGTATTCTACTAGGTTCCATTGGTTAGACAAATCATAACTAAAATTTTTACGGGACTCTATTACAGGGACTGGATTAATATGTGTCTACGTAAACTGCCATCTGTAGGTGAATAGGCTCACTAATCCACACATCCCATGCTATTATGAAATATACATATGTACTAATTGATACAAAAAAATGACCAGGTTTGTTAACCGGAAACGTGAAAATAAGTGTTCCCACAGATTTTGAAAGTTATATTTTCATTTTTTGGCTTAAGTACTTCCGAACACCCTAGATATTCTCTAAGCAGCTCAACCCCTGCAACTTCCGGATTGAAAGTTATGTCTTGGAAATAGTTTTTGGATCTCCCTGTCCAGACGGTAGGACGTCTAACTGCCTCGAGGGAGACCCAAGTTCGATTCCCGGAGTGGGTGATCTAAGATCGCAGTTTAGATAAAGGATTGTTCACACTCGCACGGAAAAAATCAGCCTACATCGTGGGCTTTCGAAGTAATTCACAATGTGAAAGCTTTCTGGATGTGTATACACTGTGACAGCGTATGAGGTGACAAGATACTCGATAGAAGAACGAGTTGTTACCATGTATCGTCTCAATGCTATTCCTAACAGACACGTTTAAAACGAAATGCAAATTGAACCTCATTTTCACTTCCATTTCCCGGTAACTGTAATTTTAGCGTCTCTTTGCTGCTACTTTTTGGCTAATCGCGACGATAGAATCAACCAATCTGCTTCTTTGGTAGGGTGTGGAGATGTTATCCTCAGAGGCAGAATACCTTTAATTGGTTAGTAGTTTCAACAGTATTAGTTAATCAGTTGGGTGAGGAAATTTTTTGGTGGTTATTCCCATATCACAAATAGCCTATGTGCTGACGTGCCCGCAATTTTAAAATAAATCAATCCATTAGTATAGCACATATACTATAATGTACATAATTGATATATAGAAAGGTGGGAACCTGTTTCATTCCAAACAGAAGCAATTAGGTGATTTAGACTCCCCATCTCGGCTTCAGAGATCATTAACTTCCTCCCAGCCTAACTTTATCAAGACCCAAGGAAATGAATCTCACGCGATTGGCTCCCTTTGTCAATTTCCCGCAGCCTCCCTCGACCATTTTTCACCCTTCGCAATCTCCCTATCGGAGGAACCTCGCAAATTTGAGGCTTCTTTTGTTAGTCAAATGAAACGAGGCATGCGATAAAAATGAGCGTTCTTCTTTCAAGGTGAAGAGGGGGCAATGCCCTCCGCAACCCCCACTCCCCCTCCCTGCCCACAAGCATCCTACGCGCCGCCACGAAAATCGTTTCGGAACTGGATCCTCAGCCAAGTAATTCTACAGCGTGACGTCATGGCCTGGTCTTTTCATCCTGGAGAGTTATGCTGCAGTTGGTACAGGGCAGTGTCGTCAGCGTAGAATAATAGGAAAGAGCCAAATCGCATCTAAAACAGAGCTGAGGATCTTACTCGATAAGCTTAAATTGCCATGGCACAACAATCTACGGATGATCAAAGAACGTTTCTAAGCTATAGGTTAAGATTATACATAATTAACTCACAAGGGAGGTTATCTAAGTGTCCCCCTCCGATTTCCATGAAACTTGGCAGGTGTATAGAGGGGCCCAAATGAAGAAATACGTGTTTTTTTGTTTCGGCTAAAAAACTGTTTTAGCTGGCAACCCCCCCCCCCCCTCAAATGTCAAGTTGAAGACAAACTGAAGTGGGGATGTAACTCGAAACCACGTAAATATGGCATAGGAAGAACACGCACATATAATTGGAACACAGACAGCACTGAGCTGTGTTTGCCAGTGAATGCACTTCATATCTCAAGTGTCCCACTAGTGTGTATCTGCCAGTACTATTAGCACACAACTTCAACGGCCATCGTTCTTCACGATAGCACTTGCGTTTGGTACCGACAATCCTACAGTTCTGTGCTATGTGCGTGTTCTTGCTATGCGATATTTACGTGGTTTCGGGGTCAGATCCCCACTTCAATTTATCCTCATCTTGACATTTGAGGGGGGGGGGGTGTTTGCCCCCTAAGACAGTTTTTTAGCTGAAACACAAAAACAAGTATTTCTTCCATTGGGACCCTCATACACCTGCCAAGTTTCATGGAAATCGGAGGGGGACACTTAGATAACCTACCTTGTCAGTTATTATACATAATACATTGTTCTCATTCTTATTTAAACACTGGTATTAAGGAAATTATATATGTGACTCGTCTTACTTATGACTCTTGGGTGTGCGCGTGTAATTTCTTCTTTCCTGGACGTAAGAAGAAAGGATCTCTCGGATGACGTCGCCTTGTCACCAAAGGGTTGTGGGTGCGATCCCCGGTGGAGCCGCATTACACAGTGGTTCAGATCCCACTTTAAACTGTAGGTACAGTCCCGATTAGCTTATCTGAACACAAAAATGAACTTAAAAGAAGCTTTAATTTTGACTTAGCCTTAAAATAACCTTTGACTTTTTATCTAGCCTTAAAACAATCTTTGATTATTTTACGTAACTTGAACAATTTTGGAATTTTGACTTGACTTTAAAACAAACATTGATTTTTTTTCTTAGCCTTATGACAATCTGATTTTTTACCTCCACGTGACTAATTTTAGCTCTTGACCTATTATTTTATGTGAGTTAAACATCCGTGCAGAAAAAAAAACTTTTGACCTTTTGACCTAGCTTTAAAACTCACTTTGACTTCGACCTAACCTTACAACCAACTTCGGCATTTGATTGAGTTAAAATATTTTTTTTAATCTACGTTATGCACAGATGGGCTAATCGAGACTGTATCTGCAGTTTATAGTGGGATCCGAATCAGTGCATCCATCGGATGTTGAACCCGAGTCCCTTTGATTACAAGGCAAGTACCAAATCGTGGAGGCCAAACTTTGACTTTCCACCTAGCCTTGATGAAAACTTTGATTTATGACTGGGTTTTTCCATGCGATAGGATAATCAATTGTTCGTTCATCCGGACTTTTCCAGACGCTAGGATGATAAATTGTTCGTTCATCCGGATTATTTCAAACTCGACTATAATCAATTTTCCGTTCATCCGGGTTCTTCCAGACGCTAGGATCATCAATTGTTCGTTCATCCGGGTTCTTCAGACACTAGGATGATCAATTGTTCGTTCATCTGGATTTTTCAGACACTAGTATGATCAATTGTTCGTTCATCCGGGTTTTTCAGACACAAGGATGACCAATTGTTCGTTCATCCGTGTTCTTCCAGGCGATAGGATGATCAATTGTTCGTTCATCCGAGTTCTTCAGATACTAGGATGACGAATTGTTCGTTCATCCGTGTTCTTCAGACACTGGGATGATCAATTGTTCGTTCGTCTGGATTCTTCAGACACTAGGATGATCAATTGTTCGTTCATCTCCATTCTTCAGACACTAGGATGATCAATTGTTCATTCATCCGGGTTCTTCAGACATTAGGACAATCAGCCGTTCTTTCATCTAGGTTCTTGCAGCATTCAATGGATTAGGGCAATCTGTACCGTCTGTTGATTTATTGTTTATGTCTTTGAAAGCAGAATAGGCAACAGTGGAGCAAGGGGAGAGGGACTTTAATGACGCAAGCAAGTTAAGAGGACGCTCGCCTTCTTAGTCTCGCGTCTTGCCTTTCCAACTGAGTTTTATTTCTCTCTCGGAGCCTCGGGGGTTGCATCAGAGAAGGCACGTCTCCCCGGAGATGTGATTTCTCTTATGTATTTAGTACGGACTCTGCGTCCTTGCTTGCTTCATATTTAAAGTTCCTACCAAAGAACCCTCTTTCCTTCTGGTGCACGAGACCAAGAATGGACTGTACTGCTTTCCTCGCTCAAGTGCGTCCTTCACATATAAAGGAAAGGTTCTTTCATTTTTATTTCATCATTCTTTTTCGTGGTTGGGGAATGAGCCCCTGAATTGTAACCCCCTTTGTTCTCTCTCTTTCACTTTTGCCCCTATTTCGCTCTCCTTTTTTTATTTTTCCTTTTTCCCTTCTTCACTCTCTTTATTCTAGATATCCCTCTCTCTTGCCGTCCCCCATGGCGTAGTGGTTAGCACATCGCGTTACGACGCTAGGGGTCCCGTATTCGAATCTCGGCCTGGGCATGTTTGTGAATGTCCGTTCATCATTTTCATCATATCATAACTCATCCCCATCTTCGCAAATTAGCCAAAAGGTGGCGCAAAAAGCGAAGTGAAATAAAGCAAATCAATCAATTATATCCATCCGTTTTAGTCCTTTTTACGAACCTCTATCACGATATTTTTAAACTTAAAACGGGACTCCAAAAAAGTCCCTTTTCGTGACAATGAATTACCGGCATAGAATTACCGCAAGAGCACATCCTCTGTACTATTACTATGACATTGTTGGGTAGAAATTCTTTCACATTTCAATATCAACGATGTGCCATATTCCAATTTTCTTAAAATAGTGTAGTTTCCTCTGTGTTTACCTGGAGCTAATGCCCCCACTGAACGATTGTTTTCGTACCAAATGACAAGAAAACTCTTTCAGTACAAACTTTTAAAGCTATGATGATTAATAAGGTGAACTTAAAATGTTACAAAATGTTATTTGAAAAGGATTGAAGATCCATTCATCCGCAAAATGTTAATTCTAAATGACTTATTCTAAAGGAAAGCGTTGTTGTAGTGCAATACATATAGCCATATTATGTTGCTGTATTTATTTATTTACATCTCAAACATAAATATTTCTGGCGAGACAGTTTTTATAATAAAATGTGTACACTTTGCCGCCCCTTTTTTCCTTCAGGAAAATATTGAGAAGATCCCGTCTTGTTGTTTTATAAATCTGTTCAATTTATCTCTCTCACTCCTCATTTACTTGTCTCTTTCTCTCTCTCTTCACAATCTCTCAATATTCCTTCATCTTTCTCTCTCTTTCTTCCTTGTTCTGTTTTCCTCTTTCTCTCTCTCCTCCATGATATTTTCTCTTTTTTTCCGTTTCCCCTCTTTTGTTTACTTTTGTTTGTTTTCTTCGCTCTCTCTTTTTATTCTTCTTTCCCTCTCTCCTTCTGCTTTCTTCTGTCTCTTTCTTATGAGTTTTTCCCTGTTTCTCTCTCTTGTAAAGTTCCAGTTCTTATTGTAACGCCACTTTAAAGAAAGTTCCGAAAGATCAGTTTCGCTCTGACAACCATGTGTCAAGTTCACGTGGAACTCAGTATATCTTCCTCTCAAACCTTTCCCACCAATGGCGTCCATTTTGGGAACTGATAGTACTTGTCAAGTCCACGTGGAACCCAGTATATCCTCCCCTCAAACCTTTCCCACCAATAGTGTCCGTTTTAGAAACTGACAGTACTTGTCAAGTCCACGTGGAGCCCATTGTATCCTCCCCTCAAACCTTTCCCACCAATAGCTTCCATTTTAGGAACTGACAGTACTTGTCAAGTCCACGTGGAGCCCAGTATATCCTCCCCTCAAACCTTTCCCACCAATAGTGTCCATTTTAGGAAGTGACAGTACTTGTCAAGTCCACGTGGAGCCCAGTATATCTTCCCCTCAAACCTTTCCCACCAATGGCGTCCATTTTTGGAACTGACAGTTCTTGTCAAATCCACGTGGAGCCCATTGTATCCTCTCCTCAAACCTTTCCTACCAATAGCTTCCATTTTAGGAACTGACAGTACTTGTCAAGTCCACGTGGATCCCAGTATAACCTCCCCTCAAACCTTTCCCACCAATATTGTCTGTTTTAGGAAGTGACGGTACTTGTCAAGTCGTCGTGGAGCCCAGTATATCCTCCCCTCAAAACGTTCCCACCAATAGCGTCCATTTTTGGAACTGACAGTACTTGTCAAGTCCACGTGGAGCCCATTGTATCCTTCCCTCAAACCTTTCACTCCAATAGAGTCCATTTTAGGAACTGACAGTATTTGTCAAGTCCACGTGGACCCCAGTATATCCTTCACTCAAACGTTTCCCACCAATAGCGTCTATGTTAGGAACTGAAAGTACTTGTCAAGTCCACGTGGAGCCCAGTATATCCTCCCCTCAAACCTTTCCCACCAATAGCGTCCACTTTAGGAACTGACAGTACTTGTCAAGTCCACGTGGAGCCCAATATTTCCACCCCTCAAACCTTTCCCACCAATAGCGTCCATTTTAGGAACTGACAGTACTTGTCTAGTCCACGTGGGGTAAATGAGATGTTGCCAATTCAGTTTCTTCAGAGATTTCATAACGTGAGTTTGGGGTTATGTTTGATAGGTCGTGTTAATATGTTGTGCTATTTAAATATATATATACAATGTGGATACATTTGGAGTGTAATGTCTTCGCAGTTCGTGTTGGATGTCTAAACACTGCAAGTAAAAGTGACAACTGCCCCCTTTAAAAGAAAGGAAAAAAAGTGGTGTCGGCTTCCTCTCGAGCTATATCAAAGAAACCGAGCTGGTGTTCGAATCAGGACTTAAACCATCATTGCTTGTCAAACTTCTTTCTATGTTAAAGATACCGAACTAGTGTTTGAATCAGGACTTAAACCATAATTGCTTGACTAACTAACTAACTAACTAACTCTCTAGCCTTCTTAAACCCGAAGGTTCATGGCTGCAGCAACACAGGCCTTCCATCTGTCCCTATCTTGAGCAAGATCTATATACTCTTGCCCATCCCTACCGATTTCCTTTAGGTCCATCTCAACGTTGTCCCTCCATCTTCGTCTTGGTCTTCCTACAGGTCTCTTACCATCTGGTTTCCCAACAAGAATCCTGTAAACTCTTCTTTCCTCTCCCATTCGTGCCACATGGCCTGCCCACCTAAGTCTTCTTGATTTAATTATTCTAATAATATCTGGACATGAGTACAAATTATGTAGTTCTAAATTATGTAACCTTCTCCACTCACCTGTCTCCTCATCCCTTTTAGGTCCAAAGATTTTCCTAAGGATCTGATTTTCAAATACTCTCAATTTATGTTCCTCTTTCAATGTAAGGGACCAAGTTTCACACCCATATAATACTACAGGCAAAATTACTGTTTTGTATATTTTAACTTTTAGTTTCTTAGATATTAAACGAGAAGACAAAAGTTTATGAAGAGAGAAGTACCATACATTTCCTGAATTAAGCCTACTTTTTATTTCCTCTTTAATAGATTTTTCATTTGTTAATATTACTCCTAAGTATTTGAATTTGGAAACTGGTTCAAACGAGTTGTTATCAATAATTATATTTTGATTATTACCTAACACTTGGTTTCGGCCTGTAAGCATATATTTAGTTTTCTCTTTGTTAACTTCCAAACCTATCTCTTTAGCAGTTTTGAAAAATATTTTAGCATTATTCTTAATTGTATTCACATCATCCCCCAGTAAGTCTACATCATCTGCATATGCTAACAACTGAGTCACACCATTTAATTTTAGTCCTTCTTTAGTTTCTCTTACCTTCCTTACAGCATATTCTAAGGCAAAATTAAAGAGCAATGGAGATAATGCATCTCCTTGTTTTAACCCATGATGAATTGTAAATTTGTCAGACACATTATTACCCACACGAATTTTACTTTCTGTTTCACTGCTGCATATTTTTATCATAGTAACAAGCTTCTTAGGTATTCCAAACTCTACTAATATATTATATAATTTATCTCTTTTGACCGAATCATTTGCTTTTTTGAAATCAATGAATAGCTGATGGACATTTTTATTATATTCCCACTTTTTTTCAAGTGTCTGCCTGATGTGAAAAATTTGATCTGTAGTTGATCTGTTACGTTTAAATCCACATTGATAATCACCTATAATTTCATTAGCATATGGGGTTAGTCTTGTTAAAAGAATGTTAGATAATATTTTGTATGTTGTTGAGAGTAGAGAAATTCCACGATAATTACTGCAGTTCATTTTATCACCTTTTTTAAACACAGGAACAATTATGGATTCTTTCCACTGTTGAGGGATTTCTTCTTTATTCCATATTAAACAAATTAATTTATGAATTTGACATATTAATGAATTTCCACCATATTTAATTAACTTAGCTGGTATTAAATCAATGCCAGGTGCTTTGTTATTCTTTAGCCTTTTAATAGCATCTTTAACTTCATTCAAGTTAGGTTCTGGAACTAAAGGTTCTGCTGTGTGGACATAATTGCTTGTCAAACTTTATTTTATGTCAAAGGTACCGAACTGGTGTTCGAATCAGGACTTAAACCATAATTGCTTGCCACACTTATTTCTATGTGAACCATAAGCATACGTACGATAACCAAGGAGGGGTGTCGAGGAGGTCAAGATACCCCCCCACCCCGAAATTCTTACCAAGTCCAATATTAAATAAACAAAATACTTGTTTACTGTGGTATAATATTTTGTCTTACCATGAAACTGACAATAACAAGAGATGTACAAATCGTTTGTTAAAATAAATCAAAATATACACACGTCATATAAAACCGACCCAGTGTTATCATACCTTTCGTTCTATCTCGGTTATTAAAGGTTGCTTCTCCGCCATTGGTTTAATCATGGCGATGAGGACAAAATGTGATATAGGTGATGGAACAAACAAAATGATACATAATTACTTCAACCAGCGTTCACACCTTTGGGTTTCCAGCGCTTTAAGGTACCCATTTTATCACTTGAAGTCTCACTGCCATCTGCTTTCAGAATGTAGAATTATTGATGGTTGGAGGTAGGATAAAATGGGGAAACTTGAAGAATACAGACATCCTTGTTATTTTCATGTAAATGATGAGGAAAAGGGAAGCGAAATAGTAATTATTAATGCTCTGAATGGACATCCCGGCACTTTTAAAATTCACCGAGCAAAATCCGAGTGAGAAATCTCCTGGTTATAAATCGTCTGAGTCAACTGGATGCAGAGGAATTCTCTCTCCAGCCAGAAAGAATAAATGTGAACCAGGTGCAGTTTCTACGACCTCTTCCCACTCTCCTGGTCAGTGTTGCTACACACATGTTCTAGTCACTGACATGGACTTGCCAAGAAGGGTGCTCGGAAACTTCTAGGTACAAATATGTACATTTCAATGCCAAGTACTAGTTTTATGGAGTTTTAAATAACAAGATTGACTAGTCCATCTGTCTGTCACTTCTTCTTCTTCTTCTTCTTCCACACTGTTTCCATTCTCTGTTTTTTGGCTATCTTCTTTATCTTGGAATGTCTTCCCTCCTATCCAGTGATGTGCGTCTACCCGTAAACAACCATAGTCTACATTCTACACGTAGACTATTTTATACACGTAATTACGTAATCTATATAAACATCATGGCGAAAGATGATAACTTAGCAAAGGGCGCCGTGGAATTAAAATAAAATTATACTGCGTATCAGTTGCTGATGTGTGAGAAGATCTTTCCATACTCTTTCTTCCAAATTCGAACAATTTCTCACCTAGGAAGAAACCTAATATAGGAAATATTCTAGTGTTTTATGGGAAGAAGACCACTCTTGCCTCACGACTGCCATCTGTTGTTGTTTTTTGCATACTATTTATCTTCCTCCATAGTTGATAATAGAAGAGAAGATAAATTTTGCTGTAAATAGGATTCTTTTCATTTCGTTAGGAACCAATATAGTTGAAAATGTCACTTTCCTTTAATGAAACCCTTGAAAATGGACTTTATATTGTCTACGTAGTCTATGTAAACTACAACCCAATGTAATTACGCGTAGATTACGTGTAGACAACGCATGTAGACGTAAACTTATAGTCTACGGCACACCACTGCTCCTATCCATCCATCATATAGGGGCACGTATTTAGAAATTTATTTCTGGGAGGGTGTGAGAACCAATATGATAAAAGTATGCACGAGTGAAACAGAAAGTAAAATTCGTGTGGATTTTAATTTGTCTGACAAATTTACAATTCATGATGGGTTAAAACAAGGAGATGCATTATCTCCAGTGCTCTTTAATATTGCCTTAGAATACGCTGTTAGGAAGGCAAAAGAAACTAACGAAGGACTAAAATTGAACGGTGTGACTCAGCTGTTAGCATATGCAGATGATATAGATGTAGACTTACTGGGGGATGATATAAATGCAGAGTGTTTCAAAAGTCGCGCAACCCAAACTTTGAAAATTTATATCACGAAAGCAGTAAGAGATATTTACATCGGGTTTGCTGCATTATAAAGCCTCATCCTTTGAGATATTTTTCAATCCTTAACATTATCAATTTATTCCATGCAGAAAATTAAATAAATTAATAATTGGTGAAAGACAGCGTTAAAAGTTTTTCAGAAATGCACTTTTGAGTGAGAAAACTATATAAGAAATTATCGGAGAGTCACAATTAGACGTCTGATGACTGATCCCATGTCAAACTGTCATTTGCAACCAATGATGATCATATGCAGCATTTAATTGATTTATGACTGGCGATTTTATGGGTTCAGTGAAAAAGTGCCATTCGTAGCTGGCAACACCAGCAGGTCGAAATTTTGACACCGGACGCACGCAATATGTGCCTAAGTATTGTCCGTACATTTACGTGAAAAATCATAAATCATGATTTTGTAGCGAAATTGGACTCTTGAGACAATCCTAGGCCGCCCCTGGTCTGAGTATGGGTGTTCATTGTCAGTGTCCCTTCATCAATTTCATCATATCATCACTCCTCATATTCGCAATTAGCCAAAAGTGACAGAAAAGTTAAGTCCAATAAACCAAATCAATCTACACTAGTGTCCAAAATTAAAGCAACACACAAAAATCCTTTCCTCGTGTGATTTTTTTTTATAAATTAGCCAAGTTTAACCTGTTACTATCGTGATTTTTTTGTTGATAAATCCTGGCACATTAAGGTTATTTTATTTTCTATCTTAAACCAGTTGTCTATGACATCATAAATATTACTATCACCTGATCGTATTATGCGGTCAAATGGACACACGGGAAAGAATTTCCGTTTGTTGTTTTAATTTTGGACACTAGTATATATATGTACTAGTAATATTCAGTACATAATTTACATAGTTTATATGAAGCTGGTTTTTGATCTGCATACAAGTTTTTTAAATAATAACTCCTCTTAAGACACGAAATATTAGTGAAAGGCACGTGAAAGTTTCGTAATGGCCAGTGCCTCGGTTAGGTGATTTCCCTGTAGGTGAGACAATATAACATTTGGTACTAGACGTACCCCACATTTGCATGTGCTAGCTGAACGAGTCTGCAGTTTGCAACACTGCGGCGAGCCGTCATCTTGGTGGTAGTAAACGTAACGATCTTTGCAGTCTTGCAACCGTGAAAAGAATTAAAAGACCGGGTCAACACATGGCTATCCACCCTCCCTACCGTTGTTCTTTCTAGCACATTCCCTATCGGAAGTTGAAACCCGCGTGTCTGCTTCTTGGGCAGTCGTAACTCGCGAAAGGCTTTGGTGAAGTTGCCTTATCTCGTGAATTAAACCTAAGATATTAGGGTCTTTAACGTATTTACAAAACCAACATTCAAATCGCAACTGTAGGCGTGGCTCGAAGCCTGCACCAATTGGATATTACGCTCGCAAGTTTTGGTGACTTACGATCTTGTCAAGGAAAGTTCCGGAGTCGAGTTCCGGTCTGAGGATGTTAGGTTTTCTTCATAAGTTACAGATAATCGCCATTCATACCCATCGTCTAAATGAAAGATTCTGACTCCATATTGAGTCCATTAAAAAAAAAAACATGAAAAATAAAATGACACACATAACAATGAGAATAATAATAGAAGAACAACGACAGTAAAAACCGTATCATTAACTATTCAGCTGGCTGATGTACGCCATTTTGAAAATTGGTTTAGAGATATGGAAGCCTGCAGGTTTAATGAATTGTAGAGGGTTTGCATTCTTATTTATAGTTCGAATGCAAAATGTCAATTGTTCATGTATGGATATGTCACAAGTTTCGTCAACCATAATAGCAAAATATTCCCGACTTTTAATATCTGCTACCACGGAGCGCAAAACTGTTCTCCCTAATATATCAATGATCTCGTTCTGAATGTCATGTGAGAGCCATTTGTAGCCCGAACGTCCATCCACTCTCCTAGTTCATGCACATCTTTTGAAACTTTTTTAGTAAAAATGTTAACAATACTCATAATTATATACTTAGTATATAGTATAAGTCATGTGTTTTGCTGTCTCTGTCCATTGCCCCCCTCTAAGTTGATGGTTTATCGGTCTCAGCCCCCCAAAGTTGATGGCCTAGAACATTTCAAATGTGTATTTAAAGTTAAGTCATGTGGCACAATTCAGAGTAAACTTTACAAGAGAAGCAAAATAATACATTAGATCCTCTTAAGCAAAATTATTTGGGGCTCTGCCCCCACATCATTAACATTGGGGAGGCTCGAGCCCCCCAAGCCCCATGGAGTCGGCGCCTATGGTAAGTGGAATTCCTTTATGGAGAAAGGGTTACTAGTGCAGAGTTCATCATGGTTCTGATAAGAAATCTCAAATCCTAAAGAGACCGAAAAGCGCCATTTGTTTGTTTCTATTTGGTTTTCTCTCTCTCTGTATTATCTTCTTCTTCCTGTTTCTCTTATTTATTATTCCCTTCCTGGAAGAAGAGGATTTTTGTTATTTAGCGTCGCTTTTCCGCCACTCTTGTCTAATCGCAAAGATGAGGATGGGGTGACGATATGAAATTGTTGAAGGGACACTCACTCTGCCGGCATTGGAACCAGGGATCTAGCGTCGTAGCGCGTTGTGCTAACCACTCCGCCACGGAGCTCGACGGGGACAGAGGAGGAAAGGGAGAGAAGAAGTGAAGTCTTTCACTGATATGCACATTTTAACTTTTTGTTTTTTACAGTAACGAAAGTCGGTATACTTCATAGATTTTGAGCTGCTGGATGCAAAAATGACAGTAAAAATTCTCCATTTGCTCTAGTTTACAAGATAAGTCGACATTTCTGTTATATATGCATGCCATTGTGTCTTATGGAAGGCAAGCATTTGACATCTGTGTTGTCACTCGCGGTCTCTTCTTCTGCCACTTGTATGAAACCTTTCAGTGCCATGTTGCAACCAAGTTTCTCATAAAGCATATAAGCTCTTCCGCAAATCCCTTCCAATTGACAGACGTCTTGCTTTCCAAGAACAATGTGCATACTTTCGGAAATACAGGCAGTGTAGTTTGTCCGTCACGATCAAGAAAGCACTCTAAGTTTTCGTTTTTCAATAGCAACACTCCGTTCATACGCCAGAGGTCCCGGGTTCGAATCCCGGCCTGGGCATTGATGTTTGTGAGTGTCCATTATCAATACCATCATGTGATCGCTCATCCTCATCTTCGCAAATTAGCCAAAAATGGCAGAAATGCGAAGTAAAAAAAAGCACATCAATCAACAAACATCATTTTGCATGATAGGGCCATTTAAATGGACAGATAGGCTAATGGGCACTGGTCCTACAGTTGAAAGTGAGATCGGAACTACAACGGGCCTCCACCCAGGATATAACTTGACAAGTTTAAAAACAAGACGCTGCAAATAGCTGTTGCGCAGCTCACACCACATTTCCCCACTTCATTCTCCGAAGAGACGTTGGTTCGCAGTGTTGCAACCTGGAGGGAGCGGAATGGTCTAAGTATTTTCAACGAAATTTGTATTCGCTTTTCCCTGGGCTGTTTTCTACCAGTCGGAGTTCAGAACTTCAGTTCATCTTTCGCCAACGGCTCTTTTCCTTCTTTTAATATTTGGCCTCCCCGATGGCGCAGTGATAGCGTCGTCCCCTTGTAATCAAGGGGTCCCGGGTTCGATTTCTGGTGGAGGCACATAGTGGTTCGGATCCCACTTTAAACTGTACGTCCAGTCCCGATTAGTCTTACTGTGCATAAAGTGGACTTACAACAAATCAATCCAATCAAATTATTTTAAAACTTGAGAAAACATCCATTTAGATACTCCCGTGGCGGCGCTTGTGGACTCGACAACATTATATTTAAGTTTATGTAACTCCTTCTGATTTCGCAAATATGTTGCAACATTGTAAACATTTTATCTGGCCTGTCCTCTAAGGGGCTTTCCAGACCAGATTGTGTATTTCCTTGGACCCGGCATGTTATCAGATCGCCTTCTCGTAGTAATTGTTGTACGATAAACTATATAACCCCACCCCACTGCTCGATGTCGCATTCAGAAAATGAAGTCATTCGCCCAGTAGTTTCTCTTGGTTATAAACGTTAACGCGCGTGCGTAATACTACAGTTTACGATCCGCGCACCGCTCGCATTTTCAAAGACTGATTAAATCAAATGAACCACTGATAAACTGATAGGCTATGAGCCGGTACCGTCAATCCACACAGTAAAAATAGTTTGTCATATTTGTTTTAGCTTAATTTTGCTGATTTGGCACCACTCGCACTCTCAAGGCCAGACTAGTACGTAGAAGAGTGGTGGGGAGGATGACGTAATAGGAAGTGCTCCGCAGCGATCTGCGCATATCGGGACTTAACTTGTCAGGCTTTTTATAGCAACTAACATCAGCATCAAAAAAGTCGGAACTTGAGGCGGGTAATATCGACCACAAGCTTTGGCGCGTTCGGACCTGCTTCCGTTTTCTCAGAAGTTAGAAGCTTCGATTTTTCGATTTTCAATTGTTTCCTCCCAGAAGTTTTGCGCGCGGGATGAAAGTTTCCCGGAATCGAATCCTTCCAGCGACCCGAACGAAACAGAGGACGTGTCGCGGTTGCTAAATACAGGGCAACGAAACACTTGTCCTTTTCTTTCGCGAGCCCTTTCGAAGACACACGATCGATTCGGTGAATTACGCCGTCCGCGGGAAAACAACTACAGGAGGATTTGCCGCTCCCACCGATACCCCTCCCCCCCACTGCTTTTCCTTGGGGACAAAGGCAGCGGGAAAATAATTACGGGGATAGTTTCTGAAGCAGGACTCCCCCTTTTTTTAATCCTGAAAATCTGTGAGTTTTTACTCTGAAATTGTGAGCATATACTGGAATCATAAACTTCGAAGCTCAAAGGAAATCAATTTCCCACAGAACTGAGGAAGATAAGAGCGAAGATTGAAAAACAGCTACAAAAAAAGGAACAAATGAAGTTCAAGGTATATAAATAAACAAGGCACCGGCTCAGCGAAGGAAGGAGGTTTGGAAAAAGCGAAGTGGAAGGGGAAGAGAGAAACAAAATCATAGGCTTAAATACAGCGTGTAACAAAAGTCCGGGAACACTTTAAAGAAAATATTGTAGCGAAACGAGTAGCATTACAAAGTGACAAAGTACATCATTTCAAAGAGTAAAGTTGTAAGTTTTTCTCATTGTAGGTGTTACGTGTAGTTCCATATATCGTCGCTAGGTGGTGTCATAATCAAGATGGCACTTTCTGGAGCTGAGAAGGCTTTCTGCGTGCTAGAATTTGACAAAACAAAGAGTTCAACGGATGTCCAACGAAAATTTAGGATGAAGTACGGGAAAGCAGCACCAACTAGGAAGGCAATCTATAATTGGCATGTAAAGTTTGTTGAAACTGGGTGTTTGTGTGTCAAGAAGAGAAGTGGTCGGCCAGGTGCGAGTGAAAATGATATTGAGCGAGTGAGAGAAGCTTTCACAAGGAGTCAGAGAAAATCTATACACAGAGCTTCACGTGAGTTGGAAATGTCAAGAATGACTGTGTGGTGTGTCTTGCGTAAAAAATTAAACATGAAACCGTACAGACTACAGTTGGTGCAAAAGTTATATCCTAAAGACAATGACCAGCTCTAGAAAGCGCCATCTTGATTATGACACCACCTAGCGACAATATATGGAACTACACGTAACACCTGCAATGATGAAAAAACTTACAAGTTTATTCTTTGAAATAATGTACTTTGTCACTTTGCAATGCTACTCGCTTGGGTACAATAAATTTTTTAAAGTGTTCCGGACTTTTGTTACACGCTGTATTGCAGAGAAATGTAGGAGCGGTTTGAACAGCGCGTTACGACGCCACGGGTTTCGGTTTCGAATCCCGGCCTGGGAATGGATATGTTCTTTATGAGTGCCCTTTCGTCATATCATCATTGATCCTCGTCGTTGTGATTAGCCATAGTGACAGAAAAGCGACGCTAAATAACAAAATTCCAATGCGAGCAAAACAGAACCATTCGATGTGCGTTGATTGCGCGGAAACTATTACACATACAAAGATGAGATTTCGTAGTACTTAATGTGTCCACGAATCTGTCGATGGGAAACAAAAGGTTTACAACAATCGGCATTATAGTGAATTCTTCGTAACAAATAAAAATAGGGATATATTTTGCGGGGGAAATTGTCTCTAAAGAACAGTGGCGTCACGCAATGTTAATATAATACTGCGTTTTGATCGAACCAGAGACCCTGAGCCGTCTATTGGATGGTGTAGTCATTCATCATTCATCTTCCAGGTGGTAATCACTCGCTTGGCCTAAATGTGATACATGGACGTCCACAGGATTTTTTCCAGGGAGGGGCGAGGAAGGTATTTTTTCCCAGGCCAACAAGGCACATTTTCCACAATAATAGTATTGTTCCCTCAAAAAACATTGCTAAAATTTGAATTTATCATATTCATACAATAGTTAATAAATATTGTTGTGGCTGAAATGAAATTATGTCAAAATTATATAATTTTTGGTTGACTTTCATTTTCCAGATTGGGTCACGGCCCCCCTTGCCCCCCCCCCCCTTCCGGACGCCCATGATGTGATATATGCAAGAGGTTACATTTAAAAGAACCGCAATAGAATTAACTTAAGTTAGATAGGGTTTTTTTACTCTCCATGACTGAACCGATACGTACTTAGTTATGAAAAGGATATTACTGTATTTGCCTCCCCGTTCGGATGATGATCATTCCCTCAAGAACTGTAATTGACACACATCTGACCTTCCTGTCAGAGTTCACTGTCCCTCATGCACCACTGTTCAATAATCGTCCCTCCACTCCCGTACACTCGGCAACTGTCCGAGCTCTCTCTCGATTCCACCTCATACGCCTCTCAAGTCAATACCCTAGCATTTCCCTAATTACTTTTTCAGCATTCCATTCTCTGCTTCCTGCTATGTTAAGAATAATATTAGACCTGTCACTTCTACCAAATGCCTTGGGTACGATACGGTGGTATCCTGTCGGTAGAGCGTCTGATCACCACACGGGAGACCCGGGTTCGACTCCCGGCGTGTCTGATCTTAGGTGGATTTTTTTCGTGCAATATGTCTTAATGCGGCGGTTCTCTGCTTCAACCATCAATGGGTACCTGGGAGACAACCCTGGGAGCAAAGGCAGCTGGAGCGTGGTGCTGATCAGACCATGTATGGGGCGTACTTCCATCTCTATGTGCCTCCACGGTACGGTGCAATAGATAGCACCGCTAGGATAATAATAATTGAGAATCTACAAATGGAATCAGAATCATATGGTAATTAGTCATGGTGTAAATTATCACCATTAGCAGTGAGTAACATAAAAGCTGTGGATATTTCAGTATTCTTATTAAAAGTAGTACCCATTGTGCATATCGCATTTACATAATAACCGCAGTATTGAAACTTCAAGCACAGTAGTTTCTAGTAGAAGGAAATCCATAGTTTTGTTCGGGACATCCTGTATATTGATGACAAGTCTGGCAAATATGTAGGGTGTCGAACAATTTAAAGGATCGCTGTTTCCATGTTGCAGGACTGTTCCCCATGGATATCTGCGGTTCCCAGTTAACTACATACCTCGGCCAGCAGTTCTTTTAAAGCCAAGCTCTGGATCCCTGGCTTTTAATTTGGGATTTGGGGGGGGGGGGGGAGTGAGCCGATACTGATGCTGATGTATCGGTTGTATTTACCGATACCTGTCGATACTTTTTCTGGGAATTTTGATCGTTCGCGGGATCCGCAAAAAATGCCGCGCGACACTTCCGCAGAGTCGATTTATCCTGGAAGGAATGCAACAATCGAAGTTTCATTTGATTTAGTATGAGAGAAAACTATGTTATGATTACGTAACTGGTATTTTTATGTTCGGATGTCGTTTTTTAAACATTTTAAAGCAAATCTCTTGGAAACTGATGCTTGTAATTGGAGTGGAGTACCCACCCACTAATATTAATCAATAGAGAACGTATTTTAAGGTCATACCGGTCGTTTGAGATATGTATTTTAGGACATGAAATCAAGTAAAAAGAACATATCTTGTTGCAACTTTTCGTGAAGTTAGCACATTTATTTCCTTTTTAACCCCTCTTTCATGCTTCAGAACCTTTTTCCTTCATTTTCTTTCATGTTTTGTTAAAAAATTGTACAGAAAAATAAATGATTTTCACTCTTCTTGAGCAGCTACATAAAATCCTATAGTGTAGTTTTGTAGAGCAGAACAAGAGCTATGAAATGGTATAATATAATCATTGCAGCCACAATAATTCCCAAGATAATGTAGCGAAACCCGCGAGAGAAAATACAAACTTCAACAAAACCTATTCGGCAGAACAACAGCTCTCTCTGCGGTCCGCGCGCATTATATAACCACAGTTCTCTCTGCGGTCCGCGCGCATTATATACAGAAAGCGCAGAAGAAGAGAGCATTGGGAGGAAATGTACAATACCGGAAGTATCTCCAATTGCTTTCAAATGCGGCATATTCACTAATTTTGGCCTCGTAATCACGAATCTGCAATTAAAATTTGGTGGTCACGTCTAGAAATTGCAAAATGAGTCAAAAAAAGTGGTTCCGTGAACGAAAAACAACTATTTTTTGGAATGATTAGCATTTCAAAACTATGTTTATGATGACCCTTAATTTTAACTATGCTTGCCTAACCTAACCTAACCTAACCTTACCGTGAATGGTTCGTGGGGCAAACATGTTTCCACCTTTACGCGAAGATGCCATTTTCTCACATGCAAATCAACGCTCTCGCTTATTGCACAACACTTGAGCAACGTTGGTAGCAAGACAGTTGTGCGGAAAGGAATACGTCTTCATTTCGTTTCCATGTTAATGTATGGAGAATCATAGCGGTAATTGACAAGGTTATTTTACTATTACTAGACATGACCGCCAATTTTTAACTGCAGATTCGTGATTACGTGGCCAAAATTAGTGAATATGCCGAATTTTAAAGTAATCGGAGATACTTACGGTATTGTCAATTTATACCCAGCATTCAATGAAGGCATTTTATCAACACATTTTTTGCACCTTTTTGAAAACATTTTCAGAACCTTTTTTTTCCCTTTCGCGACCATAACTTTACACCTTAAAATCCTTTCCCTTCAATATTTTTTGAACAACTCTAATTGTTACAATGGACATTTCCACTCAATTTTTTTTACAACAATTTTAAAAACTACACCCTGGAAAAATGACCCCTGCAAGTTCTCGAGTTTCTCTGTGTCCAGTTTAAGGCAGAAACGAGACTTCCAAAGTTGCGAGGATAGCGTTGCGCTGAAAACACGCCGCCGCCATGTTACTACGTCACTCCTTAGGGAGAGCTCGTTTGTCGTCTGCTTCGAGCGTCCAGTTCCGGATGGGTAGCCCATAGACCTACGGGTAGCCCACGGTGAGCGAACACGTGCAGCAGTTTTACAAATCTGTACCGATTTAAATAATGGAAGAAGGAGCGATAGGAGAAAGGAAAGCTATGCTTTGTAATGATCATTCTTCTATGAAATATCCGTGCTGCTCACGTGCAAGATGAATGAAAGGGTTCAGCTGCGTGTGTGTTCTCAGGCCATGCGAAAAATATTGCTTATAAAATTGGTTGCTGACCAGGCACTCAAAAATATGTTTTAAACTTATATTTATCGATATTTACCGTAACCTATGTAGTGCAAAATAGGAATTTTCACATTCTTCACTTTATTTATAAAGCCTATTTAATTTTCTTTTCCATAAAGCAATTTCAGTTTGTGTTCCATTTCTGTTGCGCAAATTATGATCAAATATTTTTGTGCAAATAAGAGAAAATACACTGAGAAGATTACATTAGTTGCACAGTACATATCTATACTTAGTTTATATATAATCATTACAAGGAAATAATGTGTATAACCATGGGCGTATTTAAGGGGGATTCAACGGGTCCAACCCCCCCTCTTTTTTTGGTTCACTAAAATTACCAGTTTCCTTGTTCTATCCGCTTGTTCATAAAAAATTCCTTCGGACTTATTTCATTCTCTTAAATTAGAGACGTATAGGACGGGATACGGATGGGAAGGAAATTTCGTAATTCCACACACCAGATGGGACTGCAGACCAATGTCTGCAATTTCCTGATAGTTTCGGAATTTCTGCGATAAGAAACTGCATTGAGACTGTCAGATCAGTAATTTTCCCCCCATGAGTCATCTTAAAGATATTTGGTTCTTAAAAACGTAGTGACACAAGATGAACAGAAAAGTATCAATACTAGCGTGACTTCGTGACTACATACACACAACTTTGTCGGGTCCAACATCCCCTCCCCCATGCTTCCCAACAAGCTTCCGGCCAGCAGTGTTCTGGATTTTCACTTACGAAATAAAGCAACCCTAATCATACCAAAAGTTGATCCATCCAAAGTTGATCCTATCGAGACGAGGAATGGCAGCCTTGGTCTCGTTCTCGTTGAGAGTTGTAAATGTCTGTCTCGTGTTTATTTGTAAATGTCTCATTGACAGTCTCGTCTCCATTTATAAACATCCGTCTCGGTTTGGGAGGGCAATTCTCGTTCTCGTCTCAAGTCTAGGAAAATATAGAATTAACAACGTATGCAAAGGCTTGTCATTATAAATACAAAAAAAAACTTTCTTAATATTTTTTTTATTACTTTTTTTTACTCCTCGTTTCGACGGTACGGCCCTCGAAAACTAAATATTATCCTACTTATATATGCAAACCAAACTGCAAATTCAGAATTACCAGGAATGAACTGCCGTTGTAATTATTATACACAAAATACATGATTTATCTGAGGAAGTCGCATGTTCCAGGTTTGACTCTCGACCTGGGCATGACTGTTTCCTTGTGAGTGACATTTCATTGAACTGAAAATTGTTAAATGGGAGGATGTTTGCTCGAGACTTTGGGGACAGCTAGGGGGATGCTTCTATTGTTAATGTTAGTGTTGCTCACCGTCTCATAAAAAGAGATGGGACAAGTGAATGTTTTCGAAATGAGATGGGACAGAAGGAAAAGTTCGTCTCTTATCATGGCAGGTTGGGTGATACTTAGATTGTGCAGTTGGTGGTAGTGTGTGTGTGGGGGGGGGGTGTCCTCCTGCACCCCGACTTCGAATACTGCTTGTAGTTATTCATCTTCATTGTAGCGATTAGCCAAAAGTGGGAAGAAATGTGATGTTAGAGATGATACATAATAAATTAACTATGCGTTCTCATCGTTGCGGTTAAACAAAGTGAACGGAAAAGCGACGTAAAAGTAGGCTAAATACAAAAGTTTGCAATATATACATTAACTGAAGAAAACTGTCATTTACTGCAGGTAGTGTTGCCCATTGGACGAGACGGGACAGGCTTTTAAAAATTCGAGACGAGACGAGATTGACCATGTGTCATAAGATAAACGAATATTTTCGAGACGAGACAGCATTTCCACGAGACTCCACGAGACGAGACAGGCCAAAGTCTCGTCTCGTGGGCAACACTAACTGCAGGACATTTAAAAACTCACCGTATCTTTTTATACCGTATCACCTCTTATATTGCAGAAATTGGCGTGTAAACCAGTGTGTTCTAAAAGTATTATCTTAAAATTTGTGAAGAAAATATTATGACGAAAATAATTGTAATTCCAGAAAAGGCATTCCTATAACATTAAGTTCTTGCTAGTCAGAACTAACCTATGTATTCGCAATGAACAAGGCTGTTCACGTGTTCAGCCATTGACTGTTACAAGGTTTGCTTTGTCACCCTAAAGGAAAAACCCTCTACCGAGTGGCTGAATTATAGTAAATACTACTATACTGCTAGGGCATAATTCATCTCCAAGAAATGGAGCACAGATTTTTGCACTGGAAGTTGTAAGATACTTGTTTTACACAGTAGCAAGTGAATTTTCTGTCGCTTCCGCGGCTCATGCTAAGTTGACGGGACGAGCAGAAGCCCCGCCTGCACGCATTTCTAAGTGATGACGTCAGAGGACCTCCTGTCTATGGAGAGGACGTTTTCAAATCCGTGACGTAGTAGGTGAATTTCAGCGGTGTTTGAAGGCGCGTTTCTCGAGAACCAAAACAAATATCGCCGAGATATTTTGCACATCTCATGTTTGTGTCATTATCTGTAAAGTGAATGCATTTAAAAAGTTTTTCATGTCAAAGTGGAAATGTCCATTTTCAAGCACCGGTACAGGTTTTGGTTCAAAATTGTATCCGTTTAACCCTTAATTTGTTTTGTCCAATCCTCTCCACAATATTTTGCAATGTGTGTGACTGTTCTTCCTGTTACGTGCCGCTGTCTCTCCCTCCCTGAAAAATAGATAATACTCGTATGTTTGCAATTTTTATGCGGAGAGTGCTTTCCGACTAACGTGACGATGGAAGGCAAGCCCGATTCCTTATCTTCGTTGCTATGCAACGGTTGGTAGATAGCGGAATCGCTGTTTGGGTAATGTGTTTGGATTTTTCTCAAGAGTGCTAGAAGCTAGTGTTTGCTGTGTTGGGTGTCGCCGGTTGATATCCCCTGCATGGGAATGCTGCTCAAAGGCAAGAAGGCGAAATTGTGTAGGTAACGCCTTTGTTTTTTTAATTTCTTCTTACTTCTCCATCTCCACCAGTGGCAGGGTTGTGGAGGACCGGAATCTATTTTCTCGCACAATTTAAATTCGGTCCAAGTTACTTATTGTTTCATGGAAAAAAGGTTCCTGGACCGAATTGAAATGTTTTTGCAGATAAACAGAACGGTCCAGAACCCATTTACGCTTGCTGATTTTCTCTCCTGGACAGGAATTGATTTTTTTTAAAATTCCTGGACCTCTAACAACCCTGACCAGTGGTTCTTAACCGTGGTCCGCGATGCCCTCTGAGGATGTCCGCAAAGACCTGATTGATAATGATTCATGATTTTGTCTCGAAAATATAGAACATAGGAAGCAAAGTAAAAGTAATTCTAATATGTTATTCTTTTTGAGTAACCTACCCAACTCTGCTCCGGAGCCAGTGGCGTAGCGCAGTTTTCTAGAGGTTGAGAGCAGTGATGTGCGTCTACGCGTAAACAACGATAGTCTACATTCTACACGTAGACTATTTTATACACGTAGATTACGTAATCTATGTAAACAACATGGCGAAAGGTGATAACTTAGCAAAGGGCGCCGTGGAATAAAATGAAAATTATACTACGTATCAGTTGCTGATGTGTGAGAAGAACTTTTCATACTCTTTCTTCCAAATTCGAACAATTTCTCACCTAGGAAGAAACTTAATATAGGAAATATTCTTGTGTTTTATGGGAAAAAGACCACTCTTGTCTCACGACTGCCATCTGTTTTTTTTTTTTTTTGCATACTATTTATCTTCTTCGATAGTTTATGATAGAAGAGAAGAGAAATTTTGTTGTAAATAGGATTCTTTTCATTTCGTTAGGAACCAATCTAGTTGAAAATGTCACTTTCTTTTCATGAAACCCTTCAAAATTAGTTTTAATGCACTTTAGATTGTCTACGTAGTCTATGTAAACTACAACCCAATGTAATCTACGCGTAGATTACGTGTAGACAACGCATGTAGACGTAAACTTATAGTCTACGGCACATCACTGGTTGAGAGCCTGACAGCCCCCCGCCCTCGGGTAAGCTGATTTTTCATGCCTTATTATTGCCGACTTCCTTGGCGTACTGGTTAGCACAGCGCGCTAAGAATGGATGTAGTGTTCATTCATCAATGATCACTGATCTTCATCTTGGCGATTAGCCAAAAGTGAGCAACGCAAAATAAAGCAAATCAATCAATAATGCCTTATTATTATTGGTTTGATGTTATTTCGAGGGAGAGCCCCCCCCCCCCTCCGCTCGCGGCACGCTCATGTGTGTAGTCAAATAATAGTGTAATAATATTCGTCAATTAAATTACTTAAAGATTTGAAATTATTTCACCTTAATTTCCAAACTGTTCATTGTAAGATGTTGCGTATAACCCTACGTGAGATTCGAACCCGCAACACGTCTCTTTCCGTATCCAGTACGGTACTCTTGCTGTGCCGGCCCTTGTACGTGTCAACAAAGGACAATTTACCAACCAGAGAGCTCTCGGCACATGTGACAACGACATGCATCAGCCGAGGACCACATATGTTGATGCATACGTATGCGCCACCTATGTTCCTGTTTGTCGTAAACTGATCTGTTCTTGTCATTAGCACAGTACAAGCACTCCTGCTGATCAAATTCATCCACATGCAGGGACACACAGGCGAATGGGAGAAATGGCAACATGACTCTGCACCCAAGAGGATGTACAGGGTACTAGTAAAGTATTTGTCATGCTCTTTGCTTAAGTATGCCTGTTTATTTGTTAAGTAGGAACCTTTTGTACTGTCACAAATTGAAGAAAAGTGTGTTTCTAGCAGGCACGGATTTAAGGGGGCTTGGGGGCTACAGCCCCGGGCCTGCACAGAGGAAAAGTGCTTTGAAAGGAGCCACAAATTTTAATAAGCTACAGTAGTGGCATTAATTCTGGACACTTTTAGTAAAATGTTATTTATTTAAAAATCTCGAATGTAAAAACTATATTCTGTATGTGTAGAAATATTAAACAAGTTTAAATGACATCGTTCAGTAACTTCAATAATTGCATCTGAGTGCAGCATTGTAGTCTATTATTGTTATTTTCAACCATCAGAACGCTTGTGTGCGATTGTTGTATAGTAGGTCAACTGGGAGCATCATTGTTGTACATTGTTCAGTAGCTTCAAGAATTTCATCTTACTGCAGCATTGTTCTCTGATTATTGGTATTTTCTGTACTGTACTGTGGGTTAAGTGTGAGCTTCATTGTTTGCTGCAGTTGGGAAGTTGACCTACTATACAACAATCGCACACAAGCGTTCTGTTGGTTGAAAATAACAATAACGATTATAATCAGACTACAATGCTGCACTCAGATGCAATTATTGAAGTTACTGAACAATGTCATTTAAACTTGTTTAATATATATAAACATACAGATTTTTCAAAAAATAATATTTTACTAAAAGTGTCCAGAATTAATGCCACTACTCACTACTGTATATAAGGTACATGAATCCAATATGGCCAAGTACCCAATATGGCCTATTTGCTGTTCCCAAGTAGTTACATGGTTAATTCAACAGATGACGTTAGTATGTCATTTAGACTGTCCAAATGACGTGATTGAACCTGTTGCCTGTACCTATAGTACTGCAACTTGAAGACAAAGAAGCGAAATAGCTGAACCTCGTGATTGTCTTCTACGTGATCTAATATTGCATATGGAATTTCTTACGTACTTCATCTCCCAAGTGATAGGTATTGGTATCTCTAGTCCATACTATGATAGCTCAAAATTTGAACTTTACAACAATGTACTTAGTTTAGACTTTAATCTAATGTAATGTTTAACGAAGGAAAAATAACACTATGTAAGGTGAACTCAATATGGCCTACATAGGCATGTATCGTGAAGGGCATGCGCAAACGTAACATTTGTTACTCTTATGTTCACGTGGAGTGTGTGGAACTCATTAAGGATGATAAAGGCCCTTTCATTTTCTCAGACTGTGATATATATAATCCATGGTCATCTGGTAACAAATTGCGACATGTCACTCCCTTGTTTACTGGTTTGCAGACAATGTTATTTCTTTCTGCAATTCTCATGTGTCATTATGTAAATAAAATGTAAGTGTTTCAATATACTTATCTACCTATAAAAACAACATAGTTGTACTTTCTTTAAAATTTCTGTTGCATATTTTGATGCAATAGAACAAAATATATGACTGGGCCATATTGGGTACACATATACCCAATATGGCCTAAACGTAACTTTTTAATAACATCTTCCCTGCACCCATGCTATTATTTGGAATTGGGTCGAATTTTCAGTAAACGTCCAGAAATGTTCCCTCTTTTGAATCTTGCAATTCGTTTTACTTTTGTGACATTGTACACCGTTCGATACAATCGCAAACCTTAGGTAGGCCATATTGGGTTCACGTACCTTATTTCAAGTGTGGTAAACTAAATAACGTAACTAACAATCTGACATACCTTGATCCACAAGTTGTAACTGAAATTGTATTAACACAGAAAACTAAATGCATCATATATATTTGATGCACCAGATGCAGTAAGATATTTTGCCAAGAATCAGGTCTACAGTTCGATGCATTTTAGTTTGTAAAGGTAACGGCAAAGTACATCATATGATGCAAGTGAGTATTCTTTAATGCATCAATTGATTCTTTTTTGAAGCACCTTTCCGCAACTTTCTCGATGATGAACTTAAACATTTGTTCAGAGCTACAGACTTGATGCTTTTTTTAAAACTTATGCATTGTCTTTGTTGTGTGTCAGGAGCCTCACAATATTATTAGGCTTAGGCCTCCACATGTACTAATCCGTGCCTGACTTTATTCTTAGATAGGGGGCGTGTAATCTGGTAATGCATCTTCAAACTGCCCTCTTCCCGTTGATATCTTTTTCTATTCCATCTGAAGTTTGATATTCTGGTAAGGCACCCAATTGTCAACCTCACTTCCACACCCCGGTAACTATTTTTTTGTAGGCCAACGAGGCTCTGCCGCCTGGACTTAAGGTGAGGAATTACAGTTACGCACCAGTTGAGTATTTATTTCAATATCGCCCGAATGGGCACTGCTACTAAAAAAAAAAACCGGATGTATGAATTTCTCTCCATGTTGAAAGTGGAAGCGTTTTTTTATGTTTATTATTAAGCTGGACACGATGTTTGAAAAACATGATGATTAAGAATTTTCGGAATCCCATGTATTCCTTATGGGGAATCAACTTCAACATCAAGTCACGGCTAATCAAATGGAAGGTTCGACTTTTCCGCTGGGGAAATTCATCTTCAATCTGCCCTCTTCCCGTTGATATATTTTTCTATTCCATCGGACGTTGATTTCCCAAGAGAACAAATTAAATAATACTCCCATAAGCGCAGTGCATTTCTCCTTGCCTCCTACGGCCATCCTGGCAGTGTTGCCAAACCTGATACGCATAAAAGAGCTAAATTTCACCTTAAATGGAGTTAAAACTGACTTTCAAGGAGCTAAGTTTACGAAGGCTGGATAAAATGCCTCCCCGGGTAATGTTAGTTGTCAAAGGAATGGAGGCTCTGCTATTACCGTTAACTCTACATTGATGACAATTTATTCTTAGTTTTTAACATCTAGATCCGACGGCATCACGCATCTCAATAATCCACCGATGGTCGTATGATATCGAAAATAAAGGATACACTGATAACAATAGTATGTCAATTTCACGTCAGACACGGCGCTATAAAAAAGTAGCTGGGGAGATAAGAGGGTGTGGGGCTACGCAGCCAATATAACAATATCACGTCACGTGCAAAATGTATACTCATGGCAAGGGTTGGTCTATGTGGGCCGGAGACAGTGATGACATCATAGTGGGGCACGGGGGCGGGCCACTTCACAGCCAAACGAGTGCACAAGATCTGGCGCGAAGAGAGCTAAGTTGGCAACACTGCCACGGTGGGAAGAGCTTGGGAAGAGCTCCGTGGAAACTGTTCCGCATGCCGTTAAGGCCAGTCTATAGGACTATGTGTGGTGTTGTTCTATTTTGTCCTTATATGTATTAGTTTGAGTTGGTGTTTTAAGTCCACTTTATGCACAGTAAGGCTAATCGGGACTGGACCTACAGTTTAAAGTGGGATCCGAACCACTTGTGCCTCCACTGGGTATCGAACCCGAGACCCCTTGATTACAAGGCAATGACGCTACCACTGCGCCATGTGGGAGGCCGCTCCTTATATGTATTGAATGTCCCATTACAGCCTCAGCTTATAACACAGGTAAGACTATTTTAGTCTGACACGTGTTCTCCGTATAATGCGACGGGTGGCAAAATAGCCTTAGTGCTGACGAACCGAGTTTTTCACTTCAATCAATCAATCATGCATACAGAACGGGAACGGCAGCTACAGTTTAAAACAATATTGAAACCACTGGAACGTGGCCACTCCAGTGACGGTTCCAGAAAAAAAAATGAGTAGGGAGGCAGATGTGAACCAGGACAATTTTCCAAATGTGCTTTGTTGTTCCACGTAATACATATTACACACAGATCTATGTCATACCATTGTGTATGCTTTGTACACTAGCATGGGTATTGCATAGTTGCGTTCTGTGGAGAGGGGGGGGAGTTGATTGATTGATTGAGTTGGTGTGTTAAGTCGAGACTGGACCTACAGTTTAAAGTGGGATCCGAACCACGATGTGCCTCCACCGGGAATCGAACCCGGGACCCCTTGATTATAAGGCGACGACGTTACCACTGCGCCATCGGGCTTAGGGGTAAGGGAGGAATAAGCAAAAAATAATAATTTGTAATTACATTTTTTTAAATTTCGTTTTAGAACTTGTTCGGAGAGAAAATTGACAATCGGGGGGGGGGGGGATTATTTTCAAGTACGTTTGAATTTACCGCTTTCATTCGAAAATGTTGATTTTCTTAAAATTTCGGGAGGGGCTGTAGCCCCGTTAGCCCCTCCTGCGTACGCCAGTGTCTGTTTATTCTATATTTTTCGAGACGAGACTTGTTCTTCGGAAGTGAGAGAAGGTCGAGACGGAAAGAGGATCTTATAACTTGAGAGATGGAGACACTGCTATGTCTCCTCTCGTCATCATCATAAAATTGGAGTTCTTTTCAGTAATTTTTATAATTTCCACCTCGGCAGCTAAACGAGATAAGTAGCTTCCGAAAGCCCAATATTCGAGACCGATAGGTCGTGTATTTCAGTTTGTTCTGTCAAGAGACTCAATAACAGACAAATGTTGCCAAGTAAATTACTTGCATCATTTGACGGTAGATGGCACGCACTTGTCAATATATCTATGGTAGACTGTTAGAACAGGATATTCTAGCATGTATAAATAAAGCAACACATTTATGAGGAAATTGAAGTATCTCTGAAAAAAAGTACCTTGATTTTCTTATAAATTGCTTTAGTAGAGTAATGAAATCCGAGATGGTTTGTGGTTTGAAGAAAGATCCTTTCGAACTTGTAATTTCATTCGTTCTACGTCCTTCATGTAAAAAATGTGATATCTTGAAGGTATTTTGGTGGGGTAATCAAGTGTTGTATTGATAAGAGCAGTATTTCAGATTTTTGGAAGTCTGGCAGTATGTTTCTGTGAGTGGTGATTTTAGTGGCGATAAGAGGAGAATGTCCAACACCCTAAGTCAAGAAGTCAACAGGAAGTGACGTGTGTTGCTTGGCTGCACATTGAGTAAAGGTATGTTAATCGCTCAGTAAGTCTGATAAAAATAAAATGGTGTTTGAAACGTAATTATAAAATTGATGATCCTTGGCTCTTCGTTAGACATTCCTGACAGACAGACTGGAATCCTGGACAGATTCACATTATGTTGTTGGCGCCATGTCCTCATGCGGAACCTACAATCCAGATACTAAAACGTGACATGAAGGGGTAACTAGAAGGGGTGGGTGAGGGAGGGCAGGTTGCACCAGTACACGTAACATCCAGAATTCTCGATCACATCACTGGTTTATTGTGACCCCCAAATTCCTCAAAATCCCGTAATTCAGACTATCCCCTCTCTTCGTTTCTTTTTTAATTACCTTTCCTGGTCTCTCTGTCTGTCATTTCTCCTTTTGGTTATCGCTATTTTTGCTCCTTTGCTTCATCTCTTTCCCCATTTCTCCTTTCTCTCTTTCCCCTCGCTTTATTTCTACTTTCTCTATCTTTCATCTTCCCTGGTCTTTCTCTGTCATTTCTCCTGTCTTTCTATTTGATGGCTTGCCTCTTTTCTTTATCGCTTTTCTCTCTATCTTTTTCCTTTTCCTCTTTCCCATCTCTTTATTTTCTCTATCTCTTTCTCCTTTTACTCTTTCCCATCTCTTTGTTTTTCTCTCTCATTCTCCTTTTCCTCTTAAACATCTCTTTGCTTTCTTTAACTCATTCTCCTTTTCCTTTTTCCCATATCCTTATTTTTCTCTGTCTTTCTCCTTTTCCTCTTTGCCATCTCTTTATTTTTCTCTATCTCTTTCTCCTTTTACTCTTTCCCATCTCTTTATTTTCTCTATCTTTCTCCTTTTACTCTTTCCCATCTCTTTACTTTTCTCTTTCTCCTTTTCCTCTTTCCCATCTCTTTATTTTTATTTATCTCATTCTCCTTCTATCTTTTTATCTCTTAATTTTCCTTTATTACCCGTATTAGGCTGTCTCTCTCTCTCCTTTTCCCTCTAACCTGTTGTCCTTTTCTCTTTCTTTTCACTCTTTGGCTCCATTTCTTTATCTGTTTCTCCCTATCTTAATTCCACTTCTCTCTTTATTTCACCTCTTGTTTCTTCTTTATCTGCTAGGGCACTTCAACTATGGCATTGACAAGGCTAGTAGTTCGATTTGCCTTACATATCACAAAAACGTCTGGTAATTGTGTCCATTTCATCATAATCAGATTTGCATTACCTGCATCACTAATCGCTTGCGTCAGTAACGCTTTACTTAATTACTTTGCATTTATGTACTGATATTACCCTGAGAATTATCTGAATTGAGGGATTTGTTTATTTACCAGGACAAAACATACTCTGCTGTGTTGTTTTAAACTAGTACATGTAACGTTACACGGGGAAAACAGTCACTGCAGAAAATATGTTTACTTGTGTAAACAGTTAAGTGCCCTTATTGTACAGCAAAGTAACTGCAACGGCAACATGTTACTTTCAGTAGCAAAGTAACGGTAATTATAATGCGTTGAATATTTTAAAGTTAATTGCACCAACTTTGGTCATGATCTCCTATACCCTTTAACCATGACCATAAACTAGAGGTCATAACAGGAAGGTGCATACGACTCTCAAGTTACAATTATATCGATTTATTTTGAACACTGACGCCTTGTGTGTAGGGTGGAAGTTAGAGGAAATCTTGCAGACGCCAGGAGATTTTTTCTCGATGTTCCGGAACTTCCTGTCTCTTTCCCGTCACTGAAGTTTAGAACGCGCCCTTTCAAGTTTTTTATTTAAAAAAAAAGTGTCGGAGGAACAAAATTTGGCAGGGACTTCACGTTCCTTGTGAAGAGCCTGGTCTCTTTGGCGGTGTTTGCTCAAAAGACTAACTAACCACAGATTCTGGGGGTGTTCGTTCTATTAAAGAAACAGCTTCCTTCCGTTGCTTTTACAGAATAGTGGCGCTGAGAGATCCACAGCACTGTGATTGTAGTCACCGTGATTTTTATCACAATCACAGTGATTTAGAGTGACTTCTTCCTTTTTCTATACCGGAAACGTTTCAGTTGACGGAGAAGTGGGGCTAAGAAAATCACTGAACTGTGATTTTAGTCACGGTGATTCTTCGATCACAACCATAGCTGTTATTTATAGTGGCGTCACTGTGACTAGTTGCTTGTTTCTTACTTTTGACATTACAGAAACGTTTCAGTAGTGACTAATTCACTAATTAACGACGTAGAGCGTAGGAAACGGTTCCGTAGCACACAAAAATTAAAAATCACCATTAGTTCTAATCCACCTGCTTCGGGTAAAAATGTACGTGCAAAAATTCAAGCAATATCAAGTATTTTTCGTATACGTCATTATCTAGGAATTTAAATGAATTTAACTTTTTCCTTGAACCATCATCTTGATGTAATAGTTTATTTTTGTTCATTAATTTTGAACAATGTTGAACAAACTTGGGTTTAGCATCACAGAATGATCTGGAAATTTATTTTAAAATTACCTGGAAAACATAGAAAAATCAGGAAATGTGTCTTGTCGAAATGAATGGGAAACCTGAGTATGTAATAAATAATTACTGAGAACATACAGGATGCCTACCAAAGAACTCTGAGGTTTCACACGAAATGACACGTGGGAAACAACAAAAATTTCAACGTGACCACTGCATATTCCTTTTTCCATCACCGAAACCTTTCAGTTCACAGTATAATGGTGCTAAAATAATCACAGAACTTTGATTTTAGTCACCATGATGTGGCTGTGATTTATAGTGACGTCACGGGTTGCAGCTCTTCCCACGTGCGAGCCAGCATATTAATATTTATTTATTGATATTGGTACGAGCCCTTCAGCTGTGCGTATCTTACAATATTGTTACATAAACACCCCGACCTTAAACGTGCACCTCATTTATCATACATTGTACATTCAGAAACATTTATAAACAGAAACATTTGGAAAATAATTACATACTATGTACATATATAAATAGCAATGTGGTCCTCTTCTTACATTTGAGATTGTTCATTTTCACAACACTGCACTACACGCTCCACCTATGCCTGAGCCACTGCTGTTCCGTACCCTTCACTTTCACTGACTCCTTGCAGCATTTTCCTACGCTCCCTCCAAACTGCATGTAAATAGGAGCCCAGGGCTTTGATATTTACATTCGTTATACCACTCCTCTCCTCCCTACATATAGCCTGGATGGTCTGCTCAATGCTGTCCCTTGCACTGTCCCCCCATTTGCGTTGTCTGAGGGGTGCCGACCAAACACACTCATTTAGGATGTGAGCCCTCGTCTCCTCTTCGCCGCATAACGTGCAGATGGCACGACCGTCCGGCCCCTTGAGTTTGTGTTGCCTCCACTCCCCTAGCAGGAACCAGGCGAATCCACGTCTTTGCTGGTACGTACACGTATCAATGTATCGTTTTGTCCCCCATTCTACCCACACCCCTGGTGGTTGTGCGGCGACGAGCGTTACCTTCTCCCTACATTCTGCCATGATGTCTTGCCTGCTACTGTCCACCAACCTTTCCCTTATGATTTTCAACATCCCAGTTTCGCACCTCCCGCCCCTCACCTCTTCCCACAGTTCCCCCAGACCCATTCTGTACAAGTCGTCCTTAATCCCACTTGCCCAGTGGCGTGCGAACCCTTCCTCAATCTGAACTCGCAGACACTGTTCTTTCAGTGAGTCTCCGGCCCCTTGTTCCAGCTTCATCCAGTACTTGAAGCATCTCATCCTCGCTTCGACATCCTCCCTGTGTTTTCCCATATCCCTCAGGACGCCACACGTGCTTGCACTCGTGCTGGTTCCCAGTATTTGTTTTAAAAACCGCGCTTGTATCTGATTTACTACTCGCCCCCCTTACCCTCCCTCATAGTTCCGCGCCGTAAAATAGGGTTGCTTTCACTGTTGCTTCATAAATTTGGTCCAGCAATCTCACACTGACTGTAGGGACTTTCCGTTGCAGTCGCTCTACCTTGCCCAGCCCATAATAAGCTTTTCCCTTTCTGCCTTCGATGTGCTTTGTCCACTCCCCTACCATACTCAGCGTGATGCCTAGATAGGTGAAACGTTTGACCCTTTCAAGCTCGGAATCCCCATAGGTCCACCGCTCCTTTGCTGCGAAAACATAACCTTTCTTGAACGCCATTATTTTAGTTCTTCGTGTATTTACCTTCAACTTCCATGTTGTGCAATATTGTTTAAGTCTGTTCAATCCCCGCTGTAACCCCTGTACTTCGTTTGATATTAAAACGAGATCATCCGCATAGATAAGCATTGGTATCGGTGTCCCGACTATCTCCGGTGTTTCAGCTCCTTCTTCTCCCACGAAGTTAGCAACGTCATTAATAAAAAGAATGAAAAGTAAAGGTGAAAGTATGCATCCCTGCTTGACGCCTACCGTGCTCTCGTGCTGCCCAGACACCACCCCCCGCCCACATTTGACACAAAATTTGACCCCTCTGTACATATTCGTTAGCGTATTAATCATTCTAGCCGAAACCCCCATGTCCCATAACTTCCCCCACAGCATTTGCCTATTGATAGAGTCAAACGCCTTTTCAAAATCAACAAAACAGCAATATAATTTTCCCCTTTTCTCGTTTAATTTGCTTTGGATCAATGTGTTCCGGACAAAAACATTATCTACAGTGCTATAATTGGACCTGAAACCAGCCTGCATTGGGGTCAGTTTATCAAAAATATCGGCCCATTTTCTCAATCTGTTGTACAGAATACTACAATATACTTTCCCTAACACGGGCAGGAGAGAAATACCTCTGTAATTATTAGTGTCATTTACATCCTCTTTCCCCTTGTAAAGAGGACAAATAACGCTCGTTTTCCATATTTTGGGGAAGGTTCCACTATTGAATATGTTGTTGAGCAGAGACCTTCCCGTTTCTGCCAATCGCTCGTTACAATTCAGCACCTTCACGAGATCTGGTCCGATTCCATCAATACCCGCCGCCTTGCCGGTCCTCAGCGAGCGAACAGCCGCATCATATTCCAGCCTCGACACACTTTCATCAAGGATTGGAACAAAAGTACCCAGGAACCTGCCCTCCTTTGGAATATCCCCTGACCCCCCCTCCCCTTCCAGCAACTTGAGAAAATGATCCTCCCAGCTCCGTGCAGAGATACTGCCTATTGTGTACCGACTCCCTTGCAGGTTGCGAATAATCCGCCACAAGTTCCTCGTATCCCGGCCCTGGATGGCCTCCTGAAGAGCCCTCACTTTCCTTCCCCCCCCCCCCCACTTCTCCCTCTCCCTTTCCAAAACTTGCGCGTAACGCCGGCGTTCTTCTAAGTAATTTAATCTAGAATGCTCAGTTTTGCGAGCACGGAATTGCCTTAGAGATCGATCCAATATTCGTTTGTGCATCTTACATACGTCATTATACCACGTGTCAGCCTTGCTGGGAACTTGTTGACGTGTGTCCCGCAACATGTGCCTCGCTGCTCGCATTATGATGTGGTAGTATAAAGAGACCCCTCTTTCCACCTCGCCTGCGCCCAACGCTCTTTCCATTTCCCTCGTAAGCATAACCGCTATATCATCTTGCAACCCTTGTTGGAACCACTCTAGCCCCTCCTCTGTAATCTTATATTGCCTCAGAATCGAGGATTCCTTTCTGCCAAGGAATCGCCACTGCATTAAAATTAACTGCGATCGGACACTCCACTTCCAGCACCAACGGGAAGTGCCGACTCTCTGTCCGCTCGTCAACATAGAACTCCGCCACCCTATTGGCCAATCCGCAAGTTGAAAAAATATAAGCATAGCCGCTATGGCTGAGTGTCCTTTTTTATTGATGACCAAGGTCGCTAATTTTCTTAACGTTCACTATGTTCTTAACATATCCCGACATAAAAAAATCAAAGGGTGCTATAGCCTGACAAGTTAAGTCCCGATATGCGCAGATCGCTGCGGAGCACTTCCTATTACGTCATCCTCCCCACCACTCTTCTACGTACTGGTCTGGCCTTGAGACTACGAGTGGTGCCAACTCAGCAAAACAAACTATTTTTACTGTGTAGATTGTCGGTGCCGGGTCATATCAGTTTATCAGTGGTTTATTTGATTTAATCCTGTCTTTGAAAATGCGTGCGGTGCGCGGATCGTAAACTGTAGTATTACGCACGCGCGTTAACGTTTATAACGAGGTCAAACTACTGGGCGAATGACTTCATTTTCTGAATGCGACATCAACCAGTGGCCTGGTTTTTTTTTTTAAAGCCGAGTGGTGTGGGGGTTCTTTTGTTTATCGTACAACAATTACTACGAGAAGGCAATCTGATAACACACTTGCCTGTGTTCTTTTTTAAAGCATTGAAATGTTATTGCTCTTTACTCTTGGCTGCATATTTTTGAAATGCAAAAATCAAATCAAGCCGGGTCCAACGAAACCCACAATCTGCTCTGGAAAGCCCCTTAGAGGACAGGCCAGAGAAATTGTTTACAATGTTGCAACATATTTGCGAAATCAGAAGGAGTTACATAAACTTAAGTATAATGTTGTCGAGTCAACAAGCGCCGCCACGGGAGTATCTAAATGGATAGTTTCTCAAGTTTTAAAAGAAGGAAAAGAGTCTTTTGCGAAAGGTGAACAAAATTTCTGTACTCCGACAGGTAGAAAACAGCCCAGGAAAAAGCGAATACAAATTTCTTTGAATATCCTCCGACCATTCCGCTCCCTCCAGGTTGCAACACTGCGAACCAACGTCGCTGCGGAGAATGGAGTGGGGAAATGTGGTGTGAGCTGCGCAACAGCTATTTGCAGCGTCTTGTTTTCAAACTTGTCAAGTTATATGTCAGGACATCGTGGTGGCCATGGGATAGACTGGCTTGTTCCAATCCACCTGTTAGGAAATTGCAAGTCTAAAACCAAACAAATGATCATAGTTTTCTCTTTAAGGCTGTCAACTAATGATGCATTCATGCATAAACAGAACTTTTGCTTGAAGAACAGTATTCTTCCATTTGAGTTATTTAATTTATGATTTTTTTTTAAATCCTGGAGATCTTTTGTGTAAACCCTGTATAGATTTGTTCTACACATCCGCAGATATCACAAGACTCCGTGTTCACATTTTGCCTTCAGGTTCTGCGCAATAAATACATAAATTCCAGGGACATGGTTGTTGATATATCTAGCACGATATGGCATATCTCAGAATGCATTGTTCCCAGCCCTTAAAGCTTCCCCGGTTCCCATTGGCTCGTGCGAAAGTGTCGAGCCAAGTGGCAAATGGAAGCCTCGCGTGCCTTGCCAGAAGCAAATTGCCTCCTTACTTCTGAATTGTGTACTCGACGGCAGTGGCTTATCTGGCAGCACCGGCGTTCGCGTGTGGACGAGAATTAACAGAAAGTGACTTCTAGTCGGTGACCTTATATCTCGAGGCTTTATTGTTTTCTTCCCGTCGCTTTAGCTTTGGCTGTTGTGGTTCGTGCGTGCAGATGTCTCCGATAGCTAACGTTGTTGCCTTGTAATGAAAGGGTTCGGTTCTCGGTGGAGGCACTTTGTGTGTCCCGCCTTAAATTGTAATTCCAGTCCCGGCAAACATAAAGTGGACTCAATACAAGCTTCTGACTTTGATACCATCACCAAAGTTTCCAGGTTCGAGTCCCTTCACCAATTTTTTTCTTATTGATTATGTTATTTTACTTCGTTCTGCCACTTTCGGCTAATCGCAAGGATGAGGATAGGTAAGCAATAATTTATGAAATTAATGACGGGATACTTACAAAGAACATCCATGCCAAGGCCGGGATTCGAACCCGGAACTCCTGACGTCGTAGCAGTAACTCCGCCACGGAGGCCGACTGCATTGCACCCTCCTCAATGTCGCATAGGATGTGTGGAGCATATAGTGCTGGTCCCCAAAGCAACCTCACTTTACTTCAAAGAAAGTTCCGAAAGATCAGTTTTCCCCCTAACAACCACATGTCAGGTCCACGTGGAGTGCAATAAATCGTCCCCTGAAACCTTTTCCACCAATAGCATCCATCTAAGGAAACAGCTCTCGTCAAGTCCACGTGGACTAAATGAAATGTTGCTAATTCAGTTTCTTTAGAGATTTCTAAACTCGAGGTTGCGGTTCTCTATCTTTGCTAGGTTGTGTTATTGTGTTTTGCTATTCTTTTATGCAATATAAAGACATTGGGAGTAAAACGTCACAGTGAATGAATGAATGTCTAAACACTGCAGGTAAAAGTGACAACAGCGCTTTGCCGAAAAACAGGTGGTGGCTCGAAACCAGATACGGGTCCTGTCGGCTTCCTCTGGGGTTCTGTCAAAGATGCCGAACTGGTGATACTTTCAGGACTTGGGTGTATACCGTACGTGGCGTGATCAGCACCACACTCCGGCTGTTTTTACGTCCTTTCTCCCAGGGTTACACCCCACCTCCCTTAGTTAGAGAGGGCCTATTTGTAATGCCGTCGCCTTGTAATCAAAGAGGCCCGGGTTCCAACCCCAGTGGAGGCACATCGCGGTTCGGATCACTGTTGCCAACTTCGCTCTTTTGGAACCAGATCTGGCTCTTTCGCGGACTCGTTTGTGAACTGGAGCTGCCCAGACCTTGCGCCTAGCAACTACGACCTCTTTCACCATCGGAAGACCTTCCTGGGCGGCAAGCGTTTAGACACTGATGAAGAAGTGAAAACGAACCTGAGCAACTGGCTATCATCACAGGCGGCAGAGTTCTATGAGGAGGGTATCCAAAAATTCGTCGTTCCTTACGATAAATGTATAAACCAGCAACGAAATTATGTAGAAAAATAGAGAAGTGTATGTAAATTCAGAACATAAATGTTTTTATTGCAAAACGGACCTTACTTAAAAAATAACCCTCGTATATAAGAAAGCTGAATATTGCGTACGGCGAATTCTTTGTGTTTCGAAAGAAAACAAGCGTTTTAATTCTGACATTTCGACTATAGAGGGTTGTGTTTGGTACATATTAGGATTAATTCATATACATATTACTAAGTTTTACTGTAATCATATATTATTTATACTATGATTGTTATGATTTTTGGTATAAATAAGCGTACTTGTAAACAAACCTGCATACATAAAGAATTGCTCTTTTGGCTAATATTCGTTTGAAACTCATTTTCTATACAAACCCAATGACCAAAATATTTTGTTAAATATACAAGACTAAAATGGCATATTTCACTTAGAATTTTATTTTATTTTAATTTTAATTTGTATTTTTTGGTTTTCTAAAAATTAAATATTGATTTAAATAAAAAAATCATCAAAAATTATTTTTTAAATAAAAATCATGATTTTCATCTACGGCAAGAAAGAAACAGGCATGCTATTCTAGAATGTCGCACACATTAACTTCTTTCTTTTTCCTTATGTCAGACCGGTGTGTGCCTGGCATTAGAGATCATTAGGGACATTGAATTTTCGCGATGCACGAAATCGCGAAATGTGAAAAGAAGATGCAATTTTGAACATTCTGCACGTAACTAACTACACCCCCAATGATGAAATATACTTGAGTTTTATTCGCGAAGTAATGCGAAATGTGTGCTTTTCCACGAAATGAACGCTTTTTCGCGAAATAACCGTGAAATATCATCAAATTAAGTAGAAAACATGTAAAACCGGCAATCGAGATTGTGCGCGCAAACTGTCGATTTGTAACGAAACGTTTGCCTAAAGTTTCCTACCACTTGCAGCTGAAGAACGTTTTATCTTCGATCACAACAGGAAGACGCTGCAAATTGGGATTTCCCATGCACATAATCCCAGTTCGAAAACTTCGCTCTCTGTCAAGCTTCTTCCCCCGAATGTCTACTCAACTTCCAGTTTCATTGAACTTGCTAGCTGTAGCAGCGATAAGATTAGTCTGTTCCCGCACATCAAGGGAAAGAATTGTGTCATTTGTGTTCAGTCATGAATGGATTTTGTTTATCATGATGTGATTTTCAATATGTGTTTGTGTATATGCAGTACTGATTATTTTATTTGTTGGACAGCAAGGATATCCTTTAAATACAAACAATGAATAAATCACTTGAGATATGCAATTTAGAAATGAAGTGATTTTGTGTTGATGTTTTCTTTTTGGTTGGACAGCTAAGTACTTGTTTATGTGTACAGTATATAAAAATGAAGTAGTTTATCAATTTATAGCTCTTTGGGATGTTGTTTCCTCTCATGATGAAAAAGTGTGTGCCAATTTTTTTTCCACCGCTGATCTAACATATTATTTACCGCTCTCCTCACTTTTTATTTACCATAATTTTTTCTCCCTAGCGATCATCAACCAAAAAGCCGAAATAACTTTGAAAACTGATTTTACAGCATTATTTTTCCTTCTTTCTTTCTTTAAGCTTAATTCGAGCATAAGTGGTTAGCACATCGCGGTACGATGCCAGGTGGTCCCGGGTTCGAATTCTCGTCTCTCTCTCTCTCTCTCTCTCTCTCTCTCTCTCTCTCTCTCTCTCTCTCTCTCTCTCTCTCTCTCTCTCTCGACCAAAACCGAGCTACGTACTACTTTGAGAGAAAAGAAAAATTTGGAAATGGAATTTAAGTACGAATAGAAAATGAGTTTCAAACTAATATTAGCATTGAACACGAAGAGAGAGAGAGAGTCCCTTCCGCTAGTAGTTGGTTTGGCAACAGCGCAGGTTGCGTATTGGCTGAACTCATGCTCCTTCTAAAAGCGTACGCCGTATAGTGTCAGTGTTGCCACAATGTGAGGGGACAATTTCCCTTTCCAAGGATCAAAATTTCCCTTTTTGGACCACTTTTTCCCTTCAGCTATAATAATAATAAATGACAGCAGAACCAGTAGCAGTAATCATTATTATTATTATTATTATTATTGGTCGTGATAGTAGTAGTAGTATTTCTGTTCGTTCATGTTCATATGAATAAAAAATGTTCAACAATTTTTTTCATATGTCAGCTTCATTGCTTTCTGGCCAGGCCAGATGTCAGGTTTAAATCGTGGAAAGGAATCCATTAGTTCGTTAATGATCATCGTTACTCTTATCCGAATATGCAGGAAAGCAACGTACAATACACTTAACAAAAATATAAATAGATTGAAAGGACCAGCAATAAGAAAGAACAGCAAATATATTAATTAATTAATAAAATAATGTGGATATGCAACTGTAAACTAAACTGCAATATTGTAAAGTCAGATGTCTTAAAAATTTCCCTTAAATTGTGGTATTTTTAATCGAAATTCCCTTTTCCCTAGAAAAATTCGGTAAGAATTTCCCTTCATGTGGCAACACTGTATAGTGTCTGAAAACAACGGTGGAAGGAGCAGCAGCTTTTATATCCTCATCTCACGCACACCGTAGCACAGGCGGCGCTAGTGTCGGCCAAGCGCTGCACAATCTCCTGCGTGAAATAGCGATGCGAACCGTTCACACACACATACGTGTCGTTGCACATTCAGAGCCGAGATAGCGGCCGTGATAACAGCATCAGGAGTTACGAGGTCTCGAGTTGCATTGCACCTTTCCTCAGCACGTCTTCCTAGATGCATCTCAATTTCCTCTTGTCGTATTTAGGTTCCGCCTCAGGCTTCGTCCACTGTTTTCATCTTTGCAGCACCAATGCTGTGTTTGGTGACCAGCCGTGACTTAACATGCTGACATTATTGTAAGATGACAGTGGCGTACTCAGGATTTTCGTAAAAAAAGGGGGGGTTATGTCTTCCACAGCGCCGACTCCCACAGCGCCCTACGACACGAATCCCGACCTGGGCATGTGTCAGTGGCGTAGCGGCCGTCCCCGCAACCACCGCAATGCTTTCTCTGCGCTTCTGAAATTTTATATAATTTCAGAAATTCAACACATAGTGTGGGTTATTTTTTCAAAAAAACGAAATACACAAAATGTAAGTCAACAATGACAAAATTTGAACTCGAAATTCACCGAGGTGACCACTAAATAGAAACGCCCAATCGGTGAACTTAGAATACGTATCAATAGAGTTACTGTACCTAATTTACGAATCTGGGGACACCACAAATAACTTCACACGACTCTTTTATTTATTTTCATGTGGACCGTGGTCGAGTGGGTTCTCAGTAACATGTCATAAGACAATGTCTGCGATAATAAGCAGGGACGTATCGGCTCAATCAAAGGGCCCCCTGGCAACTTAACCTGTGAGCCCTCAGAAACGCCGTATTAAGGTACTTGCTCGCAGATCGCCTAAAATAAGAAAAAAAATCCCTCATCTCATCTCACTGCTTTTCAGATATACCGTTTGTCGGAATCTTTTAGAGTATAAATTTATGAATCCAGTAGGAAGATTCAGTTGCTCGGACAGTCTGTTTTTTGTTGCCATGCAAACAAGAAAACTTGGTAATTCATGAACTTTTACCACTAATATTAGTGTTATGTGAAGTATTTAGAATGTAACTTTCCACCAAATATTTCAAAGTGGGCCCAAGTCTTTTCATATTCAAATAAGAACTGAGACAAATTTCCCACATAGTCCACACCTGTTAAGTGTTAAAGATTATTTGAAGACTAAATTTGGTAAACGCTGTAAGTGTCACAATAATTCAAACACCGTTTTAAACTGTGAAATGTGCCATGCTTTATAATGTGGTAAATGTGAAATGTGGCTGGTAGCCCTCTAAGTAGTACAAAGGGCGTGTAAGGAGGTCACTAGTCGTTCTTACGGGCTGATGTGCTGAACGATGCGATATCCCAACACTTTCGCTTTTGGCACTTACAACGTTTACCACTTTTAGTCCTCATTTTAGATTTTTAGCTCTAGTGTGATAAGGTAGTTTAATTTTGTTTTAATTTTTAAACACTTCAAAAGGGGGGGGGTAGTAGAAACTGTTGTACGTCCGTTACCCTCTGACGTCATCAATGATATACATATATACGTTGTAGTACTTTCGATTTTTTTTCACTAAAGGGCCCCCAATATTTTAGTTGCAGGGGGCCCCCAGGGCACTGCGCTACGCCACTGGCATGGGTGTTCTTTATGAGTTCCTTCATCATATCATTCTCATCGTCGCGATTAGCCAAAAGTGGAAGAAAAGCAATGTAAAATAACCAGTTTCCATCAATCAAGCCAGTCCTTTTTTCTCTCTCCACTTTTAAAAAGACTGCTGGGCCAAAGAGAGAGTACGAGCTCTACCTTCCCCTCATTGGGCACGCCAATGTAAGGTGATAATTAAAACACTCGGAAATTAATGAGGCCATCTTTTTCTTTTTTGCCTGTACCTTGAAGACATTGCTAAATATGGTCGTATTTTTAGGCATTTCCAGAAATTATTTAACTGATTTTTGCTTCTTGACAGTTTGAGGTATAAAGAGTGACTTTTCCTTACGCACCAATATGTCAGCTTCTCTTTCACGTAGTACACCTTGCCGATCCCCGTAGCGGAGTCGTTAGCACATTGCGCTACGACGCCAGGGTTCCTGGGTTCGAATCCTCGCCTGGATGTTTGTGACTTTCCATTCATCAATTTCATCATGTCATCACGAAGGCCCGGGACTTTATGCCCTATAAAACTGTAAAATATGTATGTAATTATGTCATAAAAATTGGAAAATGTGTCATGAAAAGTTAAAAATATGTCAGAAAAATGCAGAAATGTTCCCAGTAAAGCCAAAAACATTCACGACAGTACTTTCAAATTTATCATTATACAGGATGTCAGTATATTCCAGGGAAGATCGACTTGGGGGGGCGGGGGGGTAGGGTATTAAATGAAGACAGAATTCCTTTTACCTAAGAATGTAGTGGAAAAATGCTGAAAATATAGTGAGGTTCACTACAATTATCCTACGTTTCATTTACTATTATGTCATTTACTATTACTCTTGTGGAAATTAAAGCATAGTTAGCAGCTCGCTAAACAAAGCGGGAGTATTATTCTTCTGTACAAGTTAGTAAGAAAATACGACATCTACTTTTAATTTCTTCGTCCATTTCTTTATCCTGCCATCGATAATATCAACTATCCGTTGCTGTAAAGGTACGAAGAATAAATTATAAAATAACCGATTATATGCAAGACAATTACGAAATTATGAAGGAATATGTCTTATTACGAGAAAATTGAATAAATATGTTGTAAAAACGCGAAATTGGTAAAATAGGTCAAAATATGCCTTATCATGTTTGTCTATTTCGGCCGATTTTCATCAGAAATGTAAGGCCTCCCCGATGGCGCAGTGGTAGCGTTATCGCCTTACAAGCAAGGGGTCCCGGGTTCGATTCCCGGTGGAGGCACATAGTGGTTCGGATCCCACTTTAAACTGTAGGTCCAGTCCCGATTAGCCTTACTGTGCACAAAGTGGACTTAAACACCAAATCAAACCAAATCATCAGAAATGTAAAGATCTTACCCCAGTATTCGATACGATGCCAAATAAAAAATATGTTATAACATGAAGTCTCGGGCCCTAGTCATCACTCATCCTCATCTTCGCGAATTAGTCAAAAGTGGCTCAAAAAGCGAAGTAAAATAAATGAAATCAAATCACGTAGTACACCTTGGATTCCATTCTTGCGGACTAACGTGGCTCTGGCGCCTATACCTGCAGCCAGAGTAACACCACAGACAAGTTTGCGTGTGATAATACTTTGTAGGAATTGTGTTGAGTCGCTCATATGTGTTTGTGACATCGCATCGTCGCTATTAGCCAAAATTGGCAGGATCGCGACGTAAAACCAAATTCAATCAATCCATAAAAGCTTCTTGACAGTTTCGTTCATTTTTTTTTTGTGTATTTGGTTCTCCCAAAATTCTACGTAAAAGTAACTTATCGTGTTACTTTTCAGCAAGTGTTGGTCGTTTTGATTATTGTAGAGAATTTGTAGATCTTCAACTTTTTGAGCTCTATTGATCCATGAAAGTGAAACGTGGTCCCTTAAGAGGAAGAAGCTACGCTCTTGTTTCGGGAATCTGTGGAGCAAAGGCGGGCGTAACGGCAGAGAAGGGGAGAAAGCGAGTGGGTAGAGCAAATTAGTGCGCGCTGCTGTAACCGGTTGGTAGTTGCAGCCGCGTTTTCCCCTCCATGCTCTCACTTCCTTTCTCAAGCGTTCATTGGTCGAACCCTCTCGAGTTCTACTTGCGCAGAGGACTTGCTTTCGATCGCTTGTTCCACATTCCCGGGATAGAGTGCACCGTTAAGATTTTTTTACACAATCTTAAGAAAGATATTTGGACCTAGAAGAAATGGCAGTGGATAGATTTACATAATACTGAACCGCATAATCTGTATTCAGAATCATTTTCTTTCAAATCGCAAATATCCTACATGCAATACACTTCACACCCGTGTCTCAATACAGTAATCACCTACCGTACTTTCGTTACCACTGAAATTACTGCCGCTTCAGACGAATCCTGTTTCTCAGATCTAGAAGTCACTAAGAACTAAACAGCAGAAAGGAAAATCGCTTAAACGTATTAGCCATAATTTCCGGAGAGGGTGAAATAACCAGCAAGCAGGGCACGTATCTAGAAATATGTTTCGGGGGAAGGGGGTCCGAACCCAGTGTCTCAGGAATAATAATATTATTAATAATAATAATGTTTGTATTAAAATAATTATAAATCAAATTAATACTAATTACAATGCATACATTAATATTGTATTATTATTACACGAATCGGTAAAAAGACAGTATAAGAATAGAGATACAGGGTGACAATTAATTAATGACCACATTCATTTTGAGTATAATTTTTTGTGTATTAAACTTGCAGCTACATAAGTAAAGGAGTAGGTAGTATGGTATATGAAATTACAGGAAAATAACAAACCCTGCTTATTTTTTGAAAATAACAGACTTGAGGTACCCTCCATTGAATCGTATGCATTCCTCAATACGAACAAACACATGATCCATAACTTTTGAAAGTGTTTCACATGATATCAAGTCAATTTCATTTCTTATGGCTCTTTTCAAGTCCAGTAAGTTGTTTGGTTTCGTGGCATAGACTTTAGACTTTAAGTACGCCCATAAAAAAAAATCTGGAGCAGTTAAGTCCGGGGAACGAGGAGGCCAGTCAAAGTCACCAAACCTCGAAATCACATGATTGGGAAATTTCTGTTGCAATAATTGCATTGTTTCACGACTAGTGTGGCTTCTTGCACCGTCTTGTTGAAAAAAACATGTCCTCAAAATTGGGGTTTCGACGCTGTAACTCAGGGAAAAAAAATGCTCTTAACATTTGTCTGTAACGGTCACCGTTAACAGTTACAGTAACACCATTTGCGCTTTCAAAAAAATATGGACCTATGATCCATGATCTCGATAATGCACACCATACAGTAACTTTTGCACTATGTGTAGGACGTTCGTGGATTTCATTAGGGTTTTCTCCAGTCAATATTCTCACATTCTGCTTATTCACATAACCGGATAAGTGAAAATGAGCTTCATCGGTCATTATGAGCTTCTATCCAAAATTCGGATTAGTGTTAAGTCCAATTATTGTGTTGCAAAGCGCTAAACGTTTTTGAAAATCAGTCTGTTTCAACTGATGGGATACCTGAAGTTTGTACGGAAACAAGTGCAAATCGATTCTCAGGAATTTGCGCACTGTTTCTCTATTGACACCAACTTCTTGTGTCAACCTTCTTGCAGATTTCTTTGGGCTGTTTGTGATTGCAACTGTCACCCTTTCAATTGTTTCTTCATTGCGCACAGATCTCCGCCTACCAGTACGTTTAGCATCAGTTACACTGCCTCTGTTTCTATGGGATGCAACATATCGTAGAATTGATTATCTCGAAGGACACGCACGCCCGCCAAACCTTGCACGGAACCTTCTTTGAGCAGTGGTCACCGAGTAATTGCTAGCGAAATAAAATTCCACTATTGCTGCTCGCTGTTGTGCACTCCACCTTTCCATGTTACACCACTTAATTTTGCAAAGGTCGATCTTTATATTCACCTAAAATTAAAAATAAAAACCAAATTAGTACCACAAAACTTACAATATAAATGTGGTCATTAATTAATTGTCACCCATTATAAGAGTGCATATTCATTACGTAGCTTACCTGTAGTTAATATCGGAATAATTTACATAAAAGCAAGTGCCCTGCCAAATGAAATTAATGTCAAATAGATGAATAATTGAATATTTATCGAATAACAAAAATGATGTTACATGTACAGAAAAGTAAGTTTCTGATTAAAATTTTATGCATATAATTTTGTAATGCCATTCAAAGCCGTATGATCCCAATATAATCCTTGCCTTGTAAAAAGTTCAGAGGAAATTAATAACCATCGATTATGCAACAAATGCTAATCTTTTCATTACTTAATTTTAGTACTTGGTGAGTCTTTCGGGGGATCCGGACCCCTGGATCACCCCTTAAATATGTCTTTCGTGTCCTTCAAAGCTATGATCCCAATATAATCCTTGTCTTCCAATAAATTCAGAGGAAATTACAACAAATGCTAAAATACTATATTTTGATTATTTAATTTTCGTACTTAATAAGTCGTTCGGGTGTGTGTGTGTGTGGAGGTGGAGTCCGGGCCCTCTAAATACGTCCTTCGTGTCCTTCAAAGCCCTATGATTTCAATGTAATCCTTGTCTTCCAATACGTGCAGAGGAAATTATACAACAACGGCTAAATGAATATATTTTTCATTATTTAATTTTAGTACTTGATAAATCTTTCGGGCGGGCCCGGACCCCTGGACCCCCCCCTAAACACATCCTTACCAGCAAGCTGCACGAGGAGGTACCGATGAAGGACTTTTCAACCCATAACACCCAGAAGTGACTCTTTCCAAAGGTATGTCTGTCGGAACCGTTCTTCATAAGTTTGTTTTATCCCACTGAAGCCAACTTGACACCTAAGTTCCTGGGTTAAAATACCGATCTAGGCATGCAGTGGAGTGTCCAAGATGGTGTAGTTGGGTATTATAGCAAAATATAGGGCCAAATCCTAAAACGTACGACATACCCCCACCCCATGTCGAAAATCCTGGGTACGCCACTGCAGGGATAGATGTTTGTTCTCTGTAAGTGTCCCTTCATCAATTTTATCTAATCGCTCATGCTATTCGTCGTGATCAACCAAAACTGGTATAAAATTTACTCTAAGTAACAGAAATACAAATATCCCACTAGAAATATAAGCGTTTGCAACTAGTAGTAACTTCAATTGTATCTCCCGACCTCCGCGGTGGAGTGGTTAGCACAACGCGCTGCGACTCCAGCGTTCTTGGGTTCGAATCCCAGCCTGGGCATGGGAGTTCTTTGTATCCCTTCGTCACTTTCATCATATCATCACTCATCTCCATGTTCGCATTTATTCGAAAGTGGCAGGGTTCGATACCCGGCGGAGGCACATAGTGGTTCGGATCCCACTTTAAACTGTAGGTCCAGTCCCGAATAGCCTTACTGTGCATAGAGTGGACTTAAAATACCAAATCAACCAACCAATCAAAAGTGGCAGAAAAGAGAAAAAAGTCAACCAAATGAATCAATCATTTGAAGGGTATTTTGTGTTCAAAATTATAAATTTGTGTGTGCATTTCTTATTGACGTTCATTTTAGCACCATTCAATTCTCAAACCAACGGAGATCCTGACCTGCCTGACTCTTTAAACACTCGACTCGAGTCAGACTTGGTTTAATTATTTACAAATAATCCTTTGAATGTGGAATTGGATCCTACCTGGCAGCCACGCCCACCCGTTCGATGCTTCGTTCACAAAATTTCATTTAATACCCTCTGCAGGCGGCTACCGAAACAACTACTCGAATATGTTCGACCCAATGAAAACAGCAGTGGCAAGTTTAGCTTAACGTAGTACTTCATCTCGCCGCTAGATAGCACGACAGTTGCCAGTGTTGCAAATGCAGTGTTTTCCCCCGTAATTTTGGCGAAGAGGCTGGAGTGACGGGTAAAGTGTGTTGTGGTAGTGTTACGTTGAAAGATTGTTTAAATTGCCTCGAATTTTTGTGCTGAGATGTTTTAATAAATGATTATTTTGTTGTTTTCGCACTCATATATAATAATATAATAATGATGTGAATGTGGCAGTTTGTACTGTATAATTCCATACAAATTCAGACGGGAAGTTTTTAAAGCCTTTTTTTTTCTACCACTGCCAAGTGCCATACATAACAATAACCATCGCAAAAATTGTTTTCTTTTAATTTTTATGTTTGATTCTAGTTTTTGCGGATTGTACGTTTTATACGATTTTTTCGGTTTTTTACGTGTCATGAAGATTGATTGATTGATTGAATTGTTGTTTTAAGTCCACTTTATGCACAGAAAGGCTAATCGGGACTGGACCTACAGTTTTAAAGTGGGATCCGAACCACTGTGCCATGTACCCCCACCGGGTATCGAACTCGGGACCCCTTGATTACAAGGCAACAACGACGTGTCATGAAGAAATCCTTTTCTTGCGTGTAATTGCACAACCCTGTGTACAATATACGTAGTATCTAAATCATGAAATTAAAATCTGGCAAATGGTTCAAAAGAATGCCAAAAGTGCCTGACTGCTTACCTGATAAGCATCATTGAACACAACGAATCGGTAAACCTAAGTAACACAGTTCTCTTATGCACAAGTCGGTACTCTCAAACTTCCACAGCGTACAGAGAACATCAAAGCTAACAACCTTTCTTGGCAACATTGTTCATAGGCTACATTTCTCTCCTGCGTGTATGCAACTACGCCGCACAGATTCGTACTAGAAGCGACAGTACGTTTTGGGCACAGAATCAGGTCAGGGTAGACATGTCTCACGTCAGAATTCGTAACTTGGCCCATAGTGGCTATCTTTCCACAGGGCTTTGTTATCTACATTTGTTACATAGACTGTCCATTGTGTACTGAATCTTCCAGTTCCTTTTCATACAGGAAGAATGTCGCGTTGTTGCATACACAGAAAAAATGCCGTTTTGCATGCATCGTTGCGTCGAAATAACGTCTCAGCAAGCACATTGATGTCCTCCTCTACACGCTGTGAAAAGTTGTGGAGGTCGACAACCTCTATGTGATCGATATTTCAATCGCAGGATCCATTCCCGGCTGCGATATATTCTTGTGTTTGTCCAGTCCCGCTTGTGTGTGAGAATTAAGCTTCTTGCTTTGGTGGGGGGGGGGGGTATGTTTTCCCTTTCCCCATGAATGTTTATGTGCAGCTGCAGAAGCGGTGTGGAAAATAGCGCTTTTTCGATTCAGAAGTTGGCAACTTTGCTTTCCCCGTCCGCTCCGTAGCGCGTCAGCTGGCAGTGTTGTTATGCCGCGGGCAGCAGTAGGAAGTGTGTTGAGTGGAGTGCGTGCGAGCATTTTTTTCTCAAGTAGCGTGCGTCCGGCAGTGCCACGCGTCCGTGAGTGTCTGTGTGTGTGTCTGGAAGTAGTCTAGAGGAGCGAGCCCCCTTCTCTGCTCCTCCCTTGGCTGAAGTGAGATGCGGGAAGCGAGGTGACCGCCGAGACATGAACCAAGTCTGCTGTGACACGCTGGGCCCGGCACCATGCTCCATACAGGTGAGTTCCTTGCTTGGGGAAAGTGAACTTGCACTCGCTGCACGGCCTTATTCGAAAGATGCCCGACCTTGGAGGCATGTTCATTGCCCCCATTTGATCTGTTCGGGTGGTCGAGCCGGTAATCCCGTTTTAGTAAAAGCATTGTGAGCTTACTGATTTCGGGCAGTGTTTCGTGTGACTGTATGTGTTCTTTTCGGACAGCTTTCGCAGCGAGTTAACCAAAATTGCTTCTTTTATACTAGTGTTTTTCAACGCCGATATCCGTGACGGAGTTATTATCATAAAATTGCATCTGATGTCCAAATGTGTGCATTACCCGGACAGTTTTATAGTTTTACAGATTGTCCCCATATTCTTTGATTCATTTTTATATTTTACTGTACGGATATTCGGCCCTAGTTCCTTTTGTTTTATTGTGATTTCATCATGCTTCGAATGCAATTTTTATAAGGTTTTCGATTTCGATTTATGTCTGTTACGGAGTTTTAGAGATTACTTAAGATTTTGTTCAATATATGCTTTCGTGGTTAGGTTAGGCACGCCAGGTTTGGCTCTCTCAGCATTAAAATAAAGTCCCTAAATGCATTCTACTAAGGATCCGATATACTTCTACATTCATTCCCTCTAGTCTACGATACTTACAATCACTTGTCATCGGAAAATACATTGTCCAGTCACGGACACTACCGGCTTGTAACGATTCCATTTAAAGTCAATGTATTCATTACAAGCCGGCAGTGTCCGCGACTGTCCATGGGAAGCGCGCATGCTTGCGTAATGTAATTTCTGTTCGGTTTTTTTCAGCATAAATAACTTTTTTCGAAATCCAAACAGTGCTCATTACTTTTACGAAGGTTCCAATTTCGTGTGACAATTATTGCCAAAATGCTACGATATAATTAGTCTTCCTGCTAGGAGATTTTAAAAAAGAATCATAAAACAATCGGAACCATTACCCACTCGCTGGCTGGCTGTCACTGGCGGAAGGGGAAGCGGGGGAAATGTTCCTAACATCGAAAAGGCTCTGGTAACATGTGTTGGTAACAAATGTTGCTAACATTCTTTGATCTTTACCGACTTTTTGTGGATAACAAAATCTCTGTTGTAACATGAGATGTTGATAACAAATTCACAAGCGTTTTTCGAAATGTTGATAACATGTGTTAGCAACCCCGGTGTAAATGCAGCTTAAGAAGTGGTGAAGTGAATCAGAAAGGTAAAGTTTTTAGTTTTTCATATTAGCTGGGATATGCCAACGGATGTAGTTAAAAGGTTTCAATCGGCCAACACCCCCCCCCCCCCCCATTGTGTAACAATGAATTTGGCCAGACTCCGTGGCTGAGTGGTTAGCACATGGCGCTACGGTGCCAGGAGTCCCGGCCTGGACATTGGTGTTCTTTGTGAGTGTTCCTTCATCAATTCTATCTTATCACTCATCATCATCTTCGCGATTAGCCAAAAAGTGGCAGAAATGCGATGTAAAATAAACCAAATCAGTCAGCAATGAAATTGGAGTGCTGGAACGAAATAGATGTACTGAATTTTGATTGAACACACACACACACACTTTCACATTTTAAGCATCAATTATTCCACGTGGTATATCAGGAACAGCTGTACCTCGCCCAGCAATAGAGTCAATTCGAGCCTCTCCGATCTGGCAGTGGTAACGTCGTCGCCTTGTAATCAAGGGGTCCCGGCTTCGATACTCGGTGGAGGCACATAGTAGTTCCGATCCCCCTTTAAAGTGTATGCCCAGTCCCGATTATCCTATTTGGAGACGGTTTTGGAAAGTATGAAAAATAGCTCTGAGGTTCTTAATTATTTACCTTGCCAATCATACCGGGGAATTCATTGTTAATCTGGATATTCAATTTTTGTTGGGCATTGATTTCAATATTTTATAGTAAAGTGACTGATTAATAACACCAGCTGAAATTGTCTGAATGATAAACACCCGAAGACAGTATAATCTACATTAGAGTATTATTTGGACGTTTCATAAAAATTCTGTAGATAAAATTTGACGGGATATGCTTAAAGGCATAGTCTTCTAAACCCCGCGACACGTTAAGTTTGCAGCAGGTTTTATGTATCAATCCACGCGAGAACAGCGCTCACCATTTCCCGTGCCAGTCTTGCCTCAACCGCCGAGCTGTCCATATCACTTACAGTGAGAAAATCGGCAGTACTGCAGCGGAACTACAGGGTGATTTTTTTAAAACTCATGGTTTTCTTTGTTGTGTAAAATTTGTAAATGAAGTATTATTTCCATGCGGCTTGTGGCAAATGAATAAGGAAGGATGGGAGATTTATTGGAGTATATTTACCAGTTTATATGCATCCCGGGTAATATCGCCCATGCCTCAACAAAAACAGCAAATATTCACCAGTGTACTTTTCGCGTCTATATGGTCTGGGTGGGGGTTTGGATGCAGTGCGGAGGTTTAAGTTTCCTCCTGTAGATAGCACCGTTGTCATTGTCAACAATATCCAGGAAACTGAGCTGTTATATCGTTGTGCTGGAAAGTTGTGTGCTTTTGTGTAATTGTTGTGCTGAAAAGTTGCGTTATTGTGATCAGGACTCACAGTAAGAATGGTGTACTCCTTGCAGGAACGTGTGTTTATCGTGAAAAGTTTTTGGAAAACTGATTCAGTTGTTGCTACGCAAAGGGCATTTAGAAACAAATTTTGCCTCACGTTCTGCCCCACAATATTGTCGCTAGTGAAGAAATTGGAAGAAACAGGATCACTTCTGAGTGAGACAGGGAAGCATCGGACCCCGCGGTCAGGTGTTGTGGAAGATGTCAGTGCTCGACTCTTGAGGTCGCCCAAGAAATCTCTCCGTCGTTTGTCACAAGAAACCCGCTATAGCTATTCAACATCAAAAGGCAGCGAAAACTGCGAAACTAAGGGCGTACAAAAATTCAAGAAGTGAAGGATCCAGATAAAGTTAGATTGCTGTAATTGGTTTTTAATGTTTATTGTGCGTAATCCTGATATTCTGAAAATAACGTGGTTTACTGATGAAGCCTGGATTCATCTCTCTGGGTATGTTAATTCTCAGAATACACGGATATGGGCAGCTGAAAATCCACATAGTGTAATCGAAAATCCGTTGCACTCACAGAAAGTTGGGGTATGGTGTGCTGTCTCAGCATCACGTATAGTAGGTCCAATCTTCTTCAATGAAACAGTGAACACAGAGGGCAATATTCATGGAATTTGTTGAAAGTTTGGACAACATTGTACTCTCACCGGGTTATTTTCAACAGGATGGTGCTACATGTCATACATCGCATGACAGTATGGCACTGATTGAAAGTTTCTTTGCGAATAGGGTTATTTCAAAGGGATTGTGGCCTCCGAGGTCTCCAGACTTAACTTTACTTGACTTCTTTCTTGGGGCTTCCTAAAGGGACGTGTGTACACAAACAACCCTACATCCCTGGAAATGTTGAAGCAGAACATTATCACTGAAATTGTGAACATTAGCGCAGAAACGCTATGTCAGACAGCCTTTAACATGGAACGGCGTGTTCGACTTTGTTTACAGGAAGGAGGTCGACACTTTCAGCACCTTCTTTTTTAAAGGCGAGATGTTATGTCATATGTGTGTGCCATAATTTTTATGTTTTATTTATGTTTGAGTGAATACAAAAAAAAAGAACTCATTTTCATTTTCATTAAATCAGTTTAGCAAAAATCCAATACTTCAATGTTATTGTAGGGTACACTGGTGAATATTTGCTGTTTTTGTTGAGGCGTGGGCGATATTACCCGGGATGCATATAAACCGGTAAATGTACTCCAATAAATCTCCCATCCTTCCTTATTCATTTGCCAGAAACCGCATGGAAATAATACTTCATTTACAAATTTTACACAACAAAGAAAACCATGAGTTTTAAAAAAATCACCCTGTATATTCTGCGCGGACGTTTGGGTCCATATATATGCCAAACGTTGCTGCAAACTTAACCAGTCGCGGGACTTACAAGTTCCCTTTTGTATCGGCCAATATAAAGTTACCCCAAACGCCGGGGAAAACAGTTGCATCAAAATCGACATTGATAATTCAATTATTTGAAAGGGAGAAAGATATCAGTCCACTTTGCAACATGTCACGTAATGACACTTTATGGGGATAGCTTTATTTTGGATGTAAATCAAATCCATATGAATTTAAAAGTGAATTTGGTTTTCTGACCACTGTAATCGCAGGCCACCTTATGTCAATCATGTTGAACACCGGTATTTTATATATAAAGCCCCCCGCTCCAAGTAGATCCATCCCTGTTATGCATAATTTGACTACTATTGGATTCGATACAAAATTATCTAAAGAGCAAGCACATCTTTTGTGTTCTCTGGGATGAAGTTGAGAATATTTTCCCAGTTATTTTTTATCTGTTGAAGCTGTTCGTTTAAATCAGGCAGTAGCTGAGTGTTCATTAGCCCTTGCACTGTGTTTTCCTTTTTTGCGAAAATCTCGTTAATAATTTCTGGTTTGGCTATAGATGTCTGTGCTTTTTGTAAAACATATTTTATAGCGGGTTGGTAGTCTGCCTGACCTACATATAAGAGAATTATTGAATGCACAATTTCCTGAATTATTTTCCTACCGACTCGCCCCATTATTATTTTTTTCGCCTGCGCCCTTGTGTCACGCAAACCGGAAACTGTCGAGGCAGAGTTCGACGGAAGGAAGTTGGGTACCTTCATGTAGTCACGTGTCACGACCTCAGCGACACCTGGGCGGTAAGAGGAAGAAGCTCGTCGTGAACCTAATAAGTAAACTGCCATTCAGTCAGAACCTGTTCATATTTTCTGATTCGAAGAATGTAATATTTTCTCACCAACAGATGGCAGCAGGTACTGGAATTGATAGACTTATGTTATTTTCAACAATAACAAACTTATAGTTACAGTTGAAAGTAGTAGTTAACGGCTGGAATTAGTTTGAAATAGAATTTCTATTACAGTTGCAGCAGTAACTGAAATGACTTTCATTGCTCTTCTATGACTCGACAATGCGAATACGCATTGCTAGATTTGTATGGCACATAACTGCTAAGTTAACCATGTATAAGTTTATGCGTTTCTTAGTGCACGTGGACCTTCTTGACTAAAATGCTACATGTGTAATGTGAACGGTCATATTTATACCTTGCAGGAAGTGGACTGGAATAACATATGTGCATTCATTTTTTTAAAAAAATTGAATCACGAGTAAAACATGGTGGTTGCAAAATGAAAGCGAACTGCTTTTCAACACTTGCAGGTACTTAATGTTTTTTACTTCTTGTGGCTACCTGGTGTCCTACATTTGGCCTTTTGTCCGGCGTCCGGAAGGAATTCGAAAGAAATCGTAATGTCCTACATTCGGGATATCACTTAACTTGAATTTAGATACCACTACTTTCAAGGAATAAACAGAAAATCGAAGGGAAATTTGAGACACTTGTTAGAATCTTATCTCACGTATGAGAATATAGTCTCCATATAAATAAGCAATATATGCAATGTGTCATCGCACGAACTTTCACAGCATGTAGCGAATCAACTTTGCTTAATAACGTTTTTCAGTTTGACGCCTCGTTTCGATGCTACGAACCCTCGAAAAACGAATTTTAATTATTCTGAACAAGTGCAACCATGTCTTACAACTTGCCACTAATTGATTAGCTTTACAATTACTATGAACAAAATATATACCTAAGATTTATAAATAATCATGCAGATGTCGGCTTGGTATGTCAGACTAGGCCTAAAGTGATTTTAATGTAGTTTTTAAATATCATCCGTTGCAGATTGCCGAAGTCTCGAATATTTGGTCGCGTTTCGATTTGACAGAAGTCCGTCTCGTGTCGAATTTTAAAGACATTCTTGGTCTCGAAACCACCCCTAATCATTAAAGCTAAGAAACTCGACAGGTTCAGGGATTCATCAGATCCAGCAATGGTATAGGATAGCCGGCCCCCGTGGCGGAGTGGTTAGCACATCGCGCTACAACGCCAGGGGTCCCGAGTTCGAATCCCGGACTGGGCATTAGTGAGTGTCCATTTATCAATTTCACCATATCACTCATCCCCATCTTCGCTAATTAGCCAAAAGTGGCACAAAAAGCGAAGTAAAATAAAGCAAATCAACCAATCAAAGCTTCAATACCTTCGACGACGTCCAAGGACATGCATATAGCACCTGGACGGCCGCCGTCCACTTTTCTGCAGTGTTAGCGTCGGGAATAACGATCCGTCGGCTAACAGCTTTGGTAAGCGTTAAAGTTGCCGACGCGTCAAGGTCATGTGGACATTTTTGCCAGCATAAAGGCTATGTAATTGCTTCAAAAAATCCAACATTTTTTTTATGGCAGACAATACTTTACACGGAAGCGATTGCGTTGCGAAGCGTGTAGAAAACAATACACCACGAAAGGAATGCTGAGGTTTTCATTTAATAACTAATAAATTTAACCAGGAAGAAGTGTAATTTAAAACATGAAATGGTTATTTAATTAATAAGATATCGTGTAAACAACTCAAAACTTCATTTCTGTAACATTACGTGTCCGTCAAACTCACCTGTATATTGAAATGTTTCTGTCCATGAGCCAGTGATAGGTGTTTAGAATTGAAACTACTAATGTGCTCTTCCATAGGCCACGTGTAAAATACACGCGTTTACTTCGTTAACGTCCAAGAACTGAAGAAAGCCGCCGCAGCTGTCATTCTGCTCGTCTACTCCACGTGGAGTCTCAGTCACATGACTGCGGATACGCTGTTGCCGTACATTGCAACTTCAAGTTGGAGACCGTGGGAAGGTGCTAGTCCGGGGAGGGACAAGGTGGCGTACAGTAGATGTGTGGCAACACTGTGCGGTGAATGTGATTGTTGCAGCTGGTGCGCGCGCTCCGTGGACTCCAAAGCCAGCCGGTCGTTAATTAAGCTAGCGTGTCGACTATACTGTATACGCTATTAAGTATGTTTTCAAGCAGCGCCATTCATTTGTCTTTAAAACCGTTTCGCAGGAAACGCATTTTCACTCGCTTAAGTAGTTATTGGCTTTTAAAAATATTTTTTCCGCCCTTGGTATGGACCTAAAGTGGGAAAATCTCCCTCCGAAAGCTCCAGGTTCGATTCTTGGTTTAGCATGAGTGCTTCTTTGCCTTTTTCTTCAACAGTTCCAGCTAAACGCGCGGTCATGAAATTAGGCGGGTGGAAGAAGTTTGCGCTGTTGCCACGTCTCGTCTCTAAATAATATATTCAAAAATGTAAAGAATACATTGCAACTTAAGTTTTGTTTTTACATGAAATATCGCTGGTAGCTAGGACTCGAAAATAGATGATCTTAAAATTAAATATACAGGATGTTTCAAAAGTAATAGCGCAAACTGACACAGGTGAAAGTAGACGATAATAGAAGCAAAAAAAGTCTCACTAAACATGGGTCTGCAAACTAGCCGTAAAAGGTAAAAAAAAGGTAAAGTGTTCCCCTGTGCATAGCACCACGCCATGAAGGCGTAAAGGGGGTGTGGGGGTAACGCCCCACACTTTCTTGATCCGGTCGTGAGTGGGGTTGATGTGATCAGCATCACGCCCCTGATCGCCTTTACCCCCCAGGGTTTCCCCCAGGTACCCATGTTATTCGACGCTGGGTGGGCGCCGGGGCCGCTTCCACCGTTAGAAAAGTTCCCGGATTTGAACCGGCTGGGTATCGAACCCGGGACCTTTAGCATGGTAGTGAGACGCGTTATCGACTGAGCCACCGCGGCCACAAACGAGCCGTTTTCGAGATAATAGCGAATGTGTGATTACAAGCCGCCGCTGACTTCATTGTTTGTAAACGTCATCTTAGTTGGTAAAATGCTAATAATGTGTGCGAATGTGTGGCTACAAGCCGTCATTGATTGCATTTTGTAACACCGAGTGTTTTACTCCTTGCGCGGTCCGATGTTTACTCTTTGTTTACAAAACAGAAGATTTCAGAGAGGTGGCGTTGTAATCAAACAGGATGGATACAATCCGTACACAGTATAATCGTATTGTGGGAGTCACTTTTATTACTGTATTATTAGCATTTTACCAACTAGGATGACGTTTACAAACTATGAAGTCAGTGGCGGCTTGTAATCAAACATTCGCGATTATCTCGAAAACGGCTCGTTTGCTGACCCATGTTTACTGAGACTTTTTTGCTTCTTTATCGTGTACTTTCACCTGTGTCAGTTTGCGCTATTACTTATGAGACACCCTGTGTACGTTAAGTTCAATAGTTTACTTCCAATATAATTTTGTATTCCCTCAATTATTTCTGAAACACCCTGTATACGGACCACAGGCTGATGCTACACTCTGCTCGGAAAGCAAGTTTCGGTCTCGTTTGAAAGTTCGAGGCGAACTTATTTCGCCTGCGTAGCATCCCTGGAGTACAGCCACGGCTTTACGCTTTTCCCTGGCTTCCCTTTGTCAGGGACCGAGCCCCCCTTTCCCCCACTTTTCCGCATCGATTTGTTGGCACGTTTTTGTTTCAATCTTGGCGCTAATTGAGCCAGCAGGTTCAATTATTATTTTACCCGGAGCCGCTCGTGGCCGACGATTATCGATCGAATTCTTTATGGACGACGCCTACCCTGTGGTACATTATGCAGGGGTACCAATGAATTGCTTTCAAATATTTAGCCCTGACGATGCTCGCTTCGTTGTCTCTGGTTCGTCCGTTCGTCACTATATTGTAACGGGCGCTAAAGGACCCGTGCTACTCCTCCCCCCACTTTTCAATTTCCATGAGCTGGGTTTCATATTTCATGTGTATGGAAGAGTGGCGTCACCAAATAGGAGGCGGGTGGGCCACGCCCCTCAGTTCTTTTAGAAATATTTTCTTATTTATTGATTTGGTTTATTTTACTTCGCTTTTCTGTCACTTTTTCCTAATCGCGAAGATGAGGATGAGTTATGAAGGGACATTCACATGCCAAGGCCGGGATTCGAACGCGGGATTGAGTATAGTGGTATCATTATTATTACACCACACAGACACACACAGGCTTTCGGTGTTGCCTCCGGAGTTCCCGGGTTTGAGCCCCCTCCTGAGCATATAAGTGTTCTTTGTGATTGTCTTTTTCATCAATTTTATCTAATCACTCATCCTTATCGTCGCGATTAATCAAAAGTGTCAGAAAAGTGAAGCTGAATAACAAAAATATAAATACAAAATCGAATATTCTGCAGTAATTTGAACCCCTCCCCTGTATTTTTTTCTGGCGTGGGACGTGCCGTATAATCAGGGACGTATTATTTACACGTGTAGGGACTATTGATGGAATATCGTTATAAAAAATGCGGATTTCGTTATGTACAGAGCGTTCTAAAGTCCCCGCACTCAAAGTTTGAGAATTTTTTGCTTATAATTTATTGAACTTGTCAACGTAATGAATACATACATTTGTTAACTATATCTTGAAAACAAAAAATAATTCTTAAACTAAATGTGAGTAATACTGCAATCTCTGAGGTAACACGCTGACAAGACGGCAAACTACTTTCCGCGCGTTGAAATACACAACAATAATATTGGAACTAAATTTGAAACAATCATCCATTGCGGTTTAAACTGGTGCCGGATCATCGGGAAATAACTTCTCCCTCTCTTGACACATATCTCATATGACATACTCAAAATATGCTTCCAGCATAGCGATTGGCAGTGTGCACGTAAAGCTTAACGCCCACTGAGACGCGGAGAAACGCGGCAACAGGGCGCAACATGCGGCACAGTCTCTTCCCGGCTTTTCCCTCCGAGTCAGTGTTGCCAACTTAGCTCTCTTGGAGCCCGATCTGGCTCTTTCGTGCACTCGTTTGCCTGTGAACTGGGGCGCTGCCTCACTATGATACCATCACTGGTTCCGGCCCACATACACCAACTTTTGCCATGATTATACATTTTGCACGTGACGTGATATTGTTATACTGACTGCGTCGCCCCACCCCCTCTTATATCCCCAGCTACTTATTTTATAGCGCCGTGTTGACGTGAAAGTGCCATAATATTGTTATCAGGGAATCCTTTATTTTCGATTTCAAACGACCATGAGATGTTTGATGTCGCAGGATCTAGATGGTGAAAACTAAGAATAAATTGTCATCAATTTAGAGTTAACGGTAATAGTAGCACCACAGCCCATTGACAACTAACATTACTCTAGGAAGACTTCGTAAATCTAGATTCTTGAAAGTTAGTTTTAATTCCATTTAAGGTGAAATTTAGCTCTTTTATGCGCACCAGGTTTGGCAACACTGCCAGGAGGCAAGGAGAAATGCATTGGGCATATGGGAGTATTATTTGATTTGTTATCTTGGGAGTATCAAACTTCCGATGGAATAGAAAACGGGAAGACGGCAGTTTGAAGATGCATTTGACCAGGGGAAAATTCGAAACTTCCATTTGATTAGCTGTAACTTGATATTGAAGTTCATTTCCCATAAGGAATACATGGGATTCCGAACATTCTTATTCATCATATTTTTTAAACATCGTGTCCAGCTTAATAATCAACATAAGACAACGCTTCTATTTCCAAATATAGAGAAATTCACACTCTTGATACACCCAGGGTCATTAGTAGCAGTGCCCATTTGGGCGATATTGAAATAAATGCACAATTGGTGCGTAACTGTATCTCCTCCCCTTAAGATAACCTGCAGACTTCTGGCACGGAAATTCCGCGCTTCGGTTCTGTGCGTTTTCTTGTAGTGGGCGTTACACAATTTGATTTCAATAGAAGCAAACAACGGAAGTTCGGTTGCCGCGTTTCTCCGCATCTCAGTGGCCGATGTGCTTAAAATGTATTGTTGACAAACTGTGATTGTACGTCTCACACCGATGACTGTAACAGCGGCACTGCTCTAAATATAATATGAACTCGTTCTTCAAGGTCATACCAATCCCTACTGGCAGGCTTGCCAACTCATCCAGATGAATGCCTTAGTATTTCTTTAATCTATTAGTGCGAGGACTTTTCGAAGGCACTGTAGAATTGCGGGGACTTTTCGAACGCACTGTAGAACTACATAACCCGTGTTTATGTTGAATATAGTTTTCAGTGCATTAAAGATGCACTACCCGTTTTACGACTTTGCTATTGGGAGAGTGAATAAATTTTGTTTCTTCTTTAAATGCTAAATACAGTCCGACCAGGGAAGACGCGCCTAGATTTAAAAATCAAAATCTCTAAAATTTGAGTCCAATGAACAGCCACTTGGCAGTCTTTCATCCTCAATGGGCTGTTACGCCACAGTTTTGTTTCTGCCTCTGTAGACCTCTCAACATGCCAAATTGAGCGAATTAGAATATAAGGTAAGTGCAAAATGCACTTAAATGAAAAACAGCTTCATTATGTGACGAATTGAGATATGCCAAATGAGGTAGGTAGTTGTCTTGATCACATAGGCTATAGGTCTTATTTAATGTGAAAGTAATAATATTAAGATTTTTAAAAATACATTTTTTGTAATTCAGGACAGACGAGACTGTACTGTCTCCATAATTATCAATGCATGTTTAAGTATAAGTATTTATTTTGCAAAGGAATGTCCACATATTACGAATGTCCTGAGATTTAGTACTCTCGAAATTACATCGCAAATACACAGTCATTGTAATTGTAACACACATTCTACATCTAGTTGCTCTACTCTTTAATGGAAGTCGACACGGATGAATGATAATGAAAGTGAGTACGTACTTGTAATTATAACATTACACCAAAATAAGTTTAATTGCAACACCACACTTCTAAATTTCCCACCAGTTTCTGTGCCATTATTATTATTTATAAATGTTATCATCACCTCCGAATTATAACTTCAATTTATTTCTTTTAATTGACACTGTAATATTTTATGTGCAAAAACTTAATGTTGTATGACCATTGTAATATTCGCAGTACTTGCGGTTCCTGCCATCTAGCGGACGTTATTGAACCTCATTGTAACACTTTTTGAGAGGTCTGTGCAACTCCTTCACGATTTTATCGTGATTGGAAGAACATATACAGCGTGTCCACAAAAATATCGCTACACTTTTAGAACTTAATTAAACCACCAGTTAAATGTATAGTAAAGAATAAATATGAGATTTTTAAAGTCTAATTCACAACACTTCTTGTACAGCGTCTTTCAAAAGTTTTAGGACAACGACATTTGAAACTAGGCAACCCAAATTACGTAAGGAGCTGGTGGGTTGCATGTAAAGTTAGGTTCAATTTCAGGGTTGCCACATGCACAATAGATATTTATGAAATACGCGAAAGTAATGAAATCAAGTATTATTGTATAAAACTCGAAATAAATATCAGTATTACATTTGTCGCAAATAAGAAATAATTTCTGAAAGAGAGAAAATCGATTTTCTAGAGTCGTTTTCACGTTCAGAAGAGACAACGGCGCTTATGGAGAAACCGCACAGTGTTGCCAATACAGCGCTAGCTCATGTTGCCGGGAAATGATGACCTTCCTTCACAATGAAGGTGTTACATATTTTGTATATATAATGATAATTATATGTAATTATTAACATTAATATTATACTGTGAACGTTACAGTTACCCTTTTTACTATGATCCATTGCGATCACTACACACGCGAGTGTAATGCACGAATATGACACTTCAGAAATCACTTAAAAAAGTAAAAATCACTGAGAGCTCACACAACTGAAAACACTTTTTCGGGAGAGGGAAAAAGTCTAAACAGACCAAAGCAGATCTCTCACTCAAGTAAGGGGACCCTGGCACATGGGTTAGATTCAAGTTGCAACCCAAACAAACAAATGAGTTATGGCCCACGTGAACTGATAAGACGTGAATGACTCAAGCAAGGCATGTCATATTTCTATCTTGAAGCCCCATATTTTGTCACGTGTTGGAAAGCCTTTCAAAGGTTAATATGGTGTATATGAATTTATGTGTACGTTGGAAACTGAAAGGTGATCTTCATTTCAGTATTAATGTCGACAGTAATGTAAACAAAAGCAACGTGTATTTGCGACAGCACTAATGTTGCTCACAACAGCAGCATTGGAAATAATTGTCAATTATTAAATTTAAGTAATTTCAATTCTATTATAACAAACTGCATGAAGTTCATATTTTTACTGAATGGAAATAAAATAACAACTGGAAAACTTGGTGGTGATTAGTCGGAATGCTGCGGTGAGTCAGCTCAAGATGGCCAGACAACGTCTCCTTACTTCGCGCGCGGTTCGGGTTAAAAAGAAACTCCAAATGCATGGAAGTAATATTTCTGGGAACCTTTGAGTGGTTATAAAAAATAATTTCATTATTTTCTCCACAACTTTGTCGCTGGAAGTTTTTACTTGGAATTACAGAACAAGAAATGGCCAGCGACGACATTTTCTACTGCACGAATATAAAAAATCTCCACATACTTTATTTGAATATTTTTTAATGCAAATATGCTTTAAAGTATTGATAAATTCTGAGTACCACCGTCACCTATGACAATTAAAAAACAGTGTCAATTTTTTTCATAATGAATGCTTCAATTTTACGGCATGTTTCAACGTTAGGAATGAAAACAATGTAAAAATTGTGTTTTCACAGAAAATTTGCGTTTTTAATTTATCTAAAATTATGTAAGCAAGTTACCAGTTTTTTGTGTTCACCATCGTATTCTCTACAAAATTTCCTGCAAAACTGCACGTACCGATTTTACTTAAGCTAAATTTGTAAATCCAGAAATTTGACAACAGCGCGCTCGTATTTCCCATAAGAAAAGCATTGCCCATAAGAGCCCATTGTGTCTTCTGAACGTGAAAACGACTCTAGTATTTCATCGCTGATGAGTCTACACGAAGGAAAAGAGTAGAGAGGAAACGAAAAGGGACAACAAATGAGAGGAGAAAGGAGAGAGCGAAAGGGGAAGAGGAAAAGTAAAGGAGGAAAGAAAAGATAGGACAGATGAGGATAGGAGAAGTAGTGAGGAGAAAGGAAAAAGATGCGAGGAGAGATGAGGAAAATGGAGGAAAGAGAAGAGAGGAGGAAAAGAGATGAGAGGAGAGGAGAATACGAGGTTTGAGAGGAAGGGAGGAGACCAGAAGAGGGGAGATGAGGCGAGAACACGAGGGAAGGCGATATGACATATAAGCAGAGGAGAAGAAGGGGAGAGAAGAAGGAGAAAGAGAGAAGAGAAAGGAGACGAGAGGAGAGATGAGGTATTTGTAGAAAATATCGTCTCAGCGTCAAGAATTGATGCATTGATCAAAATATCGACATGAAACATTCAATAATATTTTAAAATGAATTGGAGAATGTATTAGATCTGTGCGAAATGACATTTGGCTGAGTTCAGAGCGAGATAAAATCTGCCACGTAAGATATTTGATTCAACCTGCGTTTATACCACTAAAAACATGAATGTAATTTTCATATTTATAAGAATTATCCAATTTTTCTTCACTTCTCAGTTCGTTGAAATGAAGGTTTTGTTATTTAACATTTCTTCTCCCGCCATCGTTAATTCCAAACAGAATCATTTCGTTTTACACTGCGTGGACAATGAACACAATAGGATATGTCTAAAACTTACGAAAATTTTCTGCCACCGGAGGGGTTTGAACCTACAACCACCGGGTTGACAATCTACAACCGTAACCACTACCCTACAAACTTTCGTTAATGAGAACAGCTAGGAGGAGCTGACCAGTGTGAAATGTAGATGCAACTCTCCTCCTACATGCGCAAAGAATACTTGTTTGTAACAAAGAAAACGAAGGTAGTACGAATCGGCGCAAACATTTAATAGAGAATTGCACATGATGGAAACTTTTCATTCGATATTTGCGGAGGTATCCTTGCATTGAACTAAAGTGGGTAAAGGGGTAAAATTAGTATGTCCTGAATTACCACAAATGTAAATAGTTATTTCATTAATATTTGTCAATGTCTTTGAAGCAGTTCACAATTATCGTTAGAGTATCATAATTCACGATCTTATACGTAAAAATATCCCTTTGAAGATGTGTCAGTTCATTTATTTCTTTAATTTGTTTCTAGAAAATTCCAGATGCAGAACAATGTAGCCACTCTACACTGCTATTACAAATAATGTTATAATGCTTATGTTTAATTAAAGAAGAATTTTAAAAAAAGAAAACGTCTTAAGGAGACTCGAACCTGGGACCGCTAGATGCCCAATCGAGAACTCTAAGCACTGCACCATGCCTTTACCTTCCGTTCAACAATAATTTTTATATATTCAGTCACTCCAATATTGTAAATGTCGTTGAATATTTATGTAGTTGAACTTTTACTTTAATTTTGAATTGCTTTTCTTGTATTAGCAGCTATCTTCAAGAAAAAAATTCGAAGTGATGAAGAAAAACGAGAATATTGGTAGCTGCTGTGAAAATGCGAGATATTTCTTCTAACTTTTTATTGTGATTATACATTATTAATGGAAAATATCTAGAGGCTTCTACATTGCAGGATGCAATAAGTACGTTTTATGCACAGTAAGGTTAATCGGCTCTCGACCTACAGTTTAAAGTGGCCTCATTGTCCCTTCACCAGGTATCGAATCCAGGACTCCTTGATCACAAGGCGGCGACGTTACAGATACGCCATCGGGGAGGTTTCGAAGTATTTGAATGTTTATAAATAATGTAAGCTTTATTTGAATCTGCGAATCCTCAAACTACCTGGACTGCATGTGTAGATGTGCCTGCGTTGTTCATTTTCGTGAAATAAACATCAACTGGCATGTGTATGTTCATGTTTAATTGGAATGATAATAATAGAGAATTAAATATATTACATTTTGTACCGCACAGTAAAAACAAAGTATTGTCAGTGTGTGAAAGTCGATTTCTAAATGGTCAAACATAAATTAGAACCTACTTAACATACAGTTTAATGGAAAAATTCTTATGTGGTTTTATAATGAGAAATGAAATGAGCACTTTATAACTATTATGTAGAATATATTTGTTTTGCTTTTCCTTACGCAGCAGCAAATACATTTCATAATACTGTTTTGAACACGAGACATTCGTCAGTAAGCATTACGTCTGTTGCAGTATCACAGGAAGAGAACATCGTCCTGCAATGTAGAAGCCTCTAGATATTTTCCATTAATAATGTATAATCACAATAAAAAGTTAGAAGAAATATCTCGCATTTTCACAGCAGCTACCAATATTCTCGTTTTTCTTCATCACTTCGAAATTTTTTCTTGAAGATAGCTGATAGCTGCTAATACAAGAAAAGCAATTCAAAATTAAAGTAAAAGTTCAACTACATAAATATTCACCGACATTTACAATATTGGAGTGACTGAATATATAAAAATTATTGTTGAACGGAAGGTAAAGGCATGGTGCAGTGCTTAGAGTTCTCGATTGGGCATCTAGCGGTCCCAGGTTCGAGTCTCCTTAAGACGTTTTCTTTTTTTAAAATTCTTCTTTAATTAAACATAAGCATTATAACATTATTTGTAATAGCAGTGTAGAGTGGCTACATTGTTCTGCATCTGGAATTTTCTAGAAACAAATTAAAGAAATAAATGAACTGACACATCTTCAAAGGGATATTTTTACGTATAAGATCGTGAATTATGATACTCTAACGATAATTGTGAACTGCTTCAAAGACATTGACAAATATTAATGAAATAACTATTTACATTTGTGGTAATTCAGGACATACTAATTTTACCCCTTTACCCACTTTAGTTCAATGCAAGGATACCTCCGCAAATATCGAATGAAAAGTTTCCATCATGTGCAATTCTCTATTAAATGTTTGCGCCGATTCGTACTACCTTCGTTTTCTTTGTTACAAACAAGTATTCTTTGCGCATGTAGGAGGAGAGTTGCATCTACATTTCACACTGGTCAGCTCCTCCTAGCTGTTCTCATTAACGAAAGTTTGTAGGGTAGTGGTTACGGTTGTAGATTGTCAACCCGGTGGTTGTAGGTTCAAACCCCTCCGGTGGCAGAAAATTTTCGTAAGTTTTAGACATATCCTATTGTGTTCATTGTCCACGCAGTGTAAAACGAAATGATTCTGTTTGGAATTAACGATGGCGGGAGAAGAAATGTTAAATAACAAAACCTTCATTTCAACGAACTGAGAAGTGAAGAAAAATTGGATAATTCTGATAAATATGAAAATTACATTCATGTTTTTAGTGGTATAAACGCAGGTTGAATCAAATATCTTACGTGGCAGATTTTATCTCGCTCTGAACTCAGCCAAATGTCATTTCGCACAGATCTAATACATTCTCCAATTCATTTTAAAATATTATTGAATGTTTCATGTCGATATTTTGATCAATGCATCAATTCTTGACGCTGAGTCGATATTTTCTACAAATACCTCATCTCTCCTCTCGTCTCCTTTATTTTCTCTCCTTCTCCTCTCCTTCTCTTTCTTCTCTCCCCTTCTTCTCCTCTGCTTATATGTCATATCGCCTTCCCTCGTGTTCTCGCCTCATCTCCCCTCTTCTGGTCTCCTCCCTTCCTCTCAAACCTCGTATTCTCCTCTCATCTCTTTTCCTCCTCTCTTCTCCTCTTTCCTCCATTTTCCTCATCTCTCCTCGCATCTTTTTCCTTTCTCCTCACTACTTCTCCTATCCTCATCTGTCCTATCTTTTCTTTCCTCTTTTACTTTTCCTCTTCCCCTTTCGCTCTCTCCTTTCTCCTCTCATTTGTTGTCCCTTTTCGTTTCCTCTCTCCTCTTTTCCTTCGTGTAGACTCATCAGCGATGAAATACTAGAAAATCGATTTTCTCTCTTTCAGAAATTATTTCTTATTTGCGACAAATGTAATACTGATATTTATTTCGAGTTTTATACAATAATACTTGATTTCATTACTTTCGCGTATTTCATAAATATCTATTGTGCATGTGGCAACCCTGAAATTGAACCTAACTTTACATGCAACCCACCAGCTCCTTACGTAATTTGGGTTGCCTAGTTTCAAATGTCGTTGTCCTAAAACTTTTGAGAGACACTGTACCATTGTTGCACGAAATACGTCGACGCTAGTCGATATATTCATTAATGGAGACAATTGCATGAGTGATCCTCTTGTCTCAGGATGTTGATTGATATCATTGACCTTTGTTCGGTACACGATATGTTCTATACAACCCTATTAAAATATATCATTGGAGTGCTGTCTGGAGAGCAATATGGCCAGGAAATTACGAGCACACTATCTTTAGCAACCATCAATCTGAAGCAATTTTGGTCAGAAAATCATGAACATACAGTGCGCAGTGAGGTGGTGCACCATCCTGCTGGAAGATGGTTGCATGTAGGTTTTCACATATTCGGTTAACAGTTCCAGCTATGCATCTGCAATTTTTTTCTCGGAGAGGGGACAAATGATCCTGTGTTTTGACACCTTTGAACTGATCCCAATTTCTCATATTACCCTGGCAATTTACATTTTTCGTCAATAAGGTACCTAAGGTATTAAACTGATTTATCATAAATTTATTGCCACAAATGTGTTACATCACAACTGAATTTGTAATAAATTTTATGGACACTCTGTATATTGAGATCTCTCGAACGGTTTCCTATGCTGATATCCCAGCTGCTTCGCCCTGGATGGACGCGGCCTACTTTCGGAGCGTTGACCGGCCATGCGTGAAGCTGATTGGTCGATTTTCAGTGTCACTGTCAGCGAACAGAGGTTGCTGTCAAGGATCGATATGGCACAATCGAGAATGAAAGTGACTCCCTTCACTCTTCTACGTTCTCTTCATCCTGTTCCGACCTGGCAGAAGTCACCTTACAGTCTTTCCTACCAAATTAGTGTATTGGTCAGCGTCTGTCTTGAAGTGAATAGCTGTGACCCTGTTTTGTTGTGCGATATATACAGGCACCGCTTGAAGTTACAATTGGAGGATGTTTGATGTGGGGTATACGGGGGACCAGGCAAGTAGCGAGGGGGAGGGCTAAGGGGGCTTCAGCCCCCTCCGAAATCCTATAAATATCTAATTTAAATCGTGTATAGTGGTAATTAATTTTACATCCTTGGCCGGATGTAAAAAATACATCGAAAAAAGTTAGTATAATAGAGAAACCGGGTTATAGTTTTATATTCTACAATTCTATCCAAAGAATAAATGGATCCACAGCGCTCAAAATGTGTAATTTTGTTTCGAGAGGTCGCACAATATAAACTTTGAGTAAAATTTGCCCATAACGTTTAAAGCTTTTTTTTACGGAATGGGTAAAAGGTAATAACAAAATATCTACAATAACTATGAAATTAATTTCAGTATACTAACTGTGCAAAATGTCAGAAAAATAATGGACAACACTTGTGTTGGATATTCACTCGTACGGGGGGCCGAGGGGCCGAGTAGCAAAATCTCCCCATTTATATAGTAATGATAATTAAGTTTGATAAAAGTTGGTTTATTTTTAGTAACTTATAATTAGAGCCCGGAAGTTCAGGCATTTATTTTCGTTAAAATAGGCAGGCAAAAGGCATTTATAATGTTGAAAATAGGCACAAAAAATGAAAAAAAAAGGCAAAATAAACCGAAAAAGGCACATTTGGAAAGCGCTTACTTTTATCTATAATTGCTGGCAAAATGTTAAAATCTACATTGGGAAGAGCATTTCAATTTTCTCCGTCTTGATTCCACATAACTACAAGGTGTTTTTTTAAGTTCTCAACATTCATTGATAGTCGTCTGTCAGAGAGAATGTTTTTCATAATGGAAAATGATTTTTTCAACTTCGACAGAAGTTATTGGAGCATACATAAAACAAGGTAAAGTAGCTGGACTCATTTTGGGTAACAGCATTTTCACCTTTTAGAATATCACAAATTGTTTTCAATTGTTTCAAGTCCTCATTTGCACTCACTACCCGTTTGCACTTTTTCGCAACAGCTGACCCCTTTTCTCCTGGCACTTCCATCATCTGCTGCTTAGATTCCTCGTAGATTTTCATGGATGCAATAATTGTAATTGTCTCTGGCAATGCAACATAATGTGCAAAAATAAACTTGAATAGCACAGGAGTTTTTTCACTTCACGAATTGAAGCCGCTTCATTTTCTGGAAGAGCATCGATCACCTCACTGATTTTTTCAAGGTTATTAGCATAATATATAGCTGCTGATAAAACTAAACTCAGATGCAACTTCCTTAAATTTTCGGGTTCGAGAGGGAGATTTCAGAAATATCTTCCTTGTGTTCGAAATCAACCTGTCCACTTCAGCAGTTAATCATGCACAAGGAAATGTTAACCGAAAGGCAATATCCTAACTGAGCATGAAATACATTCTTCTCACACTTTTCTCCTTCAGCAATGTTGAAACATGCATGAGTTCAATATTACATAAATAAGGCGAAAATTATTCACATAATAAACGGAAGAAAAATAAATGCCAACAACGTTTTTTGGGAGAAAAATAATTTATATACACATTTTTTTTTAAAAAAATGGCCAAATTTCACTGAAAAAGGCAAAAATAGGCATTATAATTAAAAATAGGCAGTGGGGTCCAAAATAGGCAAAATGAAAAGGCTTCTAAAACATTCGAAACAACATAAGAAACGTATATCCGGAAAAATTTTATCAATATATGCAGTAGATAAAAAGAGGCATTTTGCCAAACTTCCGGGCTCTACTTATAATAGTTATTATTGTAAAATGACAATTATAACCGTGGTAATAATAATTATTGTCATTATTATTTGTACCAATCAAGTTTTATCAAATATTTCTGGCGGCGCCTGTGCTGATAAGGGATGACCCCCCATCCCCCGAAATAAAATCCTGGCTACTGGCCTGAGGGAGACCTGTAACCGAGGTCCGGAAAAGTCAGAGATGTCTGCCCCTTAGTCCCAATGTCAGGTGGCCTACATGTACATTATTACACTTAATGAATATACTTGGTATTATTATTAAGAGCAATAAGCAAAAGATAGTCAAGGTTAAAATTAAGAATTGAGATAAGCTAATAAAAAGTTTCTAAATTAGTGTTTTTCTCTTCCGATGTGCCTGCCACTGGTGCGATGTTCATTGTACTTAATTACAAACTACAGAGCATTCCTTGACATTCGCTACGAGACTCGGCGGCAAGCTGCCCGGCATCAGCGCTTGTCCTTCCCGGTGAACGGGTGTACGACGGTCGCTAGAGTCGGCTATTAAAATTACAGGTTTCATATTGTGTACTAACCTTGACTACAGAAGGTGTTGAAAATGATGTTCCTCTGCTGCAACACATTCCTGGCATATCCGAAGGAAATTGGCATTTTCACGTGCAAGTTCGTCTACTGTAATTCTCCCGATTTTTCGTACAATGCTCTCTTTTAACTCACGGATGGTGTGCGGATTGTGTTTGTATACTTTATTTCCCCATTTTTCTTTCCACTTTTATTCAGAACTGACCCTGGTATCTAAACTTTTTTACGAGGTTTAATATAAGCGACTGTCGCGGACCCGTTCACCGGGAAAGATATCGCACTGATGCCGGGCCGCTTGCCGCCGAGTCTCGTAGCGAATGTCAGGGAATGCTCTGTATTATTTACTTATCAAAGTCGCAATTTATAATCGTAGCATTCTGTATCATAATTCTTTTTTGTTTACTTTTCATTGAATTTTGACGCTGTAGTGAATTTTCTTTACTTCAAATAATATTTTAACTTCATGACTTCATTCTATAATTAAACGAATAGTGTATGCTAACTATTTATGATTGAAATATTTCAAGACCATTTTTATCTAGTGTTTTGTTTTAGAAAATGATTGCAGTAAATTTGGATAAGCATGTCATAACAATCCAGGAAGTCAGGAAAGATCAGATTAGTGGCTTAATTGGAAACACCACTGTCCTACAGGGGTGTAAGGGGTGACCTTCCAATTAGTACACACTGGACGGCTTTTTGCAGACTAAGGAGGCTCTGGCGACTGACCTTATGGCCAGTACAATTCTGTGTTGTCTCCTTTTTTGTCCTTATGTGTGCCGAGTGCCCGTTTACAGCTTCAGCTTTTAACCGAAGTCGGAATATTTTAAGATTTTAGTGATGCAACATTGCAGTTGTGATATTTGTTATGGCAAAGGGGCTAGACCCCGTATAACGTGTCTGGTGCAAAATAGCCTAAATGCTGACACACCCAAAATGTTCAATTCAAACCACTGTCCTACAACTCGTAATAAACCGTACACGAACAATTATTTTTAGCTGGCGTGGGGCTTCCTGAAGCGCAAGACTTCGGGCGAATTCATTTGTTACTCTAAGAGTCCAGCTGAGGAGGGGGGGGGGAGGGGTCTCCGAAAACTTTGCTATCTGGAGGATAACATTCCCCCTCATCACCTCTCGCCTCGAACACTGTATACATGGGAATTGCCAAACGTTTATAAGGTAGGAATCATAACTGTTAACTTCCCGCCATTACAGACTAAGCTGTCAGCGAAAACCAACCACGTCGACGAACCGGCCACCACAGTTGCCAAACCTTACCGCGCCAATCCATAAACATGTTTCTGTGATTGGCTTGGAGAGACATAATGTTTAGCGTAGCTTATGCTCGTGTCCGCTCCAAACAAGCGGTGCAGTGGAAATATAGTATTGTAGTAACCTTGTACAGAACTTACATGTAAATAGTGTTTAATAATCACAACAGGAGCTCAGCAACTGCTGTCAAATGTGCGGAAACTGTGTATGAGAATTTCAGCACCCGATTCTAAATGCTCCTTCCGGATTACCGAAAGTGCTCTTGCCACTCTTAAGGAAATTACAATAGGCGAGGGAGTCTGCGGTCTTCCATTGACATTAACTGTAATTTCGATGCATAACGCAATGCCATTTACTCACAGCACTCGTGAGATATACAATTTAAATAAGCTCCCCCCCCCTCTTTCATTCTCATGCGGAAGTTACGAATACGATATTCCTAAGGTGAGGAGTTATAGTTACGCATCAATTGAGCATTTATTTCAATATCGCCCGAATGGGCACTGCTACCTGGATGTATCCAAGGGTATGAATTCCTCTCCATGTTGCAAGTGGAAGCGTTTCTCTATGTTAATTATTAAGCTGGACACGATGTTTGAAAAATATGATGAATAAGAATTTTCGGAATCCCATGTTTTCCTTATGGGGAATCAACTTCAACATCAAGTTACGGATAATGAAATGGAAATTTCGACTTTTCCGCTGGTCAAATACATCTTCAAACTGCCTTCTTACCGTTGATATATTTTTTTTATTCCATCGGACGTTGATATTCCCAAGAGAACAAATCAAATAATACTCCCATAAGCGCAATGCATTTCTCCTAGTCTCCTACGGCCATCCTGGTAATGTTACCAAACCTGATACGCATAAAAGAGCTAAATTTCATCTTAAATATAGTTAAAACTGACTTTCAAGGAGCTAGGTTTACGAAGCCTGGATAAAGTGCCTCCCCGGGTAATGTTAGTTGTCAAAGGAATGGAGGCGCTGCTATTACCGTTAACTCTACATTGATGACAATTTATTCTTAGTTTTCACCATCTAGATCCGGCAGTATCGCCCATCTCAATAAACCATCGATGGTCGTATGAGATCGAAAATAAAGGATTATCTGATAACAATATTATGTCAATTTCACGTCAAATACGGCGCTTTAAAAAAATAACCTTGGAGATGAGAGTGGGTGGGGCGACTCAGCTAATGTAACAATATCACGTCACATGCAAAATGTATACTATGGCAAAAGTTGGTCTATGTGGGGGTCTGGAGCCAGTGATGGCATCATTTTGGGGCACGTGGGCAGGCGCCAAACGAGTGCACGAAAGAGCCAGATCTGGCTCCAAGAGAGCTAAGTTGGCAACACTACCACGGTGGGAAGAGCTTGGGAAGAACCCCGTGAAAAGTGTTCCACATGCCCTCAATACTTCCTGTCTGCTACTTTGACTTCCTGTGCTGTTGAAACATTGTGGTATACCTCTAGTAGCCTAGGAATATGATGCGATATTCCGGCACAGCACTGACAGAAAATTCCACATCAACATTGAAGAATTTTCGGGGAAGACATGACCAATAATGAAATTATGACCCAAGTTCCTTTTGTTTTATTGATATTTCATCATGCTACGTATGTATTTTTAACATTGTTCGATTCCTATTTACGTCTGTTAACTCATACTGCGGAGTTTTAGCGAAGTGTACTTTCTTGCCGCCAAAATATTTGAAGATTTTGAAATGCTTTCGTAGTTAGGTTAGGCGGGTCAGGATTTTCAGGGAATGCATGTAATTGATTGCAAAGTCAGTAACCCCTCTGGAAACCAGGAAGTATTTAGCAGACACCATAAAAGTCACATAATCTCCAATGTTCATGTGAGAATTTGCAGTAAATTGTCTCGCGACTATTGAGCCATAGATCTGAATGCTTAGTTTCTACCAATTTGTTTTACAGTCTGCCATGACAATATCTTCTTTCTTGCTTCGCGGAGGCATGCAATTATCAATGTATGACGTCAGCTGTGTGGTGTGCATGGCTGATTTGCACGAATTTTGTTTACTACACTACATTGGAATGGAGCGACCTTTTGTTTGTCAGCTGTACTTTTCTTCATTGTCCGGAGTCCAATCGGTGAACTTTGGGTTAATGAGATCAACAGATACCATCTTTCTTCATTTACGAGTAACAATTGTGTGATTTATTTCTCTCCCATCGTAGTCGTACTTTTCTGTGCGTGCGTGTAATGAGAGAATGAAAGAGAGATTTGTTCTTCCTGCTTTGTCTCTGTCCTTCGCCCTCTTCCTCTCTCTGAAACATCGCCAAAATAAGAAATTAGTGCTTGTTGGTTTATTTATTTGACGTTTAGGTGTAATACGCAATGTGTACACTTAAAAATTCAATCCAATTTAGTTATTCTTTAATGAAGGGCCCATAAAAATAATTGCCCACCATTTTGGCAATTTTTTTTTTTAACAAAGTACTTTGTCGTGACAGAGCAGAGTGGCACTAAAACCAAATTCATCAAAGTGCACCGCAGGATCTGCCTTGCCCGTTGGGTGAAGCAGTCCGAATCTACTGGTTACTGTCCGGAAATAGAGGATATGCGGAAGATGCGTGTTGGCAGTACTGAATTACTGTCTTGACACATGTTGTTGGACTATGATCCACATCGCTGCAGTTTAATCATTGGAGAGCTGTTCTATCAATTCATGTCGTTCAGGTATGAATAAATCAACTTTACTTTGCACCAGTGTTTTTGTATAACCCTATTCGTAGCTGATATGAGCTTCTGCATCGAATTCCGCCAGCGTAATTGTGAATTTGCTTTTTTACTATTAACCAACATACCTCTCATGTACGTAATTTCTCTTTAACCTATGTCTTTCTGGCCGTCAGTGATCGACCGACCTGTATATATTCGACTAGTCCTCCCTTTGAAAATTGCTCTGTGCGAGGGAAGGGATTACTGTGCTTGGAACAAGAACAAAGTTAACAAAATCAGTATTCGGCACCTTTGGCTAGAAATCACTTAAAAGCGGTGCGAGCCAAGAAAATAATAAGAAGGGGCGGATGTAGCTTATACATTGCAAAATGTGATATAATGTACGTGTAGTTGTGTTTTCGCGTGAATTTGGTGCTTCTTTACAATTTCGTTTAAACTTCACTTATTAAAATAATTAGCAGAACATGTCGTGATAAAGATTTGCTGAAAGCAAAGCAACATTCAGTTTGTCCTTAAAATGTTGAGGGATTGCGAACTGGCAGATTTTCGTAAGGTCAGGAAGCATGTACTTAAGAATAAACACAGTATAAAACATTAAAATGTCGAGCCTGCATTTTTCGCTGACAATTTCTACTTAGTACATCTCCTGTGTGTCTAATCTACGTACAATAATTAAATGTCTTGTTTGTAGAACAGAAGCAAGCTTTCTTGGTAAGAAAAACAGTTGTGTGTCGTGTTTTCCATAACACCAGGTTCCTTTCTTTATGGCCAAAAGAAGTATTGGAGCATGAAAATAGGTAGCTAAAAATAGCAGAATGTGAATAAATGTAAGTTAACAACTGCCAAGAAATTAAATCTTCAGTTCTTGGAAAGAAGTTTCTCAACCGTGACTCCCAACCAGAAATTAAGGCGGCTTATTGCAGTATTAAACAGTCGGAATAGTTCAACTTGGCATATGTACGGAACGTCCATTTTTTTATGGCTGTGGCAGTTTGTGCATGTCACATTACGAGCACCGCTCCTTCTTTTAATTTATTTTAATGAGACAGACGAATATTGCGACCATCTGGTTGCATTCCGAACGCCAAGTGTGGTGTTTCGTTTTCGCCCCTCAGTTTTTTTCTTCTTTCTGCTGTTTTTTTATCTTTTTGTTACTGCTTTGCAGTGTGTGTGAAAAAAGCTTGCGATAGCTTGAAAGGCGAGAAGGGAGATGACAAACATGAAGTTGAAAGAGCGAATGGGGGGACTGGCAGATGGGAAGACTCTAGAAAGCGACATTGATCATTGGCGTAACCACGCAGGGGCTCGTCGGGCCAACGAAATGTTGCCAAATAATCTAGAATTAATGAGAAATGATATGATTATGTTGGCACTCGTCTATCGCAACATATTAGCTGTATATATTCATATCATCTTACATATTACCTAAATGACGCCAAGCACAATCGTGTATATTCTTTGTACACATATCCCCCCCCCCCCTTTTTGTGTGTTTCGTGTCTTTAGTTTGTAGTATGGGGTTAGGTGGCAGAACAGCCGCAGGGTAAACTTTGCCTTTCAATAAATAATAATTGAATTGAATAGACTTTGCGATACATACAGTGCCGAACTTGAAAATTGTGTTTCCATTTTTATTATGCAGAAATTTCGGTTTGGAAGGAATCAACAATAGAAAAATCCAATGGGAACGACCAACTAATGTGATTCAAGAACTTATCAGTGACAAAAAAAGAAAAAGGAAGAGAAAACATTTTTGACCAAATATCGAAGAAGAAAAGTGAATATTTGAATGGGCTAATAATGAGAACTGCCGTATAAGGACTAGACGAAATTTGTTTGTAGTGTCCGCCTGTCTATAATTCCTTTACACCTCCATCTCCCGGCTGAATCCTAGCCTTATAATCGAGGGATCGCGGGTTCGAATCCCACTTTAAACTGTAGGTTCAGTCCTGATTAGCATATCTGTGCATAAAGTGAACTTAGAACAAAAATTCTACGAAAAAGTCTAATTCAAAGGATCCAGTGTTCGATTTCCGGTGACGTCATAGATGGTCTCAGTTTTCACTTTAAACTATAGATACAGTCCATATTAGCCTGTCTGTGTATGCATTGGAGTTAAAACAAAGACGCGAATACGAGAAACGGGAAATGAACCCATATACTACACGCATTTTGCAAAGATATGGATCTTTCTTTCCTCGGGTTGGCTTTTTCTCATCTTGGTCAAACTGTACTTAATTCTGGAAAACCTGAAAAAAATCAATTGTTATATTTATAAAAACACATTTTAATTGAAATTAAATTGGTATATTTCTTAATCTTTTATTTCTTTTTTTGCAGGTAAGTGTCCATACAGTAGTGAGTAAAGAGAACAATGTCCTCACAGGAAACGGTAAGTAGCATGCGACGAATTATAAATCTCGCTAATGTACCGAGTGGGGCGAGGGGAAAATGCCAAATCCATCACCTTTGAACAGTGGCCGAATTGAAAATAAATTACTGCCGGTATGCTCCTAGGCACAGACGTATGAATTGTCAGAATTTTTTTCAGTAGTTACGTTTTTATCACTTTGAAGTTCAACTTCAGTTGTATCGCGTTTTTGGGTGTCTGTTTTAACCACAAATATAATCTCATTTTTCACTTGTGACCAGTGATGTGCGTCTACGCGTAAACAACGAATGTCTACATTCTACACGTAGACTATTTGATACAAGTACATTACGTAATCTATGTAAACAACATGGCGAAAGGTGATAACTTAGCAAAGGGCGCCGTGGAATTAAAAGAAAATTATACTGCGTATCAGTTGCTGATGTGTGAGGCGAACTTTTCATACTCGTTCTTCCAAATTCGAACAATTACTCACTTAGGAAAAACCTAATATAGGAAATATTCTAGTGTTTTATGGGGAAAATACCACTTTTGCCTCACGACTGCCATCTGTTGTTGTTTTTTGCATACTATTTATTTTCTTCCATAGTTGATAATGGAAGAGAAGAAAATTTTGGTGTAAATAGGATTCTTTTCATTTCGTTAGGAACCAATATAGTTGAAAATGTCACTTTCCTTTCATGAAAGCCTTGAAAATTAATTTTAATGCACTTTAGATTGTCTACGTAGTCTATGTAAACTACAACCCAATGTAATCTACGCGTAGATTACGTGTAGACAACGCATGTAGACGTAAACTTATAGTCTACGGCACATCGCTGCTTGTGACACTCCCACGCAAAATGAATATGTCGCAAAAGTCAGTGAATACGACACCAACTGCACGAGAAACATGTTATACCTCAATCCACGACCAAAAGAATCGAGATAAGAACTGAAAATGCGCGTTATGATAATTAAACAGATAAACCACGTGACTGTACATTCTTGCGTATAACATTTTAAATAATTTTGATCAATCAAACCAAATAATATTAAAGGGACAAACATTTAAGGTTATAATTTTAATTCTCCTATGGAACAAGCGAAGTTTACATTATCAAGACTTATTATTACTATTTTAATTGCAGACGCTATTGTCGCGTTTCTCATGAGTCATGACTCATGAGTAGGATTTTTATAACCTAAAAATCACCAAAATATGCAAAATAAAATATGCTCTTATGACCTAAAATTTTACAAAATATGCATCATAATTTTAAAAATATGCCCTTATAACTGGACTGTCGCAGACATCAATATCTAAATGCTGAGATATTTTCACATTCGTACTAATTTTAGTTCACTTTATGGGTCCCTGAGTTGCAATCCACAATGAATACTTTCTGTAAAGTTTCAAATGAAAATAAAAAATATTTTCTTGCAGTAAACCCTCTAATGAACGTGGGAGTAAGAATGAATCCACTTCGAAAATGACTGCATATTTCTTGAAAAAGCGAAAATATGCTGAATATGACCGAAAATCAATCAAAATATGCTCTATCACGCAGAAATGGCCAAATATGCCAAAATATGCCCTTATAAAGCACCTTAATTCAATTAGTTTATTCACAATATGAATTTCTATATATTTAGGGAACACATCACCCTCACGAAAAAAAATGCGAAGTCATGAAAGTCCTAGTCCTACTCATGACTAAATGACCACACCACGGTGTGGTGGCGTATGCAGAGTGGTGCACGGTACAACTCAAACGTGCAAGAAAGAGAGAAGGGGGTGGAGAAAGAGAGATGAACGACTACATTGTGTAGCTACTTGTGCGATCAGCTCCAATAAATAACTGACATTTAAAAAAGTACTCCCGTAATGCCATACCGTCTCATAATGGCCCACTTCGATCACAGCCTTTGATCAGTCTCGATTGGCTAGATCCACATCTTTGTCAAATTTCCCAAGATTTCAGCATTCACAAATATTTTATTATTGTTGGTACCAGTTTGATAGATCGGAGACACATTAAAATCGGATATTTTGTGTTTCGCATGGTTCGTACTTAACAATTGTGTATTGCAGAACATAGTTCAAGGTGCCATTATGCTTTTTACACGAAAACAAATTCAATTTTTCACATTCTGAGTGCTTTTTTTAATTCCTTTCTTCGCTTCCGGAACACACAATATGGCGGGCACATCTTGACTCACGTTGTGGGTATGCAGTATTTTAACCTTCTTCACCGAAAAATACCTACTATCGTGTTCGTCACCGGTGGAAATTAACATTATGCACGGGTAGCTGACAGATAGCCCCACGAACCATTCACGGATAGCCCCACGAACCATTTCCGATACGTTTAGGTTAGGTTAGGCAAGCATAGTATATAAAGAGGGGGTTTGAAACACTGACAGGGACTTACGTCCTCAAACGTACGCAGCATCCGGTTGTCGTAGGCCAAGCAAAGGAAAGCAATGGCAATTGTGCGTCGGTGAGATATTTCTCTTGAAAAATACATGATTTCCCGGTCAAATATATTCAACGATGAAAAAAAATACCTCGACAAACGTTGTAAACCTTGGAGAAACCCATTTCCGTAAGTATTTTCTTGTGTAAAATTGAAGGAATGTCTCTCCGATGTATGAAACTGTTACCTTCTCTCAAATATGCACTGAAACATAAAGAATATGCCGTAACAGCAATACAAATTCGTAATCAATAAATTGTTTTGTCTTTATGATGTGAAGTATTTGTGTAATAATAAAAAAAGAAGGAAGTAGAACTTGTGAGTTTTGAAATATTTTGCAGGACTAGTTGTTATGTATTTTCCAAATATCGGTACCATATGCTCAGTTATATTCATATAGTTCTTGGTTCACTTTTCGAGCCCCGGGTTGCAGTGGTATAGCGACTTCTTGCGCAAATTTTCAAATATAAATGACAGTCTATTGCTAATCAATAGTGTTTGGCTCCTGGAAAAGCTTCCTATTTTGTCAGACACAAGAAGTGGTGCATGCGTATGACCTAGCGAAGCACCTAGTGCCTTCAAAACGTGAAAGCTTTGTTATAAAGCCCCTTATCTGGTTAAGAAAATCATGTACTCGTTAGCAACACTGCCAGAACCAAATTTGTTTACTTTTTCGCTGGGCTGGCAACACTGAAACACTCTCCTCCGCCATCATAAATGGGGGGCAACGCGGGGGGAAAGCTCGATCAATCTGGACGTTTCCCAGGGGGAGCCGAGTTCAATCCCCGACACACGAGGCAGACAAGTCGCCGAGGCAGATTTGATGGTTGGGCGAAAACTCCCATTACGATAATGCCTTCTCTCGGATAAAAAGAAGAGCAGCTTTGCTCTTAATGGAGAAGCCGTGTTGTGAAGACGAGCAGAAGAGCTTCTGGCTCGACTGCGGAAAGCTCTTTGGCATTTCTTCTACTTTTTTTTGCTTTCACCCGTCCTCTTGAGTTCGAAGAAAAGACAAAACATGTAATGCACATTCTGGTGAATGAAGCTCGCTCAAGTTGTTATCGGATTTGAAAAACTGCCCTTTCGAGACAGCGGCATATTGTAGGAATCCCTAAAAAATATTCCTAAGTGCATTAATAATGCTAAGGGTGGTGACGAGTAGTATAATCTGGTCTGTCTCGTTATTTCTTAGTTTCGAGATGCTTCGAAGAAAGGTTAATGCATTTTTCATAAGATAAAGTTCCCCATGCATATAGCACCGTGCCTTGAAGGCACATTTAGGGATTGCGGGTAGAGCCCCACACATTCTCTATTTCGGCCAGTTTGGAGGTGGTGTGATCAGCACCACGCTCCGGCCGCCTTTATCCCCCAGGGTTGTTCCGACTTTAGATCACACATCCCGGGAGTCGAACCTGGCAAAAATTATGCTTTTTTTGTGCATCGATTAATACAGTTAACGTGTAAATGGTTGCTTTGAACTCACCGTGTCAGATCTTCTCATTTGTGCATGCTTTTCACTGTGTATTTTGATGCGCCAGAAATGCATCGTTAGCAGTGTTTGCATTTAGTGTGCTAATAGAGTAAAAAATACAGTTTATATGACGGTGCTGTTGAATTGGCGACTTTCTGCATGAATAATGTAAATATGTATTAACGTATATAACAATTTTTGTCGTGAGATTGAGGCAATATGTTATGTTTTAGTTTGTATGGACGATTCTTTTCATATATTGGCCATAACCATATCAACTCACCCCCTCCCCCCTTGACACGCCTATAACTCTCCTTCCAGTAATATCAGCGTTGCCAACCTTCAGATAAGAAAATGTGCTGTTTAATCTGTGAAGTGAAATTATGCTAAATGCTGATAAATTGTTCTAGAATCTATAATGACAATAATTAATCATTACTCTTGTCGATAATTAGTATCAGTAATTTATTATTATAATTATTTTCGGCCGGGATGGCCAGAGAACTAGAACTAGAGAAAGTTTGAAATGATTCGTCGACTACAAAGCGGAACATTTGTTTTATTTGAGCCCCACAACTTTCTACCGTAGGGTGACCAGACATACTCTTGTTAAGAGTATTATACTCTTTTAGAGGTTCATATACTCTATACTCTTTTCAATTTGCAAAAATCCACAAATATACTCTTTTCCTTGCTATTTAATTTCATTCATTATTTTACGCGTAAAAATGCCTTAAAATCCACAGAACGGAAAACGTCCAGATGTCAACAAACTGAAGTATTTACTCCTTGACTCAAGAATTTCCTATGAACAATTTCAAGAGTCATTTTCATATTCCATCAACAAGCAAAACATATTTCAAATTGATTGGAATTTAATGATAATGATTAGGGATGAGCTGATACCACTTTGAACCGATACCGATACTCTTACCGATTCCCATCGACACCGATACTTGAAAATTGCAATAATTAAAATTTGTTCAAAATATTGATCAATATTGGTGTGTAAATATTCTCCTCCAATTATATGCATCAACATACCAAGTAATTTGCTTTATAATATTCAAGAATTGAATCAGAATATTGAAATAGATATTATATAGTCACAAAATAAAGTTTTTCGTGCAAAATTAGTGTAAAATAAAAAGGAAGCTTTGGTTTTGCATAATTTCCAGGATAATTAGACTGTCAAGAAGTCGCGCGGGATTTTTGCGGACCCCGTGAAAGAACAAATGCATGCGCACCTTCAACCTATAGACTATACTCATTTTGGTCAACAAATTTCTGGTCACCCTATTCTACCGACTTCTTGCCTTGTCCCTTGCGATGTAAACTGGGGAGAATAAAGAAAATATGAAGAGAAGAGGGTGTAATTGGACCGGAAATAACATCTGGGTATAATTTTATTTTTAATTTATGAAATTATCGTCGTTTGAAGTGAATTTCTTCCTTCCAGAGAAGCAGTTTGCAAATTATGCTAGATTTTTCCCATTATGCAAACACAGGGTGATTGGCGCAAACGAACCTCAAATTGTGTTAAATTTAGCATCATTATGCTAGGGTTGGCATCGCTGACGCTTCGCCACTGGTAAAATCTGCAAGTGCAAACCAGTGTTGCCACAATATGAGGGCACAATTTCCCTTTCTAAGAGTCAAAATTTCCCTTTTCGGACTAATATTTCCCTTCACCTAAAAATATCAAATAATAATAATAACAATAATAAAGAAACTTGTAGCAGCATCAGTTGCAATTATTATTATTATTAGTGCTGCTGGTGGTAGCAGTAGGTAGTAGTATTTACGTTGGTTAATTTCGAATAAATAAAATATATCAAACAAATTTTTCACATAGGCCTACATGTCAGCTTCTTCGCTTTTTTGCCAGATGTCCCAGATTTGAATCCTGGTCAGCAACCATTAAATCGTTAATCCTCATCGTTACTATTATCCGCATAAAAGCGACGTACGTACAATAAACTTAACAGAAATAGATACAGGCTTATATTCAAAGGATCAGAATGAGAAGCAACAGAAAAAAATTAAAAAGATTAAAGTGTGGATATGAAATTGGAAATTAACATAAAAATTTAATAGCGTAGAGTCAGTTGTCTTAAAATTTCCCTGAAATTGTGGTATCTTTCATCAAAATTCCCTTTTGACTAAAAATTCTGTCCGAATTTCCATGCAAAAGGGAAATTTCCCTTCATGTGGCAACACTGGTGCAAACGCCCAGTGAAGTTTTAAAGAAATAAAAATAAAAGTTTCTCCAGATCTTTATGGGGGGATACTTTCCACACAAAGAAAACATGGCAACCCTTATAAGGTCGTGAGGGGCGGCACACCCTCAATTTTGGTGCCTCTGCTTCAGTACAAAGGATCATATTACGGTACCTGTACCCTTTCGAGCAATGGTCTATGACAGGTAATCGGTAGAGAAGGCAGGGTCACCAACAAAACAGACGCGTTCCCGTTTCTAGTCGGCGAATTTGGATTGGTGGTATAACCAGTGTTGCCACAATGTGAGGGGACAATTTCCCTTTCCAAGGATCAAAATTTCCCTTTTGGGACCACTTTTTCCCTTCAGCTATAATAATAGTAGTACTATAGATCGACCACAAGGAAAAAAACCTTGGGAGGACAAGTCCCCGCGCAGCTTTCCCTTCTTCCCTCCACCTCGGGCCATAAGGAAGCATGGTCCACTCTCCCCCTCCCCCTACTCGCGGGGGTACTGTGCAGAGGACTCGCGGGTCTGCGCAAGTTGTTTTGTTCGTGGTTCCACTATAGTATTTCCGTTGGTTCATGTTCGTATGAATAAAAAATGTTCAACAATTTTTTTCACATGTCAGCTTCATTGCTTTCTGGCCAGGCCAGATGTCAGGTTTAAATCGTGGAAAGGAATCCATTAATTCGTTAATGATCATCGTTACTCTTATCCGAATATGCAGAAAAGCAACGTACAATACAAAAATAGATTGAAAGGACCAGCAATAAGAAAGAACAGCAAATAAATTAATTAATTAATAAAATAATATGGATATGCAACTGTAAACTAAACTGCAATATTGTAAAGTCAATGTCTTAAAATTTCCCTTAAATTGTGGTATTTTTAATCGAAATTCCCTTTTCCCTTTTGGCTAAAAATTCGGTAAGAATTTCCCTGCAAAAGGGAAATTTCCCTTCATGTGGCAACACTGGGTACGACACATACTTGTCAAAAGTGGACACAGTTTTCCGGATCTAGCAATTCAACTGGGAGGAAATGCAATTTTCAAAACACGTTTTCCCAGAAATAATGCTGATTGTTTGCTGTTGGCCATTTCTTACTGTAACCGTTTGAAATCGGCTTCCTTTTTATGTAGTAGGCAGTGGCGGCGATTGGGTTCCAAATCTGGGGTGGGGGGGGCAAGAGCAGTTTACTTTCCCTTTATACATAAGGTTTAACATAGTGTGGGGGCAAAAGTAGCAAAACGTGGGGGGTAACCGCCCCCTAATCGCCGCCACTGGTAGTAGGTATGCTATTTACAAATGGAGCCGTATCGCTAATATACAGGGTGTACCAAAAGTCCCATTACCCCCCCCCCCTTTGAATTGTAGACAAACCTGCAAAATGTTATTTTAACAGCATGCGTATGATGAGAGGATGGTATACCCTTAAATCAGACCAAAGACCACCATTTACTCCAGAGGATCTGTGTGCACACCACCAGTTTCATGGCACAGTATTATTCGCCTCCAGGTGCGATGTGAAATCCTCCGTAACATAAGATGTCAGATCTGGATTTCGGGGTGGCCATTTTAAGAGAATTCCTCAATGATGTGTTCAGAGACAAATGGATTGGACGAGGATCGCCAAATTTACCAGCACCTTTAAAATGGTCACCCCGAAGTCAAAATCTGACATCTTGTGATAATGCGCTATGGGGGCACATCAAACAGAAAGTCGCCCAAAATAGTTATCAGACAACTGAGGAACTTCAAGAAGCTGTTCGCAGTGCATTTGCTTCCCTCACGTCAGCCATGTTACGGAGGATTTCAAATCGCACCTGGAGGCGAATAATACTGTGCCATGAAAATGGTGGTGTGCACACAGATCCTCTGGAGTAAATGGTGGTCATTGGTCTGATTTAATGGTATACCCTCCTCTCATCATGTTAAAATAACATTTTGCAGGCTTGTCTACAATTCAAAGTGGGGGGGGGGGGGTAATGGGACTTTTGGTACACCCTGTAGATTTAAAAGATAAATCTTCCTTGTATTTCGGAAAAACGAGGCCTTCTGCGGCCTTGTACTATACGCTTTTCCTAATTTATTTTGATATCGCTATTCTCACTTTGATAGATCTCTATGAATAATCGGGTAGTTATTCATACATGTTACATGTAGTTAGTTTCCATTATATTTTCTCAGTTTTGAACGACATCGAGAATCTCGTGCAGTAAGTCTCGTCTCGATTTTACAGAGGGCAGTCTCATTCTGGTCTCGACTAGTCTGGAACAATCGGATCTCGTGCTTCGAGACGAGAACGAGACAGACTTTATCTCGTACCCAGAATTATACACAAATACATTCTTAAAAATGAAGGAAAGATCTCTGTATTTATGGTCATATCTCCCACCCTAAGAAAAATTTCTGGCCACGCCACACCTTTTTAAAAACCTAGTTATATTTTTCAGTGTCAGTGTATTTAGACTTCTTTGGTAATGTGTTTTATAATGCATTCATGTATTGGCCGAGCTGAGCGCGTTGTCGTTTGTGTTCGTTCTTCCATATCTCATCATTCATTTGATTGGTTGAATTGGTTTCCGAACCACTATGTATCGAACCCGGGATCCCCTTGACCGGAAGAGGGAGTTCCTTTCTGTCCCTCCCCCGCTCGTTCACTTTCTTCCCCTTTTCTTCTCTCATTTTATTTAATCATCCCGTGTTTTCTTTCTCCCCCTCTTATCCTCTTTCTTACATTTCCCCAATGAATCACTCTCATATCCTTTTGTCACCCTCCTTCTTCTGTTGTCATATCTCTCTCTGTCTGCTTTTCTTCCTCACTTACCCTTTTTCTTTCTCTCTCTCCCTCCCCTGCCTTCTCCATCTTTCTCTGTCCCTCTCTCTCTCTCTCTCTCTGTCTCCTTCTCTGCTTTCCTTTCTCTGTCTCTGCTTTCCTTTCTCTGTCTCTGCTTTTGTTTCTCTTTCTCTGCTTTTGTTTCTCTTTCTCTGCTTTTCTTTCTCTTTCTCTGCTTTTATTTCTCTTTCTCTGCTTTTCTTTCTCTCTTTCTCTGCTTTTCTTTCTCTCTTCCTCTGCTTTTCTTTCTCTCCTTTCCTTCCTCTCTTTCTCTGCTTTTCTTTCTCTCTTCCTCTGCTTTTCTTTCTCTCCTTTCCTTCCTCTCTTTCTCTGCTTTTCTTTCTCTCTTCCTCTGCTTTTCTTTCTCTCCTTTTCTTTCTCTCTTTCTCTGCTTTTCTTTCTCTTTCTCTGCTTTTCTTTCTCTTTCTCTGCTTTTCTTTCTTTCCTTTCCTTTCTCTGCTTTTCTTTCTCTCTTCCTCTCCTTTCTCTGCTTTTCTTTCTCTCTTCCTCTGCTTTTCCTTCTGTCCTTTCCTTTCTCTCTTTCTCTCCTTTCCTTTCTCTCTTTCTCTGCTTTTCTTTCTCTTTCTCTCCTTTCCTTTCTCTCTTTCTCTGCTTTTCGTTCTTTCTCTGCTTTTCGTTCTCTCTTTCTCTGCTTTTCTTTCTCTCTTTCTCTGCTTTTCTTTCTCTTTCTCTGCTTTTCTTTCTCTTTCTCTCCTTTCCTTTCTCTCTTTCTCTGCTTTTCGTTCTCTTTCTCTGCTTTTCCTTCTCTTTCTCTGCTTTTCTTTCTCTGCTTTTCTTTTTCTCCTTTTCTTTTTCTGCTTTTCTTTCTCTCTTCCTCTGCTTTTCTTCCTCTGCTTTGCTTCCTCTGCTTTTCTTTCTCTCTTTCTCTACTTTTCTTTCTCTCTTTCTCTGATTTTCTTTCTCTCTTCCTCTGCTTTTCTTTCTCTCCTTTCCTTTCTTTCTTTCTATGCTTTTCTTTCTCTCTTTCTCTGCTTTTCCTTCTGTCCTTTCCTTTCTCTCTTTCTCTCCTTTCCTTTCTCTCTTTCTCTGCTTTTCTTTCTCTTTCTCTGCTTTTCTTTCTCTCTTTCTCTGCTTTTCTTTCTCTCTTTATCTGCTTTTCTTTCTTTATCTGCTTTTCTTTCTCTCTTTATCTGCTTTTCTTTCTCTCTTCATCTGCTTTTCTTTCTCTCTTCCTCTGCTTTTCTTTCTCTCTTTCTCTGCTTTTCTTTCTCTCTTCCTCGGCTTTTCTTTCTCTCTTTCTCTGATTTTCTTTCTCTTTCTCTGCTTTCCTTTCTCTTTCTCTGCTTTTCGTTCTCTTTCTCTGCTTTTCTTTCTCTTTCTCTGCTTTTCTTTCTCTCTTTCTCTCCTTTTCTATCTCTCTTTCTCTCCTTTTCTATCTCCTTTCCTTTCTCTGCTTTTCTTTCTGTCTCTCTTATTTTCTTTCTCTCTTTCTCTGCTTTTCTTTCTCTCTACTTATCTTTCTCTCTCTATCTCTCTCGCTCTCTCTGCTTTCTTCCTCTCTCTCTCTTTCTTTTTCTTTCTCTGCTCATCTTCATCTTTCTCTTCCTGTGTTTCTTTCTTTAATTAATTCTCTCCCTCACTGCCTTTCTCTAGCTTCCCCTTACCCTCCCTATCTCTGCTTTCTCTCTTTACCTCTATTTCTCTCTCTCTCTCTCTACCTTTCTCTGCGTATCATTCCCTCTGTTGTTCTCTATCCTTTCCCCCTCTCTTTGTCTTGCTTTTCTTTCGCTCTTTCCTCTGTTGCTGTACTTGGAAACGAAATATCATTTGTGTTTTTATTTAGCATCACTTTTCTGCCACTTTCATCTCGACGTTGAGGATGTGTGATGTTTAGATGTATTTTATGAAAGAGGCACTCTAATAAAAAGCCAGAACTCGAATCCAAGAGCTTCGTTGGTCGTCAAAGTTTGTTAACCCGAACAGCCACCGTGGTGGCTGAAATATCGTGTCGATAACAATCCTTCTCTCATTACGTGTTACTTGTATTATATCAATGAGTAAAATCATTGAAATTCGAAACGACAAGTTGCACTCGGAGTAAATAGAAACAAGGGACGATCCCTGGTGCAGCGTTTCCTAGGAAGTCCCAAGCTGTGCAACTCTCTACTTCCTTGGTGACGTCAACATTTTAGGCAATCGGTCAATAACATGGCCACTTGCGAATGGAAGCTATCTTGCAGACAGGAAGCGATGCATTCTAGCAGACGTGGCAGTGGCACATTAATAAATTATACCGATTTTGCATCGTGTGACTGGGGTCCATAACCTCCCCTTTTCCGCACCTTGCATTCACGTCACGCAGGCACGGACTTCCCATTCGCACAGCGTTGGTGCAGGGTGCCTACAAAGTACCCTGGCGTAGACTGGATCTCGCTGCAGTCTTGTTTGGAATCATGGCTGTTTATAAGGGCAGAGTTTGACCCCTTTCGTTGAAGATTTTGCACTAATTACCTAATCAAATCAATCAACAATCATTTGATTATTTTACTTCGAAGGATGTGGAAAAATATAATTTGATTTATTTATAGTGGTCACATAAACTTCATTTAAAATAATTTATTTTCTTCATAACTTGTTTGTTTCAGAATTTGTTATGGAAAAAATAAAGTGAAAATTAAGATATATTTTGACAGATTTTTCAAAAGTTGAAAATATAAATATGAATGCACTCTTACAGTAAGCATAATTAAGAATGATAATGTTGTTATTCATAGGTTCACATTGATATGTACAATGAGAGTGTTTTAAAGGAAATATATTATTGATTAACTGTAAACTCTTTAGTGTAATTACTAACTGTATTACAATTGTAGTCTTTAACATCATGCAATAGTTATTACTATTATTATTAACGGTTTATAACTATTAAAATTTTACTCTCCTTGGGCCGCTGGAAGTTGGAACCCTCAAATTATTATATATATTTATATATACGGCCATGCTTGGAGTGCAGATATATTTTCCATATGTAAGCCGAATATTAAACTTTCATTTGCTCGGCTAATGATGTGTTCTGGATGATGGTAATGAGTTTACAAGAGCTATCAAGTATTAGCTATGTACTATTTTGAATTAGGCCTTCAGTAAACGATCAGTATCACATATGTACTAAAATACTATAAATACATTGCGGACTTTTTTGTTGCAAATCTTAACGACACCATAAGAGTAACAAATATCTAGGACGGGAATATTTTCTGGTGAGCACAGTATACCCTTAAATGAAATCAATTTCAATTCTCATTTTTTTTAACATAAGCTTTCAATTGTCAATTTTTTTGCGAGGGGGAAAATCCCCTGCATCCCCCACGTTAATTCACACACTGATATGCACCATGATTTGGTTCTCACAAATGTAGCGTCGAAAATATAATGTAGAGGACAATATAATTCTCCATTGTCGCGAAATATCGCCTACACCCAACTCGGTTCCCATCGCCACTCATTTATTAGTCCCTTCTACTTTCCTTGGCTTTGCCCCTCGAACAAACCAAGCCAATTTGTTAGGTTGAAAGGCAGTTGCTCCCCACCCACCCAGTGCCAGGATTCCGAACGTTAATTACGTCGTTTTCAGGATGTCAAATCGACCCTTTTCACCCAATGCTCTCAGTTCATGCAAAACGCGAAATGAAACCTTTCTCGTCCCACTCCAAGGGCCTCTCGACATCAAAGGACTCTTATAACATGATCATCAATTCTGGTTATCTGCGACTCTCTAATTTCGTCTGCACATATTCCGGAGAAGAGATATATATTGCCAAGTTTCCGACGAAATTACCAAAAGGATATTTGAATTCTGTAGAGAGAAGAGGGAGAATAATTTGTGAATGAAATGCGTGCAAGGGGAGTTGATTTTCAAGATGCCTTCAACTTTGAGTTCGAAAGTCTAATGAGAAATTAACCACTTTCATCCATATTTGAGTGTATGTACACACGGGCATACAAAATGGCAAATATCTGACTCGAGACACAAAAATGTAACTTCCCCGGGAATGATTTTCGATCAAGGACGATTTGGTGTGGCAGGGGATGTCTGACGTCATCGCTCATCAACCAATGTCTGTTCTCTACTGCTGATTGATTCGCCTTTATGTATACATCTTGATGTGTTTCATATTTGTGTTATGATCAAGGAATGCAATTGCTTTAATAAATATACTCAGAAGCGGTCACGCGAGAACATATCATCATTTATTTAAAATCTCCAAATTGTGACTGTATTAATTTAAGGAGTGATGCTCAACATATTATTTTGGAATGTCCAATCCACTCAGAGAAACGAAAGACTTTATATACAAAACATTATAAAATATTAATGTTCCTTTTCCCATTAATTTGACTTCAATGTTGTATGCACCAGATATTAGAATTCCATATATTATACTTGCTTTTTTGAGACAAGCTGATATAAAATTGTAATTTATTTTTGTTAATGAATGATTGAATGTAGTTATATAAAAAGGTATTTAAGAGCGTATTGGAACTTTGTGTGTAAAATGTATGTTAAAATATGTATTATTTAATTAAAATATATGCTGGGCGTAAACAGCCACATGTAAAGCTGTAAGTCCAATAAAAAATTGTTGAGTTGTTATAAAATAAGCGACCCAGATTCCCTCATAGGATCGCAATGTAAACACTCATAACCCACAGAACTATTTACACAGATTAAGTTTAAAAGAACTCGTAAAGTCATAATATCATAAGACCAGAATGGACAACAGCATTCAATAAGAAGTAAATGTTGTTTGAAGAAAGTGAAAGATATTAATCACGTGTTGGAACATATATAATAGACCATTGGGATCCATGATTGGTGCCAAGCAAATTCTCCATCACCAAATTTACTCTCTTTATTTTACGCAATGAATTCGAACAAAACGCCAGATAGGCTGCTGGCAATCTCTGCATCAGCATAAGTAAATTAATGAAGTCATGGACAATTTGCCATTCAATACTTGTGGATTCCACTGTTCCTGAACTCGGCAACTTTGGCTAGAAATCGCAAACGCGGTGTGAGCCAATAAAGTAACGACAGGTTCCCGCCAAGCGACCTTCAAATTTATTGCATAATGCTTATCGGTTTGATAGGAGACATTCAAATAAACCAGATATGAAAAATGGACAGTTGACAAGCATTTAGTACCATGCCACTATGAGAGTGTTACTTAGCAATTGTTAACGATGTTGTAGTGAAGAGATTAAGAATCAATCTGTGGCACAGTTCATTGCCCCATATCAAAGAGCTATGCTACAAAGATGTACAAGGGCACCTGAATGATTGTCAAACTTTAAACGGTCTTATCACAGTTATTAGTGTACATGGACAAACTCTGCTTTAGATACGAGGGGAAATAAACAATGACGAAGGTTCTTTGCTTGAGTTTTGTTTGGTTGAGGTTTTATCAATGGGTTAATCCAAAAATGACTTATTTTGATCAAGTGAATGGTATTTTTTCTTGCGTGTTTACTTTGGCACTCCACCTATTAGAAACGTACACCTCACTTCTGCTCTTCGAATGAATTCTGACGGGCCAACCAGCACACCTTAGTGGGTAGCGCGGGGAGGGGTGGGGGGCTTATTCGCATTAGGCATGGTTTCCAGACGAGGCGTTCTGAGCTCTAGTTGTAAACGCCTGTCTCGATCTCGAATATGTAGTACATAAGCAACACATACATCTTGTCGCCGCGTAAACTTTTGTTAACATTTTCGTGTTCGAAGCCCTGTTCTGATGCTAGGAACTCAGGAATTTCATCCTGACTGTATGGAACTACGCTCTTGATAATGGACTGACTTCACAAATGTCTTGTCCTTGTCCCCACAAATCTCATCCTTGTCTTGAGATTTACAAGCTCTTTTCGATGCCATCCCTGTCTACGCCAACCTCCGTGGTACAGTGGCCACTGTAACGAGCTACAACTCTCCATGAATGTATCATTGTCTTTGTCTCATTATTCATTTTGCCCTAATCAAGAGGGTCCCGAGTTCGATACCCGGTGGAGGCACATAGTGGTTCGGATCCAACTTTAACCCGGGAGAACGCGCGCGGCGACATCTTACGGGAGGAGGCGCGCGTGGTCAAAATGACCGCAATCGAAAATTTAGGTCTATTGGGCTATTTTCATCATATTTTTAATGAGTTTTTTTGTTTCCTTGTATCTTTTACACTCTTTTTTCATTTTTTAATACAATATATAAAGCTGGCATGAGGTTTCACACTTTAAAAAAATGTTTTGTTCCTTCTGTAAGAATATAATAGGCGAAGAAAACACGATTTTACCAAAGTTTAGTAGGTAACGTTTTTTCTTTCTATTTATTTTTTTATTGTAAGAATGCAATATAATTATGAAAAAAGATGTATGTACCTTTGATGCAAAGGTTTTAGAAAGAAGCTAATTATGATACTAAATGGTATTTACAATTGTATGTTTTCTACGTTTACTACTACTTTTTTTTTTATTTATTTCACCTCTTCCACATTCTCTTCATTGCAATCAAGATTTCCATTTGCAAATTCCGTACATTAAAAAAAGTATGTGCTCACCGCAGATGCAGAATGAAAGTGGATATATGTTCCTTCATTTTCTGATTCACATTTTTCGCCGCCAAAAAGGTGTCGCCTTACTCATTCAAATTGCCTTCAAAGCACTTTATCACGTTTCACCTCCTCCTAGACTCTTTCAAGAAGTCTGTCAATTCAATAATCTTCTTCCGGGTTCATTACGATACAGGAAAATCCAATAATGATTGTTAAATCTATAAGACGAGAAGGCTCGCGGTGAAAAACACCGCACAAGAAACTAAAGTGGGCCTTTTAAATGGTAGAAGGCCACTGTAGAAATTGTTGGCTGGCCAGCGCGTCCATCATGGATAAGGTGGGGTGTGGAAACAAACGCGCGTGTGCAAAAAGACAAGCAAAGAAAAAAATTGCTGTCAAATCTCCGCCACGTGCGTTCTCGCGGGTCCAGTCTCGATTAGCCTTGCTGTGTATAAAGTGGACTTAAAACACCACATCAATCAATCATTTCTTCCCCTATCATCATGATCAACTCTAGAGGCAGAGAAGCGTCGTTAAATAATCAAAATATAATGGACCTTCTACATTTACGTGTATACATAGTAGTCGTTGCTAAGGCCGATATAAGAGATGTAAAATAATAAAACTGCTAGTTCAAACAACGTGTGCACGAAAAGCTGGAGGAAAGTTCATTTACTCAATACTTAACGCTAGTATTTCCCTATTAGTGTGTTCTAATTGTGAAATCAGAGAAATACTACAGCGCGCAAGGAAACTCCAAAACACAACCAAATTAGTAATCTTATCTGTAGATGCGTAGAGACATGGTGTTGTCAGTGTAGACATCGATTGTTGCGAGGAAAAGTCGTTCAAATAGGATGTTTTCCGGCTGTGAGCAACTTTACAAGTATAGGATGCCTCTGATAGATTACAGCACCTATTTTGTTATTAATAGAGTTTTCCTTGCGCATGTGGGAAGTTGGTGATACATGTGGCATTGTTGCCCAATGTTTTTAAACTCAGGTTGGCAAATGGGAAATAATGAAGAAAACACTTACAGTATATCCAACCAGTGACACGGTAGTATCAAGGGAATCTCACAAATTTCCGGTGTGCCACAGTATGCATCCGCTCATCGACCACGCAGTACTGTCAAGTGAGGGAAATTCGGACCAAATTTCAAGAGAAAAGGGGAAATTCGCTGAAAAAATCAACATTTAAGTGAAATTTGAATACATCAATCTCAATATTAGCACAGATTATGTTAGGTTCCAGATACATAACCATGCATTTTTTTCCTTTGCTGTTACTCCTTTTGAGTATAAACCTATATCTATTTGTATTTCTATTTGTTTATTGTGCGTTGCCTTTCTATATATACGGTTAATAGCAACGTTGAAGATGGATGATGGAACAAAGACATTTGCATATTCATGTCTGACTGAGCAGGGTTCGAAACTGGGACATCTCGCTAGCGACGAGGTTAGCATGTGTATGTGATTAATTTGCTTAACGTTTTTCATATATACGAACACAGGCCAACGAAAACACTACTACATATTACCAAGGGCGCCCGCAGGGAGGGGCCAGTTGGGGCACTTCCCCCTTCCTGAGATTTCTGGAAAGAGTTAATATAATTCTAATGGTGAAATTGTATCAATATTTTACAACAGAAACATGTTGTTTTCTGTGATTATAGGCCTAAGTTACAGCATCTATTATTATTATTATTATTATTTGAAGTAGGGTTACATTTAAGCTTACAGTATATTTTACACTGATTACCTAACTATTAAAAACAGCTTTTTGTCAGTATACAGTTATGCAAATTAGATACAGAATATGGAAATTACAAATGAATGTAATTAAAAATAACTACTAGCAGTAGTAATAACAAAACGCAGTAATAATAGCAATTACAATAATAATTTTTGAAAAGTTGCTATGATCCTGCCCCCCCCCCCCCCCGAGAAAAAATCCTTCGGGTGCCCTTGCATATTACTATTATATGATTCCTTTAAATGAGGGGGGAAATGGGCGAATATAGAAGAATTGTGGCTTCAAGTGTGGAAACACCATCTCGAAATGCTTTGACCAGTTTTATTCAAATGCAACACCAGACCAAAACATCCGAAGTATCTATCTAGCTACCCCAGCCATCTATGTAATACCCTCGAAACTGCATTTCTGAATGTATGCAACCATGTTCACAGTCTCACTATTGAATTAACTTTGTAATTGCGACAAAGTATATGACTTATCTATAAAAAGTCGCCATCTGCAGGTATATGTGAATAAATCATAGTGAGCTTCTGTTTTTCAGATATCATACGTTATACTAGTTCGCACGCTAAAGTTTTTCTCGGCTTTACGGATGTTTTGTCTCGAATTGTCTCGGTCTTGTTACTAAAATTAAAATTACTTTGCTCAGGGATATATCTCCACGGTTGGCAACTCTGTTGTACAAAACCTGCATAGCGATCCCTCACCTTTAAATCAATCGTCCCCCTTGCTCTGTTTTCTGTGCTGTGATGCGCAAGAAATTAATGGCCATTTCTTGGAAAATGTCCAAGACTCATTTCACTCGGCCAGTCTCTGCAGAGAATTTTCTACCTTGCTCTGCTTTCTTAACGAGTTGGCTACCCCTCCCTTTGTGTGTGTCGTAAACCGCAGTAATGGCACTTGGTTTACGAGTTGTGTCTCAAATTACAAACTAGAGAAAGAACCGAACGTCGTTGGCTTTTTGGACCGTTGCTGGTTGTAGGAGCTGTAAATGTCATTTTGTAAACGTTGAACGTGGGGGTTGAAAACAGCATAGTTGTCATTTCTCGTGTCTGCACACTGACAAAGGAACTTGTTGAAAGATCATTACAAAATTGTGGCTTTGCCTGAACGCGTGCAAACATTTTCAAAGTTGTCAGTATTCTGAAAATAATGATAAATAGAATGTTACACTCCTCTCAGTGATGTGCGTCTACGCGTAAACAACGATAGTCTACATTCTACACGTAGACTATTTTATACACGTAGATTAGGTAATCTATGTAAACAACATGGCGAACAAACTTAACAAAGGGCGCGTTGGAATTAAAATAAAATTATATTGCGTATCAGTTGCTGATGTGTGAGGAGAACTTTTCATACTCTTTCTTCCATATTAGAACAATTTCTCACCTAGGAAGAAACCTAATATAGGAAATATTCTAGTGTTTTATTTGAAAATGACCACTCTTGCCTCACGACTGCCATCTGTTGTTGTTTTTTGCATACTATTTATCATCTTCCATAGTTGATGATAGAAGAGAAGATAAATTTTGTTGTAAATAGGAGTCTTTTCATTTCGTTAGGAACCAACATAGTTCAAAATGTCATTTTCCTTTCATGAAAGCCTTAAAAATTAATTTTAATGCACTTTAGATTGTCTACGTAGTCTATGTAAACTACAACCCAATATAATCTACGCGTAGATTACGTGTAGACAATGCATGTAGACGTAAACTTATAGTCTACGGCACATCACTGACTCCTCTGTTCACATAAAGTGGCACATTTTATAAGATTGGACAGTTTAAGTATGTGCCACTTTATCTGAACAGAAGTGTACAGACCAATGCAATTGTAGAAATCATAATAAAATAAAATAAAATAAAACCTTGTGTACTAATATTGTGTTCGTTTTAATCTGATCTTGCGTACTCGTCAGATTAGATTGGTTACACATGCATTGTAAGTACTTAGTAAACTTTTGTTTGTACAATAGCTCATTGTTCAATCCCGCAAACGTAGCACAGACAAATTGCAAGCAATGCGAGTTTCTTTTGTTTCTTCTAAGCATTTTATGTTCTTGTTCCAAACATACGTTTCTTGTCAGTTAATTCTGAAAGTGTGAAATTTTATGCAGTACACAGAGAGTTCAGAATGAATATATCGGAATTAGTAAGCCTTGAATATTTTAATACAATCATGTAGTAGTTTCACATAAAAGTGAATTTATTTACTAAAGAATGTGAAAATAGTGAAATGATGAAGACCTTGACATCAAGATAGTCTTTCGAACTGAAGTTTAGTGCATGAAACATTGAGAGAATTGAATATATCTACAACGATGAAGAAAATTCGTTCTTGAAACGTTTGTAGCTGTTCTTACAAATTTATTGTTCTTATAATAATCGCACATTGTTTCGTACGGACTTACTCCTGTTTCGTATTTCATTCTAAGCTATGGATCTGGCATAGTTTCAGCTCTGTTATTGTGTTGATAAAATGACAGTAGTTGAAAAGCATGGTTGTTAAAGGTCCAGGAATTTTAAATAAATTCAATTCCGGTCCAGGAGAGAAAATCGGCAATCTTAAATGGGTTCTGGACCGTAAAGAACCTTTTTATTTGTAAAGTATTTCAATTCGATCCAGGAACATTTTTTCCGGATCAATTTAAATTCGGTCCAGGAACCTTTTTTTCCGGCTCAATTTAAATACGGTCACGGTCCAGGAACATTTTTTCAGGATGAATTTAAATTCGGTCCAGGAACTTATTTTCAATGAAACAATACACAACTTGGACCGAATTTAAATTGTGCTAGAAAAAAAATTCCGGTCCTGCAGAGAAACTCTATGGAACCCATTAAAATTTATCGGTTCCTGGACCTTTTAACAACCCTGTTGAAAAGTTGCAAAATACCGGTGCCGCCAGTAGTAATTATGTTATGTTATATGGTGCTACTGCTACAGCTACTATTAAGTAACATCTAAAGGAAATAATCCTTCGACAAAAATCTCTGCATTGGTACGGGACCTAATCTAAAATGTTGTGATTTTGCCCTTATTTACTCTTTGTTTGTATAATGGCCGGGTTCGTTAATATGTAAAAGCTTTGCTTGCTTTCTTAACCTATTTATTATTATTACGTATAACTAATTACACAGATTATTATTAGTAGTATTATCCCATAATCTGTATAACTAGTTAAACACTGTACGATTTAGTTCTTTCTTTTAATAAACCGTGTTCTTTCTTTTCCTGACACAGTCTCTGTCCGAAAGGTACAAGTACAGACTTGAAGTATGGTCTTGACGAAAATGAATTCACGTAGTACAGTTCGAAAGCGCCAAGAACAGAATCACGCAAGTGCACCGCTCGCAGTACAGATGGTTGCTGACTAGGTCACGTGATTTTCGCACTCGTTGTTCATTTGATTAAAATCGCGGAGGTAGAAAGCCAGCAACACAGGTTAAATATACGTTATGGGCCAGCAAGTTGTTTTAAAGTTCTTATAATGTGTGGAAATGTATGTGTACGAACATTTGAAAATGCTATGTGATTTCTATGGTGAAAAACAAGTGTTTAAAACGCGGGGAAAACAACGAGTACTCAGTTTTATCTACTGATCGTATTTGGCGCTGCAGTCGAAGTGCAATTCGAAAGACTTTCACTTCCAGTCCACGACTTGAAGACCGCGCTCCAAGACCATAGTCGGAGGATGCTCGCTTCAAGTATGGTCTTGCTCCTTTCGGACACGGCCTCAGTATTTCTTTCTAATTTTCTGCTCTTTGTTGATAGTTTCGTCTGAAGTGCCGCTCCCAATGAATAATTATTATCTTCTTATTATACGCCAAGCAAGGGAGTCATTGTGCTACGTTAGGTTTCGTTTAGACAAAACCAATTAATGTCAAATATAGTAAATTTAAAAACTAAATATTTACTGTCATTTTGTGAAACAATGGCGCGCAGTGGTTACATAAAAGTAGTAGATAGGCGGTATATACTATGGACGGTATATATACACAATATAAGGGAACGATTTTCTTGAAGAGCTGGTTCGGGAATTCATAATCCGAGCTTTTCCGCCTCCGGGGGAGTAAAGAGTAACATTTACCTTGTCGTCAAAGGATCCGATTATCGCTTATTATGCCACCTGCGAGCGCTCTAACCTCCTCCGCAAATGTGTGGAGGAAAGAAACAAGCGAAAAAAGGTCTGTGGGAATCTTCCTGGCGCCCGAGGTCAGGGAACCGCACCCTTGTAAAAATATCTCGTTATGTTCCCATCGCGTGACGCCCGCCTACAACTCCAGACTCTCGAGGCTTCATTAGAATTTCTTTTGTTCACCTGCAGGAGTCGCCTGGCAAGTAGGAGATAAGAGGAGTTGTTGCTACATGGAAAAGATTTCACCTGTGCGCTTCATGTGGACTGCTACTTCATGCGAAAGAAGTGTGATCTCTTTCGTAGCTCGTATTACTTGATCAGTTTTCTGGGTACCTTAATGTAGAAATGATCCACGCCATACACTGGACCAGCATACTAATCTATATGAAGATTTGCTGACCCGTTACTTTTCTATACAGGGTGTCACAAGAAAAGTGACTGAACATTCACTCAAGTTGACAATGGTGGGATCATCACCAGTACGGAAGCAGGTCCTTATCAGCTTCCATGCTGATTTACAGACCTTTTGTGAGATCAGTGGTTTGGATTTCGAGAAGCAACTCTTCCAACAGGACGAGGCCACTCCTCACATCGGCAATGGTAATCTGGCGTTCCTCTAGGAACTCTTTCCAAATAGGTTCGTGCCCAGGGAATCTGCCCGTACTATCTCGTCAGAAGCCTGACACTCATCGTGTGTGACGCTTTTCTGTGGGCATTGTAAAGGAACGGTGTTTCAACCTGCCACGAACCATTCGAGACATGCGTGCAGACTTTGTGCTCCCATGGTTTGCAAGGATCATTGACCGCATGGAGTGTGTAGTGAACAATGACTAACACCATGTGGAGCGTGTAGTTGTGTAAGGACGGCCAGACGAATACTTCGTTACCTTTTTATTGCAACACCCTCTACATTTTTCCGCCTTTCTGTAGATTTCATCTTCTTTTCTGTGTCTTAGAATTTATTACTTACTCTTTCGTTGACCATTTCTTGTAATACATTTTATTTTCCTTTTTATTATTTTCTCTCTTGGGGTTTTCATTTTCTCCCTCCGAGTTTATTCTCCCTCTCTTTTTTATTTGTTTTTCTCACTATTTCTTTCTGTCTATAGCTACTTTATTTCTCCATCCCTCTCTGCTTATTTTCAAACATTTCTATTTTAGAATGACCAGTAAACGTGACATCACACTTTTTCAGAACGCAACATTGCATAAGAATATTTCACTACTTTGCCCTCTAATATTATTGGACGCATTTATGAATGTATTTGCGGAATCAACTTTATTGTTTCCGAGCTAAAGACGTACGCATATTTATAGAATGAATCTCTCTAACTTATCAATTCAATTTTTTAAAATAAAAATATGCAATTTTTGCAAGAGGCGAAATGCTTGATTTCTGACAAGGTAATCTGAAAAAATGAACCTGGTGTGAAGGTTATGAATTGAGAATCCAGTTGGACTGAGTTGAAAAAAGAGAAGTAGTGCTGTGTGTAGCGAAGGTAAAATGAAGATTTACATCCATTCCCGATTCCACATGTGTGAGCAACGAGCCTTTTATTACACCTGACGGAACGTTGGGCTCCTATTAGACGCCAGCGGGAGACCGCACCGCCGCCCTGGCGGAGGAGTTGAGAACCACGGTTGAAATGGAGGAAGGATAGGTTACACTGCACACAGCGCCACCTCATAAAGCTCCCGTCCTCAGTGTCGTTAATAAACAACATTAGACTGAGATGTTTATGTTGCAAGGGAGGTAGTGTAGCAAATCTTCATGGCTGTGACGTAGGATAAAAATGCTTCCATGTTTCCACAGTAATGGGTGTGCCTCAGAGCGACGCGAAATATGAGTATCCAGCACTTTTAATGGGATCGAATTCGGCTTGCCCTCGTCCTATGCAAATGTATTATCGCTTGTATCCCAGGAACTCGTATTATATGTACAGTAAGGGTACTTTCATCTTGTTTGAAAACAATCTGATACAAATTATGTGATGGCTGTATTTCACTATCAGCTTGGCATTGGCATGCAATGTTAATTGGGTATTATCCATTGTCTAGTGCGTTTACCAGAAGCGTATATTATAGGCTAGCTAGGCTATGTGTGAAGGCTGAAGTCTAGAGAATAAAATTCAGGAGAAAAATCGATCAGAAATTGTAAATATTATTATTCATATCAGTGAGATGGCGATACTGATTCTGGAGTTGGCAACCCGATTTCTTACGCGTTGGCAACCCGATTTCTTACGCGTTGGCAACCCGATTTCTTACGCGTTGGCAACCCGATTTCTTACGAGTTGGTAACCCGATTTCTTACGAGTTGGTAACCCGATTTCTTACGAGTTGGCAACCCGATTTCTTACGAGTTGGCAACCCGATTTCTTACGAGTTGGCAACCCGATTTCTTACGAGTTGGCAACCCGATTTCTTACGAGTTGGCAACCCGATTTCTTACGAGTTGGCAACCCGATTTCTTACGAGTTGGCAACCCGATTTCTTACGAGTTGGCAACCCGATTTCTTACGAGTTGGCAACCCGATTTCTTACGCGTTGGCAACCCGATTTCTTACGCGTTGGCAACCCGATTTCTTACGCGTTGGCAACCCGATTTCTTACGCGTTGGCAACCCGATTTCTTACGCGTTGGCAACCCGATTTCTTACGCGTTGGCAACCCGATTTCATACGCGTTGGCAACCCGATTTCATACGAGTTGGCAACCCGATTTCATACGAGTTGGCAACCCGATTTCATACGAGTTGGCAACCCGATTTCATACGAGTTGGCAACCCGATTTCATACGAGTTGGCAACCCGATTTCATACGAGTTGGCAACCCGATTTCATACGAGTTGGCAACCCGATTTCATACGAGTTGGCAACCCGATTTCATACGAGTTGGCAACCCGATTTCATACGAGTTGGCAACCCGATTTCATACGAGTTGGCAACCCGATTTCTTACGAGTTGGCAACCCGATTTCTTACGAGTTGGCAACCCGATTTCTTACGAGTTGGCAACCCGATTTCTTACGAGTTGGCAACCCGATTTCTTACGAGTTGGCAACCCGATTTCTTACGAGTTGGCAACCCGATTTCTTACGAGTTGGCAACCCGATTTCTTACGAGTTGGCAACCCGATTTCTTACGAGTTTGCAACCCGATTTCTTACGAGTTTGCAACCCGATTTCTTACGAGTTTGCAACCCGATTTCTTACGAGTTTGCAACCCGATTTCTTCTTAGGAGTTGGTAAATTTATTTCTATTCATAGCCTAGGACCACGTGACATAGTGAGATAGCCCACATCATGGACTCAGTATACGCCACTGGCGTTTACCTATAGTACACAGTGAGTCCCAAAACTGGGGGTGGGGGGGGGGCAACTGCCCTCCCTCGCCCCCCTAATCGCCGCCACTGAACATATACCAACACTTCGTTCCGAAAGAGTATCTATTGTTTTCAGCTTGCAGAACGATGACTTAAATTTCAGAGTGGCTTGGGGTAAGATGATCATGCCCGGAAATGTATTCCACGCATCATCTTGTAGCGCGGCTTTCAGAGTTAAAAGTTCTTCTTTTTGGCAAGGCAGTCGAATTGCGCCTGCGCAGTACAATCTTACGGGAGACATTTTGATTGACTTGAGTTGGTTTATTTTACTTCGTTTTCCTGCCACTTTTGGCTAATCGCGAAGATGATGATGGGTACTGTGATACCAGGAAATTGATGAAATGAAACTCCCAGGCCGGGATTCGAACCCGGGACCCCTGGGTAGAAAACTTAACGCCCTATTAGCCTATTGTTAATTCTCACAATGGACCGGTTTCGGTAGAAATTGAACTCTTCCGTGTTGGTCTGATATATGTTGGCAGTTTGATGTATCGTAATTTTGGAAAACCCTTTGTTCAAAATATTGTTGCAAAATGGGTGGGTTTAACGATATTTTTGAAAAGGACGCATGTATTGAGTTTCACGCCCTGTTACCAAGGCTGCTCGAACAATCGCCACTTTTCCGCCCCTTCTGAGTATTGTGGACGGTTCGGATGAATGGATAAAGCGACTAATGAAGGAACAGTCATGCCAAGTTCAGGATTCATCCGATTCAAAATTTCCCCCGGGCATGCATCTAATATATAGACCTCTGATCTTTAGGTTCTAAACAGTGTGCTTTCAGGTTCCTAAAATAGGTTCTAAAAATTCTAAAATAGGTTCTAAAAATCTTAAATTAGGTTAGAAAAATCCTAAAATAGGCCCTAAAAATCCTAAAATAGGCCCTAAAAATCCTAAAATACGAGGGACGTTCATTAAACATTTCCCATGACCTAGTTCTAGTTAATGTAGAATACTGAAATTTTACGTGTGTAATGATAGATATGTGCATAGGTCATGAGGTAATTTGCAATTCTGAACTCCTCTTAGTTTTTGTCTTACAAGTACTAAATTGAGACAAGGTGTAGTGATGGATCTAGTGGAATACCAAGCAGTCATCAAGTTTCTTTACTTGAGAGGCCGCACACCAAAGGAAACTTTTGGTGAGATGAAAGTGACCTATGGAGAGGATGCCCCATCGTATGACGTAGTGAAGCACTGGCATCGTTAGTTCAAGTGTGGCCAGACTTCAGTAGAAATAGTTCCCATCCTCGAGCGACCCCAGTCAGCCATTGACGAAGACACCATTGGGCAAGTGAAAGCCGCCATTTTGGAGGATCGCCGCATAACCGTTTGCCAACTAGCTGAAAATGTCAAGATGAGTGTGGGGTTTGTTGAAAAAATCATATATGACCATGTGCACATGCGGAAGGGGTCTGCCCGATGGGTGCCTCGGCTACTCACACCTTTCCAAATGCAGGAACGAGTCACTAATTTGACCATGTGCCAGGAAAACCAGGAGGAATTTTTTGACAGACTAATCACCCAGGTTTAAACGTGGGTCCATCACTATGACCCAGAGACCAAGGCCCAGTCAAAGCAATGGAAGCAGCGGGCAAAGTGATACTCATGGTTATTTGGGACCAGCATGGAGTAGTTATGGTGGATTTCCTGGCGATGGGTACCACAATTACCAGGACATACTACACTTCACTGCTGCAGAAATTGCGGAAGGCCATCAAAACTAAGAGGCGTGGCATGTTGACCAAAGGCGTCCGCATCCTGCAAGACAACGCTCCAGTTCACAACTCGCATGTTGCCCAGACAGAAGAACGGTCCTGTGGAAATGAAATCCTTCCTTATCCCCCGTACTCTCCAGACCTCGCACCATCAGACTTTCACTCTACCCAACCATGAAGTCATTTCTGAAGGGAACGCACTTCCACGACGACGTTGATTTCTGAGGTCAACTCATGGCGTCTGGAGCAGCCTGCAGACTTCTACAAACAAGGTCTCCACGGGTGCATAAAGCGATGGGAAAAGTGTGTGGCCATTGGTGGTTCCTATGTAGAGAAGGACTAATGTCTGTACCAATTTTCGTTTATCTCCGTCCATGGGATCTGGTTCAGGGGAAATCTTTAATGAACGTCCCTCGTAGGTTATAAAAATTATGAAATAGGTTCGAAAAATCCTGAAGTAGTTTAAAAAAAAACAACTTAAAATAGTTCAAAATTCATGAGAAATGGTGATTAGGTATAGTAACTAGCAATGAAAATGGGACAGCTATATCCTGAAATACATCTTGCATAACGTTATGTGTGTTGCCTAACCCTACTGCGATATTAGAACTTACCATTAGAAATTTGCTATTAAAATCCACTCTTCGCCGTATATTTAGGTAACAATCTATTTTCATGTTATCCACAGTCCAACTCCGCAATTTGGTCTGTGAGGATCATCTTATATGCTGGAAATAATCTTTCAACAAAGACATAGTCAGTGGTGCAACCTGCAATGCTGAAATGTTAGTTTGCAAGGCGTGAATGCCACAAAGCACCGAAGTGACGCGAAAGTGAGCAAGACCACACAGATCAGACAACTTTGGATTGTACAAGTAACAGTGGCACCAGACGTTTTGCTTTGTTGAGAGCTTTGAAATATCACCATGGACTTGGAGGAAGGGAAAAGGACAGACAGTACGTTTCAAACATGTTTGTCATTGATTTTTTCGTGACCAAACGAAGCAAATGCCTCTATGTGACATAAAAATCCTGTAAAACCTTTAAAAATATATAAAAACCTTAAAAAAGGTTTGATTTAGACGCATATATCTAAAATAGGTTCTAACCAGCTAAATAGGTTTTTTAGCCACTATAAAACTTCATCAGTTGTTGCGTTTTTTAACGAAACGCTTACATAACTTATTATTTCTTACATACCTGTATAGGAAAAAATAGGTTAAAACCTAAAATCCGAAGTCTAGTAATATAGTATAATGGAGTGTTGAGTGAATTTTGAAATGGGCCCTACACCCTGTATCTGTTCACATCTCAAGAAGTTTTTTTATTTTAAGTTGTTTTTTTTTAATTGTTGTTTGAGCGTATTTTTACTAACGGAATGCTTTGTAATTCTCTTGCAATTTTAACCCAGAGTTCCTGTGGTGATAGTTCTTGATTGATGTCTTTCAGATTGGTTTTCGTTTGTGAACTTGACTGTTTCTGGCACGCAAATAACTCAATAGTTCGGTCGAAACGAATTCAGCGTGGACTAACACGTTTCATCTTGCAATGTGACCATCAGAAAGTATCAAGCGAGTCTGGTGTTCGAGTTGCAATCTGATGACTTTCTGAACAGATTGACTCCTGCTGCGCGGCAATCTGAGTGGAGCTTTCTTCGCTGCAAGTTGATGGTTGCGATACAGCCGTCGTTTCTGAACAGAGAAAGAAGACCCCAAAAGATCGAGTGTTTTTTCATCTTTTTTATAAAGGGATGCCAAGAGCAGATAAGATCCTTGAATTATGGTTTTTGGTCTTATGTTGTTTCTGCCAGAAAGGCTGATCAAGTTGAGGAAAACGTTTCTTATCCATGAACCCACTTTTGGCACTCTTCCTGCTTCAAAGGTCAGCGACTTCTCATTCCAGTAAGATCTCGAAATTGGATATCCTGCTGGAGAGAAGATATAGCACTGGAATCGTGTTATGTACATTTGCACTTTCGCCGTTTCATTTTCAACCATTTTACTTTACGTCAATTACAACAGATAATGGTGGAGATTTCCACAAAACTACTTGCCTCAAATATTGAACAATTTCACACATTTTCTTTCATGAGTGTGAAGTTGCTTTTCATGAAATAAAAGTTGGAGAAGTTTGCCAAAGTCTGACCCTCAATTCCTTTTTCCTCCATAACTTTCTTAATGTTAAAGTTGCAATTGATTTTTCAGCAACGAAAAGTTGTTTCATTACTTGCTAAGTGGTCCCAATGTCAGATTTCGTTTTAGAATGTACTGTAAGAGCATAATGAAATTTAGCAAAGACCAATGAAATTGCTTTTTTGATACTGTGCAGTGGGATCCATGAGTATTACCGTGCAAATTGTCCATCACCATGTTCGTGCACTTTATTTGACCCAATAAGAGCTTCAAGAATTAAAAGAAAACTCAAAACAAGCTGTGACAACATCTGCACCAGCATACATACAAATCCATGGCTTAAAAACACACAGGATGTAAAAGAATAATTAATGAAAATAGTAATGGGCAAGTTGCACGGTAATACTCATGTATCCCACGGTACACTTCTACTAAAAGGGTCGGAATTTTCGTAAGGCACTTTCCCCCTAAAAAATAATAGCTGTGCTGTTTATTTTACCTGTTTGAAACAGTTCAAGAACCACACACATGTTACTCTGTTTTCTACATATCAGTAGTAGAACATCTACATTACTTCAGTAGACTGATAAGTGATATTTTTGCGACTGGCCAATTTGAAGCTAAGAAATCCCAACCTGGCAACACTGCGTAGGTGTATTTTCCACCAGTGTATTTTTTTAAAATTCGGCATCTTGTCATAACCTTAGCATGCATAAAAAGATGTACACGCTTTCAGTTTACCGCACTATTTTATTGCCAGTCTGAGAATTGATGCCTGTGATTCCACTAACTTGCTTTCGTGACATCAAGTCTGTTACGAGCATGTTATGTCTTTTCGGTGCCGTACTGTAAATAAACATTACCGTAAGAGTCTTTAATATGACTTTCAAGTTCAGTAATATGTAATTGTATTCCACGTTTACACATAATTGTTTAAGTATTACCATTGTTCCATTTCAAATTGCATTTCAGTGATTACGGTTTGTGCCACATGATTCATAACGAATCATTTATGGTTCGTGGTTTGTTGTTATCTTTCGCTACCTTCTTTACGAAGGCTTGCTTTCAACTTGTACGCCAGATATACAACTTTTCGTAACTGTTTTTGCTCTTGCATAAGGAGATTAAACAATGTTTGTGGACGACATTCGAGACAGGTATTAACCAACCGTGGAAACAATTTGCGTGAATGTGGAAACCCATTTACAATTGTGTTTTTCTCATTGGCTGACGCATTAGGGCTTGTACTTTCCTCAGTGTTAGATGTCTTGATATTAAGTACATGACTGAACTCTTGTTTTTATTGTTCCATATACAAGCACATGTACTTGTCGTGGATTAAATCGAGCACTTGCATTGATTGGTTGCATTTTGTAATCTATTTTTATGCGCAAACCTACAAGACTACGAGCAAGACGCGACAAACCTTAGCTCTTTGAGTTCAGCAAGACTTGAACAAATATTACACATGCGTTTTTGTTGTTGCATGTATATTTGGTTAAGTAATATTTATATAAATATTAATAAGTACATTATCAAATAATTCATGGCGACTTCCATGCGCGGAGTGGTTAGCATATCCCGCTCCGACGCCAGGGGTCCCATGTTCGAATCCCGGCCTGGCCATGGGTGTTCTTTGTGTTTCCCTTCGTCAATTTAATCATATCATCACTTATCCTCATCTTCGCGATTAGACGAAAGTGGCAGAAAAGCGAAGTAAAATAAACCAAATCAAACAAATAAATTAATCTAGATGTTTGGTGAATTCTGAATTGTTTATTCGACATGTGAACCCCGAATTGTGTATTGGGTATGTGGATCCCGAATTGTGTATTTGACGTGAATCCCGAATTGTGTATTAGACATGTGAATCTCGAATTGTGTATTAGACATGGTAAAGGTAGGAAGGTAAAGTTTCCCGTGCATATAGCACCGTGCCATTGAATCCCGAATTGTGTGTTTGACAAGTGAATCCCGAATTGTGAATTGGACAAGTGAATCCCAAATTCTGAATCCGATATTCGAATCTATTTCGATCCCAACCATCCGTATTCCTTAATTTATTGCGTTTCTCCATGTATTCCAGTCTTCTCCAAGACCTTCATTTCTCAGCATTTTCTCCAAGCACAGTGGGATCCATGAGTATTACCGTGCAAATTGTCCATGACTTTTTCATTAATTTCTCTCTTACATCCTATGTGTTTTTAAGCGATGGATTATAATGTATGTTGGTGCAGAAGTTGTCAACAGCTTGTTTTGAGTTTTCTTTTAATTCTTGAAGCTCTTATTGGGTCAAATGAAGTGCACGGCCACTGTACAATCTTGGTGATTTGTATACTGTAGTTGTAGCAACCAATATTTGTCAATCCATAATTTTATATCCCCGGAATCTTGCTTGCGTTAATACGTTTGTACCCACAGAGCATATCGTATCGCTCCCCACATTTTTTTTTCAGAATAGTATCTTGAAGACCCGAAACGACGTCGGCAAAGAGAAGCACGCTTTTCACATGCTCACTCTGTTTTCTTCTTCCTCTTTTTTTTTCGACAGAAGGCATAAACCAGCCGTGTGTGAAGCTTCGACTGCCCGAGGCGTTGCGGCGGGAGGAATAAAAAAGTTTTTCATCTCGTGCTCATAATAGTGGAAAGCATTTCCTCCTTGTCTGTCCCTTTGCCGATTGTTTTACGCCCGGGTCGAGAGGGGGAACGTCTGTCCTCCATATTTTTTTAACCCCCCGTCTTCTGAAAAGTCTGTTTCACTCCGTTGGTCTCGCTGCATTCAGGCATCCGAAAGTTATTTCGGTGCTCGAAAGGATTTTAGGGGGAGGAAGTGGAAGGGTTTGGGGCTGTGCTGTGTTCAGAAGTCTGAAAAAAAGTGCCGAAACTGATATTTGAAAGTACAGACATTCTGGTTTTGGCAACACTGACAAAGCGATATATCTAAAAACCGGTATTTTAACAGAACTACGTTCGACATTTTCCATTAACCAACAGATAACGAATCGCAATGTTCAAAACCCAATTCCAAGCTCCCAATCTACTTAGTTGGAATTCCTTACTGGGCGTAATGTTATAAAAATGTGACCCAAGACTCTGTGGTGAAATTGCATGTTATCGTTATAGTGTACCAGCAAACGTTTGTTAGGCTTTCAAAGGGATATGTCACGATAGATTTTCGGGACATTGTCCGTGTACTCCATAAAGTCTTCACATCAACATTATATCCATAAAAATATTCAAATACTTTAAAGTATTGTAAATCAAGTCGTCCACTAAAAAAAAACAATGGGTCGCTAGCCAACTTTCAAATAATGCTGGCGAATACAGATATTCAAGAGCGAGCTTCTAGTATTCCACCGCGAGATAGATAGTCGAGAATGGCTAAACGTGGCTTTCCTTCAACTTTAAGAGGAATTTTGTTACTTTCTTCTGAAGAAATGTTTAAAAGTGAAAGCTCATTGAGCCTTTGCATACATGGATATTCATTTGTAACAGAACCAAATATGTTAAATATGTAAATGCAATTATACGGTTATCGGACAGGGTTTTTGTGTTTTCAGGGCCTCCCCGATGACGTAGTACAGTATACACTATCGCCTTGTACTGACGGGGTTCTGAGTTTGATCTATGGTGGAGGTCTACAGTGTTCAGGGTCGGACTGTAAAGTGTAGGCCCAGTCCCGATTAGTGCATAGAGTGGACTTAAACTTAGGCAAACTATTTTTCGTTCGTGTTTACACTGAAGAGCCAACATAACTATAACTACGAATCAGGTATCCAATGCACGCGGATTAGTAAATTCGTATTTACACGACGGTAAATCAGGGCCTCCCCGTTGGCGAAGTAGTAGCGTCGTCGCTTTGTAATCAAGTGGTCCCGGGTTCGATACCCGGTAGAAGCACATAGTGGTTCGGATTCCACTTTAAACTGTAGGTCCAGTCCCGATTAGCCTTTCTGTGTATAAAGTGGACTTAAACAACAATTAATTCAACACGACAGTGAATCGGTTAATGCCTTCGTTACTAGAATTTCCAAGACAAAATGTGCACTAGTTTTTCTTGCAGAAAGGTTAACTATTATTTCGTTTCTTCCAATTTACGATATTATAATTATAACTTTTTTTTATCTATTTCGGTTGTTGGGTTAATCGTGACGTTGAGGATGAATGATGATTAGGTGAAAGGAACACACATACCCGTGACTCTAACCTAGAACCTTCCACCTCCCGCCGTCCGCCTGTTTTGACCCCAGGACATCTAATTTCTCCGCGCGCTATAGTAACCTCTATACAATAGGTGTCCGATACTTTTATTTAGAAGTATTTTGTAAAATGGTAAAACCGTTTTTGGTCTATACTCTGTCCCGGCTAACTGTGGAGCAGGCAAACGAAATCAAGTCTTTGCGCAAGTAGTGACACGAGACGGCACCACCAATGAACACGTAAGAGGAACGGAATTGCGTAGAGTGGGTAAAAACGACTGCAGCTACCAGCTTTCCCAGCAGCGTGTACCGCTTCGCTCTGGCCACTCGATTTCATTCGCTTCTCTGCCGCTGTGCGCGTCCTTGGTTCACGGTTAGCTGGGACAGGTTATATGTGGGCTTGTGACGATCGTAGCTTTGACTTTACTCTTGCTAAATTTAAATCTATAGATAATAAGTAGACACACAAGGGGGGGGGGTGTATTTTCTGTGGGGAGCAGTCATATTTAATATATCCTTGAATGCCATACAAAAATGCATATTTTGGGAAAAGAGGGTGTTTATTGATTTAGTTGGGTTGTGCGCGGATTGGTCGACCGGGATGGAGGGGGGATCCAACCCCTCTAGCGCTGTCAGTGGGCGGCATGCTTTTTCATAACTCGTTTTAAGCAGAAGTGTAGTTTTATTTTCAAGTAATCGCCAATGTAGGAACACAGGCGACAACCGTGGCATGGTACAGTCTTTCGTCACCGCGAGGAGGGAATGACATTTTTTGTCTACTCAACACCAAAATTTGACTTTTCAAGCAAAATTGAACATTGCCTTCACGATGACAATAAGTTTGCTACGGTTATAATATACGGATGTCCCATAAGTTTGGAACCATAGGTTATTTTCATATTACCCTTTTTTTCTGTTACAGGTAAACCAGTAAACCATGGTGGCACTGACTGAGGAGGAGCGAATCAAAGTTATTTTGCTGTAGGGGATATTGATCACAATCTTTAACTGTGTTGTACAATAATAAGTTCCTAACATAACTTATTTTGTTCTTTTTCTATGGTTCCAGCAATGGCGTATGCTGTGTCCAAGAGCTGGAGTAGCTCACTGTGACACCTGCTACATTTTCAAGGAAGCCACGTTGCCATTCCAATTGTAGCCAGGTTGTCAACTGCTTCAGGTTGCCAACTCCTAAGAATTCAGGTTGCCAACTGCTAAGAATTCAGGTTGCCAACTGCTAAGAATTCAGGTTGCCAACTGCTAAGAATTCAGGTTGCCAACTGCTAAGAATTCAGGTTGCCAACTGCTAAGAATTCAAGTTGGCAACTGTTAAGAATTCAGGTTGCCAACTGCTAAGAATTCAGGTTGCCAACTCCAGAATCGTCAATACTTTCTTAATGAAAGAGTAAATTTATTCATATTTTCTATTAGAGTTTTCTTCAGTAATTTACTCTCTAGGCTTTAGGCTTCGAAGATAGCCTAGCTAGCCTAGAATATACGCTCCTGGGTTCCAGACTTATGAGACACCCTGTAATGGATTCATTATATAATTTTATTACAGTGGTTCCGGCCAAAGAATGGACTTGGAAATTCTATTTTTATCTTTTCTGTCGATTGCCAAAGAGGGTCACATGAACCGCTGAACCAATCGGCTTTGTCCAGTTGCCGTGGTGAGGGGGAATTCTCGTGGTACTCTGCGTTGCCAAATTTTTAGATTCTAGTCGTTTTCCAAACAGGTGGCGCCCTCAAAAAGGCCCAGCTTAAATATGGGCGAAGGTTTAAATATGGGTTATCAGTTATCAGCGCTCCCGGGTGCTGCAGCCTGGCAGAGGCTATTGGAACTGGTTATCTGTCAAGGACAAAGGTTGCGCCGCCAATTCGCAAGAGAAAGTGGTGGTTAGTTTCGGCCTTGGACGCTGTTATAGAATTGCGACCTCCCAAAAATTTTTGCAGGTATATTTTAACTCAGCGTTTTCTGTATTCTCATCTGCTTTGTATAGGTTATGATATTAGTGGTACATAAAACAAATGTGGGTTTTCATAATGCCATGATTTGTTTGTGAAATATGTACCACAGACAGAGAAAATTAATTGAAGAAGAAAAATAGCGTGATGGTCTAAATATGGGCTATGACACGAGGTCTAATGCTGAGATCACATTTTCAACAAATACTTGGAGGTTTTTCTTAATTGCGATTTTTCCCATTCCGCGTGATTTTTAAAACAACAGATTATTCATAAATATGAATTTTATAATGTTTTAGCGATAAATGACTGTTTTTTTTTTTAAATTTTAATTGCTTTTTGTGATATTGGCACTAGTAGCCCATATTTAGACCACAATTTTGAAATACATTTTACCATTTTCTGGGAATTGCTTTTTTTTTTTTTTTTTTTTTTAAAAAAAAAAAGTAGACACCTTCTATACTTTAGCATGCTATTTACATTTAAGTATATATTTCATAGATATGCATTTTAAAGGCAGGTGGTTGATATTATATTTTTTGCCTCCGAAAATGACAACATAAAAAAGGGGGGGCCATATTTAGACATTTTTCTCTAGCAACACCGCTTTTCCCCGCTAGTCTGGGTTTCCTCAAGTCCGTTCTTTGGTCGGGCGGACTTTAGTGGAACACTTGTTCGATATACGGTGGATGCATATAGTGGTTCGGGTCCAACTTTAAATTGTAGGTCCAGTCTCGAAAATCTACTTGAAAAGCAAACTCTAAATCGAATCAAATTGGCACATGTAAACCCTTACCCCCCCCCCCCCCCCCACACCTTCGAAAAACGCTGTGCCATCATTTGCCTGTATGCTTTAGCCTTCATTTAATTCTAGATCTAACGAGAAGGAACGAGGCATTGCGTTTTGAAGAAAGAGAAGAAGAAGAAGAAGAGAGCTTGCATCATCTGTTTTTACACCTTCTTTGCAATTTCCCATTTTCTTTGTGTGCTCAGCGCTTTTTCGTTTTTTTCCCACTCGAACGCAAAGAACGTTCCTTCCATTACCTCCACTGACTAGTTCCTATATTTGTCACTTCCTTACGGGGTGGAGCTGGGTTCGCTTTAAGAAAGTGAAACAAACGACGCTCGGCAGGCGCAGAGGGAACTCCGTGTTTAATTAACGTTCTCTAATTAAAAGAAAAGAGGAAAGGTGGTGTCGACCCAATGGGAGAAGGATAAATACGGATAAAATGGCCGACGAATACGAAATAATACGAGCGGAAACAATGGCTGCAAGAAATTCCAGTCAGGAGAAAATGCTGGGAGCGCAGCGTAATTAGCGACGCGAAATGAGCCGAATTACTCGAGGTTATTAATTATTATGCATGCCTTCGAATGTGACCGTGGAGTGCTGCTTTGTTTAGCCCGTTTTCATTCTCTCTGCAGCAGGCACGTAGCCAGGGGGAGGGCTGAGAGTACAGGCGCCATGGCCTCCTTAGTCTGCGCCAAAAACTCCTGAGTTTGCAACCTTCGACAAAAGCTCATGAGTTGTGCAACCTTCACCAAAAGCTCATGAGTTTGCAACCTTCGCCAAAAGCTCATGAGTTTGCAACCTTCGCCAAAAGCTCATGAGTTTGCAACCTTCGCCAAAAGCTCATGAGTTTGCAACCTTCGCCAAAAGCTCATGAGTTGGCAACCTTCGCCAAAAGCTCATGAGTTGGCAACCTTCGCCAAAAGCTCATGAGTTGGCAACCCAGTGCATTCCAATGTCTAAAACGTCGAACAGAGATTGACATTTGGTGGGTGCCTTCTCAAACGGTCACCCCTTATCCAAAAAATCTTTAAGTTGATAAATAACTTTTAGTCATGAATTTGACGTGTGAACTCTCGCATATTAATCTAATTTTTGGATTTGAAATCTCTTTTATTCCTTGCATTAAGGAGTGGAATATGACGAACCTGAAGTACTGACCTACGTTTTGTCTCGGGAATCTGTGGAGCGAGGCCGCGCATGACGACTGAGAAGGGGAGAAAGTAAGTGGGCGTAGCAAAGCAGTACCAAAGCTAGCTGCAGCCGCATTACCCCCTCCTTGGACTCACTTCTCCCCCTCTAGTATCCATTGGTCGACCCCTCCCTAGACACTACTTACTCAGATATTTGTTTTCGTTCGTTTGCTCCAGACATTACCTGGACAGAGTGTACTTACCGTATTTTACAATCATTACTTTTTCACTTTCTGCTGGAATAGTAAATAACTGAAATTTATGTCTGTAATCGACTCAGGCCGGTAGCTAGAATTGATCTCCAGGGGGGGCTCACGGGTTATCAGGGGAGGCTTTGTAAACCAAGACCATTTTTTAAAAAATTAACAGTATTAAATGAAGGTAAGTTGTGTGTGTGTGTGGGGAGGGGGGTGTCATTAAGTTCTATAAAATTTATAAATATCATAGAGATACTACATTTCTTCTACATCTTTTAAAACGTCTCTTGAAGTGTCCATTGACTAATACTGGAATTATCCTTTACACACTCCATACGACTTTAGATGGTACAGATATTTATATGATACAGAACAAAATGCACAATATTCAATCACAGTGCGTACAGTACATTCGACACACTCCACTTACTTTCTATATTGATGAGGGCTGGATGAACCTCAAAGCCACTTATTCAGAGAAATAAGCATTAGAATTTCTGCACGAGATGATGCGGTATGGGAACCGAACACCCTAGTGTACAATTAAGAATAGCTCCCAGACACTACGTTTAAAACTACAGTAAACTTTCAATCAACTCATTGAACATTAAAGGTAGAAGCAGGTGATCAAATTTCTAAACGAGATCTCCACATTTAAATTACGAAAGAGATTTTAGCTGTCACTCCTTTTAAATAAAAAAAAAGACGTTGTGCATAAATACGAGACTGTGAAAGATTGATTGATTTGGTGTTTTAAGTCCACTTTATGCACAGATAGGCTAATCGGGACTGAACCTACAGCTCAAAGTGGGATCCGAACCACTTGTGCCTCCACCGGCGACGACTCTACCACTGCGCCATCGGGGAGGCCCTGGCTGTGAAAGAGCGCCCATCCCAGCAAGCAAGAAAAACTCCATAAATGCACTTTCAGCAAAAGCCTTCTTGTATGGTATTTAATGATATATTCATTCTTACTTTCCCCACCCCCTTGAAAATATCCTTCCCTCATTTGCCTCACTTTTTTTTCTGATGACGTCACCTGATGCAAGAAGGATTTCGAATTTCGGGAATCCATTTTGGACACTGCATTAAACGTATGACGTACAGCCGTGGAGAATGTTTCAAAGCTTAGCGAGTTAATTTGTTTCCTGTCGGTAAAGCTAAGATTTATGAGAAATGTTAGCTTTTGTTGTTATTAATGAAGGGGTGGAGGATTCAACACACTTGCCGCATGGATTAGTCGGGTTTTAGCTCGCGTAGAATAATTACACATCATGGTACGAAGAAATGATTCATAATATTCACAGAATTTATGTGTGTGGAAAACGGAACAGTATGGTGGCTGTTTGAAAATCTTTGGCTTCAAGATGATCCATGGTGAAAGGTCCTACATGCTAGTCTGGTAATTTGAAGTCTGCGGTTTTGTATCATTGATATATGATTGTAACATGCACAGCTTAATTGTAAAACTATGCCTGTCACCTCGTTGGCCGGGATCGACTCAGTCTCGCCCAAAAGGTACTGGGTTCGAGTTTCAGCTATCTTATCTAATTGCCATTCATCCTGAGAATCGCGATATTATGTAGTTATGTGATTAACAATTGAATTCCAATTATATTATTAGTGCTTATGCAAGAATATGGGGAGAAGAAAGTAGTGTTGCTGTAAAATCTTGTTCTGGAAATCTTGACCATTAATTTGGGCACGCTAGGATTTCGATTTTCAAATTTTTGTTGCATACTATCAGTTGCTTATTGAATTTCCATATCATTTGGTACACACGGGAGATGTACTACGAAGAAATTTCTGCCAAAGATGCAGGCTCGACTAGGACTCGAACCCGGATCTCTTTTGCCACACGGTGCCATTGCTCTATGAACTTAGATACCGTGCCAGCCGTGGTTGCAATGGCACGGTATGCCAGAGACCGTGCTACTGGCCTGCATATTTCGCAGAAATTCCGAGTGTTTCATGATATAGAGCGACCACAAGGAAAAGAACCTTCGGTAAAAATCCTTCGCGCACCTTCCCCTTATTCAATCTGCCCCTCCCCTCCAAGCGGGAGTACGATGCGCAGGAGTCGCGGGTCTGCGCAAGCTCTTTTCCCCATGGTTCCACTTTCTGACATCTTTGCTCACACACATTCGTGCTATAATGGAGCAGAAGTTCACATCTTGGAGCACTGTTGTTTGCGTCCTACCAGCAGACTGCTGGAGCAGTGTCAGTGCACTTGGAGCACCCACATTGGAAAGGGAAGGAGCGTATTCCCACGTAATTTTACCACCTGGCATTAAAGCTCCCACGGATAGAATGTGAAATCTTTTCTTCAGTTCATTATCACCTATCTGCCATGACTTTTCACGGTTTGCAAAGTAAAAATTAACGCGCGAGCTTCTCTATGTATCCGTCCAATCGCTAAGTGTGTGGGCGATTACGCAACTCCCGAGTAGGAATTTTTTCACGATGATAGCTGCATGGGAAACTTCTACCACAAGTGAGGGACTTCTAGATCAATTAATTTTCATCTGATAAACGTAGTCTCTCCTTCCTTATTTCTGCTTCATTTATTACGGTCGTATTAATAACAATAAGCACACTGGCGGCTCGTGAACTTTCAAGGAAGCGCACTACCCATGGGCGTTCGTTCCTAAGTGCCCCCCCGAAAGAGTTAATGTAATTGGAATGTGATATTGTAGAGATGTTTTATTACAAAATGTTTTGTTTTCTATGACTTACAGGCCGTAAGTTACAGCACTATTATTATTATTATTATTTGATATAGGGTTACATTTAAGCTTACAGTCTTTTACACTGATCATCTAACTATAAAAAACAGCTTTTTGTCCTACGTACATGAATTAATGTTGTTAAGTATACAGTCAGTGGCGGCGATTGGGTTCCAAAACCGGGGTGGGGGGTCAAGGTCCCAAAACTGGGGGGTGGGGTGGCAAATACAGTATATTTCCCTTTGTAGATAAGGTTTAGCATAGTGCGGGGGCAAAAGTGGCGAAAAGTGGGGGCAACTACCCCCTCCACAATCGCCACTACTGCATACAGTTATGCAAATTGTATATAGATATACAGAATTTGGAAATTACAAATGTATGGAATTTTTTTTAAAAAAAAAAACATAGCCTAAATGCTAAATCCGCAAACACCAGCCAACTCCCCGGTGACGACAGGTCGCCGGGACGCGAATTTTCTTCTTCCAGTCAACTTGTGAATGCGGTTTCAATTCTTGATCTCTGATTGGCTGTTGGAAAGTTACGGTGCTGTGATTGTGAGAATGTCTTATTTCCTATTTTAGCGCAAATTTGCTGCTTTCTAATCTAATCTAACCTAACTTAACGTACAGCGCAAACAAGATATTCTCACAATCACAGCACCGTAATTTTCCAACAGCCAATCAGAGAGCAAGAAATGAAACCGCATTCACAAGTTGACTGGAAGAAGAAAATGCGCCGCCGGGACAGTCGGAAGTTAGTGGCCGAGAGTGCAACGCCGTAACGTCGTTTTCTTGTTCAGTCATGGACACTGCCGGCTTGTAACGATTCCACTGAAAATCAATGTACTCATTACAAACCGGCAGTGTCCGTGACTATACTTTATGCACGGTTTCTTACCTTAACTACAGGTAGAAAATTTGCCCAACAGTCATTGTCCATCACGAACTTCACAATATCACAAATGCTTTGCAATATTGGTTTAAATGAAGGGTCTGACCAATTTTTGAGTGAAAAACTCGAAATTTTCATCGATAAGCCCTTATTCATACAATTCCACTAAAATGTCCTGTATTACATAACTAATTGTAGTATTCTAAATTAAATATAATTTATATTATTCAGAATTTTATTAATATGTAGCTCCAAATCTGTTTCGAAAGTGAAAAATTAAATATATTAAACACAGTCTTATTCTAAATAAAATTACATGTAAATTCATTTTTTTTGTAATGTAGTTATACGCGCTTTGACATGATTATTGTTATGTTAAATAATATCCTGCTAGTATACACATTCTTTTTAAAAATAAATAAGGTTGGTGTATATTAGGAATACCGGAAGTATCTGCCATTACTTTCAAATTCGGCATTCTCACTAATTTTGACCTCGTAATCACGAATCTCCAGTTAAAAATTGGCGGTCAGGTCTAGAAATTGCAAAATAAGCTTGTCAATTACCGCTATGCAATACCATGAAACCATGTTTCTGATATGTGAGAAAATGGCGTCTTGCGTAAAGTTGAAAAATGTGTTTACCCCACGAACTTTTCACGTAAGGTTAGGTTAGGCAAGCATAGTAAAAATTAAGGGTGATCGTAAACATAGTTTTCAAACGCTAATCATTGCAAAAAAAATAGTTGTTTTCTTCAGAAATCAATGGTGTTCAGTCCGTTCACGGACCCACTTTTTTCGACTTATTTCGCAATTTCTAGACGTGACCGCCAAATTGTAACTGCAGATTCGTGATTCCGAGGTCAAAATTAGTGAGTATGCCGAATTTGAAAACAATTGAAGATACTTCCGGTATTCTGTATTTACTCCACGAGGTTAATTTCTAAGATCATTTCGAATTAATTTTCTATTGAATACAAAGTACCGAAATGCGAAAATTCTTATTATTGAGCTCGCAACAAAACATTTTTAACAAAACTCAGGACAAATTTGCAATGGTAAAGAAAAACAGCAAACTGTCACAGGTCTGATTTGGTTTGGTATGTTTACATCTCGTGGCAAAAGAGCGCGGCTAAAAATGTGGAAACAGTCAGGGGCGGCCGATGAAGGGGAACTGCAGTCCTTCCAAAATTAAATATTTATACTTCCGTTATCTTACTGCGTCCCGTTGCGCTGTGTGGAGCTTTCAAATTCACTTGGCGCGCGACAAGCGGTAAACTGGCATATGAAGCCGCTTCCCCCTCGGGGACTGCCAGGACATCTCTATGTTAACTCTAACGTAAGCACTCCTTCCACTTCCCTCCTTGCTTGGCCCTTGTCAATGCTAAAAAGCGGACTGCATTCAACGCAGCCCAATGCACGGTGGCGCTGCCAAGTGGTAGAAATCGAAAGCTCTCACACTACGATCAGACGGCGGACACCGCGCATAAACATGCGATTACTGAGAGAGAAAGTGGTCGTCCGTTTCGCTTGTCAGTAATTGCGTGATAGTTTTAATTTTTCATATCGATTCCAAGAGTTATTTGTGTTCTGGCAGTAATTTTTATAATCTGGTGTTCTGAATGGTAAATTGTACAAGTAATAATGAATAATTCCATGAAAGACCGCCGCATGGAGTTAGTCTTCAAATAGTTAAGGTCAGGTATTTTCTTTTAATGAAAAAACAACAATAAGTACCATGAGCCGCCACTGGAAACAGTATTGAACAAATTAGTAATAACAATACATGAACAAGACAATAATCAAGTGAAACATCATCTTGCCCCTGTACAGTATGCCTTCAGAGTTTTACAAATGAAAAGGCCATTTCCAGCACTTCTTATGATGTCACCCGACTTCGCATGAACGGAGGTAAGTCCACTCCAAATTTCGTTGCAATATCTTTATTAGTGTCCGAGTTATGACCGAAATACAGGGTTGCGCCCCGAGTGAAACACCCGTTATTAATTTGAGATTGAGCGATGTGGTATATTTTAGTCTGGGATTAAATTTTTCATATATTAACATTGCTACATCTAAAAAAAAAATCATAACCACGTTATCCATTTAATTCCTCTGTCTCCCTCAATACCGTGATGTCAATCCTATCATTTTCTCTGTTTCGTACAAGACACTTCAAAATAATACCAAACTTTTGACAATCAGTATATTTGTTTTTTTCTGGATAACTTCCCAGTTTACTGTGTATGGACCGTGGTTCTGAGCCGGATGAAATTCATGAATATGGCGTTACATCACATTTATTTCTGCATAGGCTACACTTATTGTAAGGACGAATATTATTCCCTGATTTATCACACTATTGCACGGATTAACCCATCATCTCCCGCCCAGCTTCACGCAGTAAGACATGTTTCCAAGTGCTTTTAGGATTCCACCACTCCCGGCTCGCTTCACGCATGGAGAAGGTCGCCTGTTGGGCTCAAGGCCACTATCACCGAGCTCTATGCCACGGGCAACAGGCTGTTAAGACATACAGTCCGTTATGTACCTCGGAGGCTGTCGCACCGAATTGGCATACCTAATGCGACGTGCAGCACGACGCATCTGACATGCTTCTTCCTTGTCAAAGCAATCCACTTAAAATGTACGTAACCTATAAAACAGGGTACGACACGACTCTTAATACATAACTGAAATTTACGCTTCGCCCATACCTAAAGTTTAGATTAAGTTGCGTACTTAGAAGAGAATACATTTTATTTTACTTTCCTCTTCCAACTATTAGGAAGACTCCCCCTCTCGGATACGCAGTGTTATTTTATTACTACAGTAAAACACAACCATAGTAAACGCCAGTTATCCATAAAAGTTCATAATCCATTGCGTTGTGGCAATGTACGAGGATTGGAAATAAAGTAGTGGCAACAATGTTATGCTGCATATGATCAAGAGTGTGCCACCTGTGATTTACCTACCATATGAAAAGTGTAATTTTCCAGGTGAATATTGGCCCCTCTTACTGTCAATACTGGCAAACTTACTTTTCAGAATAATTTATAAATAAAATGTCTATAATAGAAACATTAGAACAATAAACATTTTTGTTGATATGCCAATGAGACAATTGAATTTGAACATAATATAAAATAAATTGTAATCACGTCACAACAATATACAACTGAACAAATGTTGCCTCGACAAATTGTAGGCCTACAACAAACATATTATTAACAATGCAAATGTTATCTATTAATAGAATACTTGCCCAAGTCCGGCCCGTGTTGTTAGCAGGAAAGTGAATGTATCACTGGAATGTTAAGCGACAGAAGACAGCGTTGCAATATACATATATTAAGCACCAGAAGAAGAAGAATCTGTAGGTAAGAATGTTTAGCGTTTACTATAGCGTGTGGAAAATGGTTGGACGGGAACGTGAAGTTAGCCAAGGGAAGATAGCGACAACTTTAGCAGCCTGGTCCCGGAGTGTGAAAGTACTTACCATATGATGTGGATGGCGTCATACTCGTATCGTACTCCATCATGAGTTCCTTCCGGACTGACTACTACCACTGGCTCTTGGAATATCATCTTCGTCCTGCTCTACGGAGGAAAGAACTTCATTTCCAAACACATCCACCATGCCAGATGTCACAATGCTGCTCGTTTAAGGAAATTTCTCACACGATGGAGGTGGGAGGTACTCTTAACATCCTCCACATTGTCCCGACATGAGCCTCTTCCACCTTGATCTCTTTTTCTACGTTAATGAACCACTGAGGCGACAGTTTCCTCACCAGATACGCCATGCTGCAAGCAATAGGGCTCTCTCCTTCATGGACAAGAATATAAACAACACTTCAACTGATGTTCAGATTCTTCCAGCAGTGTGGCAGTGTCATAAATATGTCTTGGAATTACTTGAATGTAAAAAGTCTGAAGGTTACGCAACAAATGGTTTGTCATGTACGTATGAATGTATTGGATGTATTGCAACTGCCCTCGTATATGTAGTAATGCAAATATCAACAAAACACTTAACCACGACAAAACAATATACTGTTTATATTGAAACAAATGTTGCTGTGGTGAAAATAGACCTACAACAAACATATTATTCATGATGTAACTATAGCGTACAACAATTGAATTGTTGTATACTATAATGTAGCACTAAAGCGTCAACTTGGCGTGCAGCTAAACTAAACCTAACAAGCCAAACCTTAACATGAAAACATTCCGCGCTTGAAAATGGAATACAGAGCTTGACCGAGAAGATGTTTGACTTACGTGCGATGAGCCGTACTAGTCTGATACAATATTTAACATAATGGCTGCTGGTAGCCTGAGACAATTATAAGTCCACGTGTTTACTTCGTTAACGTCCAAGAACTGAAGAAAGCCGCCGCCACAAAAGTGGGTGGTGTTAAACAGTGGGTGGTGTTAAACAGCGGGTGAGTTGTTTTCGTCCAATCACACTCAACCTTCAGCCAATGGGCACAGTTGTCATTCTGCTCGTCTACTCCACGTGGAGTCTGTCACATGACTGCTGATACGCTGTTGCCGTAGTGTCGATATGTTGTTTGCAACTTTAATGTGGAGACCGTGGGAAGGTGCTAGAGTAGATGTGGCAACACTGTACGTTGAACGTGATTGTTGCAGCTGGTGAGCGCGCTCCGCGGAGTCCAAAGCCAGCCGGTCGTTAACGAAGCTAGCGCGTCGACTATAGTTATCTACAACAGTACTGCGTACTTACATTAATGCATTGCCTCTTGTTAGCAATGTTATTTTCCAATATGATTACATTAAAATATGTAATTTTCCAAGAGAATACTGTGGTCCTCCTCCGCCCACTCTCCATACTCGCAATGTTACCTTACAGAATTATTTAGCCTATGCAGGGTGACTGGTAATTAGATGTATTCCCTGAAAGGGGCTAAAGTAGAGACAATCTGCAATAAATTTGACCATATGATACCCCGTCCGAAAATTAGTAGTTTTCGAGATAATCGAATTTCAATTGTTTTTTTTTTTAAAAAATGACAATTTTCCACATAAAAAGATGAATTGAGAAAAAACTGCTTATTGTATGGAACTTATTTCAGCGTTTTCTGATAGCTAATAAATAAGTGGTTCGTTTAAAAAAAGTTTTTCCCAAATAACAATCACATGTAAGTAACGGGTGGGTCTAAACTTACAAGTGATGATAAAAAAATGCATTCTTAGTTTACTTGGCAACGTATTAATAACAAAAATGGTATGACACGAAGCGTACAAATTACTTAAATTACTTCCTTGTGACATCTGCTATCCAACAAGGTACAAATGTTGCTAACATTCACATTTGTGTACAAGAAATAACACTTGATTCATTTTCATGTGAATGGGATCAATGAACATTACAATTAAAGAACATTACACGTCTTGATCAAAGTGGGCACCTCCATTACGAATGCAGGCACGCAGGGTTTTACGAACATTTGGTCTCTTAACTCGTGATGTGATGGTGTCCTTGATATGTTGACCAGCTGTTGAGATCCTCTCCCTGAGCTTTTCTTGCGAGTTTACCAGTGTCTTGTCATGTGGCTCCAAATGTAAAAGTCGCAAGGGCTAAACCTTATCTACAAAGGAAAATATACTGTCCTTGCCCCCTCAGTTTTGGCACCTTGCCCCCCCCCCCCCGGAGCATAAAAACTTGGATCACACACCACCAGACCCGTACCCAGGAGAGGGGTTATGCCACCCCCCTCGAACTATGAAATAATATGCGAGTTGAATCGACGATTAATTTTTTTCCGTTACTTTGGACCATAACATTTAAACTCTACAACTGTACAGCCAACGACAAGGAATAGGCAAATTGTCCATCACTAATTTCATTCTTTCTTTAACTATACATCTTGCGTTGTTTTAAGGGTTGGAATTCTGTTGATGCGTAGCATATATTGACATGTACTTAGTGGTGTTTTTTTTAAATTTCAATCCATGATCATCCCACTATGGAAAACAGACTGAATGGAAATAGTGATGGACAATTAATTCACTTTCAATTAATTTTGCCCTTGAGTGTACGCTTAGCTTTAGCTGCAATACTGCCATAACAATTGTGGTAACATCTAATACTTCAACAGCATTTCACCGACCACCGTGGCGGAGTGGTTAGCACAAGGCGCTACGGATTCGAATCCCGGCCTTGTCATGGGTGTTTTTTGCGAGTTGCTTCATCAATTTCATATCAGCACTAATCCTCATTGTCGCGATTAGCCAAGCGTGGCAGAAAATGGGCGTAAAGATTCCTAACGTAATCAATCCAACAGCATTTCAGATCTCTTTGTTACGCATTTTTGGATCATGCTCCCCCCCCCCCCCACTCTTTACTCAAGATTCTTTGCTAACTGTGCTCGTGACACGTTGAAAAACAAGGCTCGCTTACTGGAACAAACCGCATCGAACTGCGAAAAAGCAAAGTAAATACTCGTACTCGTGTTTTATGTCAATAGACATATTTAGCAGTTGACGTCATCCGTCGTAGGTCGAGATAAAAGTGTAATTGATGTATGTTTATGGCGCTCTTGAGGGAGTTGCAGCTGCCTGCGCTTAGCCACCAAGTTTGTACAGCCATCGACAAAGATCCATCTTTATTTTCATTCTCTTCGATTTTACACAATTTTTTTTTAAAAAAGGAATGGAATTCTGTTCATGTGAAGCAGATGTTGTCTGCTTATTTTATTTCAAGTAATGATCATATCTATACCCTGTACCAGCTAAAGCTCGCATCACACGGGACTGGATTTCCAGTAGGTATGCCCTAGTTGGCGCTGGACTGGCTAACGATTTTGTAGTTAGTTTTCGCCTCTCACGATACTTATCAGCGTACTTGTCGATAGACTTTTGTTCCCATACGAGGGAAGTTGTAATGGCGGCCGCGTGAGATGTAAACAATGTATCACTTCACATTTTTAAAAGCCGATAACTATTCAACCGCGAGGAATAACGTTTCGTATAAAATGTTATTAGGTACAAAACAATGGCGCTGCTTAAATACATACTTTACAACGTTTACTGTACACGTATGGAAGAATATTTCAGTTGTTTCAAATGTAAACACCGTCTACTCAGCATAGATGGTGTTACTCGACGTGCCATTCATGCTGTATACTTTGCTCTGATTGGCTGTTCCACAGAATCCAGTCGAGGGAAGCAAGTAGCAATTAGAACATGTCCTATTCCTCCAAACCAGTCAGCCAGGCGGCCATGATTTCTACCTAGAAAGTCAGTTCAGCGCCAACTAGGTCATTCCTACTAGAAATCCAGTACCGTGTGATAGGGGCTTAACTGTGAAGCAGGGCCGCGCATATCGGCAGAGGAGGAGGAAAGTCGAGTGGTGAAAGCGCAGCGTTGCCAACCGTACGGTCCTGGCCGTATATGTACGGAAATTTCATGGCATGTACGGACGTACGGTCCAGACTTTAGTCCCTACGCTAAATGCACGGCTTGTCAAACTTTACACTTGCTGTTTTATCCCTAATATTTCCCTAAGAAAATCTTAAATCAATCGTACGAACCTGGAGATAAAAAAAATAACATGTGCGTTCGGTATTATCATTTTCAAAAGTTTGCAACGCTTACAGAGAGGAGAAGGAAATCGGGAAACTCCCGTCGCCCGTTACACAATCTCGTTTCTCTCGCTGTTCATTGGTGGAGCCGTCTCGCGTTACTACTTGCGCAGAGACTTGTTCTCGTTCGCCTGGTCTACAGTTAGATGGTACGGCGTTTAAGGCTCGGAAGTCGATGAAAATTCATATTTGTTTCTGAGCCTTGAAAACAATTATAAACCTTCCGTTTCTCTTCAGTTAGAACCAGAAAAAAATATTGTTATTTTGCATTTTTCGGCCGTTTTGCCTCTAGGTCATTTTTCAGTATTTTTTCCCGTTCTTGTTGCATTTTTGAGGTTCCTTCTTCTCCTCCCCTGCTGTTTCGTGACTTTTAAATGCATTTGATAGAATAATTTACATATGGTAGACCAGGGCATTACGGATCAATTTTTCTTTACAACAGTTTTTATTGGCCAAAGAATTAGGCTAGCAACACAAAACTCTACCAAAAAATTAATTATAGTTTCTACTACATGTGCATAGCATTGAAAAAACCAGAAGTTGAAAATACAATTCAGAAAAAAATATTTTCTGAAACACTGCAATTGATCCGTATTGCCCTGATAGCAGGGGTAAAACGGATCACTAACGGGGCAATATGGATCAGTTTAATTTTATTTATATAACATAAGATTAAAAACATAAAAAACATAAAAACAAGTACCGTATACTGTATTACAGTTTTGGGATCTGACATATACCGCACACAAATTGTTTTCTTCCGACAGCATTTACGCAACGCTCATGATACCATTTACGACAGGACTGACATTGAATCCAATCTCCCATCTCTTTCTCTGCAAACTTGAAAACGTATCTTCGCACAGCTTTGGGTGTTAGCCCGAATCCTCTTCGAGCTAAATCACACAATCTCGAAGAAAGAGCCTGCTCAAACTCATCACTAAACAACGACCAACGTCATCTGATCCACCAGATGTTCTTCGTTGCAATGAAGTATATGGCACACCACAAAGTTCCGCACCTTGCCGAATAGTCTTTTCTCCGGATGTCACCAAACGCACAGCTTGACACATTCCTACTACAGACCACGAATTTCTGGTGGACTTCTTTTGATAATCGCGAACCATCTGGAAATTGAAAGCGTCGTGTTAGAAGAGATACTGTTAAGTAAAAGTACGTAAAACGTACTGAAAGTGGGAGATCCGTTTTGCCCCGTTTTGGCCGATCCGTAATGCCCTGATTTGCATATTCTCGACATATGTCCATTTAAATAATAACAAATAGGGTTAGTCATATCAAATACTGGCACATCGCAAAAACACACCCTACCTTATCACATGTTAAATTGTACCAAACGTCGAACAAAACTTACAATGGGTACTTTTCCTGCACCGTCTCCACCAACTTGCTTACAACAATCACTTGTCACAGACGCACGCCAACTGCCACAGCGAACAAAGACAGGCAGCGAGTAAGCGGGCAGATGGCAGCATGATCGGCTATATTTTTCAAGTTCGTACCTGCAACAGTTTTCTTTGCAGGTCACGTGAACCTTACGTTGATCCATAATGCCCTGTGATCCGTAATGCCCTGGTATACCCTATTTAAATTTCCTGACATGGTATTTTTAGCATGTACGGCGTACAGCATTAATCGAAAATACGGTCAGTGCAAGAGTACAATATTATTGTTAACTGAAATGTTTGGGAATGGATTAAATTATTAATTGTGGTAAATTTATTTTCTTCCAGCAAACTTAAAATACAGTAAAACCTCGTTAATCCGGACTAATGGGGGTGGGGTAAGTTGACCGGTTTAGCGAGAGTCCGGATTAACTTAAATAACCTAAAAGAACAGTAGAAAGTGCATTATAACTCCGTTTATAGCAACAAAACACGTTTATTATGGTGTATTTAAAGGGCATAGGCCTAAATACACTATACAGTACAGTACAAAGTCTGCGGGAAACAGAATTTCATCAGTGGTTGACTGCCTTTTCTTTGGGAAGTTCTCTTGTTGACTTCTAACCACATTTAAAACCTTGCATTGTGGGATTAAGCGAAGACCGACTTATCGAGGTCCGTATTAACGAAATTTTACTGTACTTTGTGTGAAGCCAACTTTGAGGCTCCCTTGCTGGCTTCTATTATTGCTTCAGTCTGTGGTTTTAAAGTAAAATTAGTCGCAATATGAATAAATTATAATCTGATGCACACGAAAGGAAACTGTATTTTCACTACTGTATTGTGAAGGTCCTCTTTGAAAGGAGGTGAAGGACTTACTTATACAGAAAAACCTTGTGGTGCATTTTATGTAACCTTGAAGTAAAAATAATTAAAACTAAATTAGAGCTTAATTTCTTCTTTTCCCTTTGTTTCAGTAGCTTAATCCACCAAACAACGATTTTTATTTAATTATTGAACTACTCGCTTGTAATTTAAGAAAAATTAAGCTTTCATTTTAAGAGGGAAAATTATTTTTAGATCATTTTAAGGCCATTCTATAGGTTGAGATTTTGGTCGTCAACTTCCTGGGAAACAGACTGACTATTACTTTTGCCGTCGGGTGTACGAACCAAAGATCATGTAAACACCAGCCAGCTCAATAGATGGCGCGGATGGTTCTTAATCCAATGAATGAACAATTGAACGACGAGAAAGCCAAAAAGAAGTACCGAGGTCCGCAACTCGTGGACACGTTGCCACAATTCTTTAATTCAAGGACATTTTTGCAATCATATTTTGTTATTTGCTTTTGTGCATAATCCGAAAAGAATGAAGAAAATGCTGTTGTACATACTCTATTCAATGTTGATGTTATTTTGTTTTCTTATTCGTTACTAAGGGGACTGTAGAATAAATGATTAATATACTCGTGTGTTAAGTGACATTTGCCAAGTTATTGTATTTAATTATTGCAACAAACTGCTCCACATTGGGGACAGTTGCAACATGTTGCCACCCTGATTAAACTCGTTTAAGGTCCGTTCTGATTCAGACGAAAATACTCCCTTCTTTGCTTCCAGTGGCGCCAATTTAAATGCTGTGGGGCTCGAGCCCACCCAATAATTAGTCTGTTATTATACAGGTGTCCGAAAAGTCTTTTCCTGATTAATACATTTTAACATATCTGCTATATGTAAAGTAGAGATATGAAAGTGGTGCCAAAATGTTGGAAAACTAACCAAGTTTATTGGGCAACAGGAAACATATGAATAAATCTCCACATGAGCACCCTTGGTAGCACTTAGTACATCTAGTCGATATTCAATTTCTGTCCATACAGTAGCCAACTTCACAGGAGGGATCGATGTAATCACTGTGGTTATCTGTTGTTGCAGAGTTGGAAGATCTGATACAGGAGTTATGTAGACATTGTCCTTGACATAACCCCATTGAAACAAATAATTAATGGGGTTATGTCAGGAGAGCGTGCAGGCCAAGCTGTCGGCCCATCACGATCGATCCATCGTCCAGGAAAAGTCGTATTAAGATAGGCACGAACCGCCCGACCCCAATGAGACGGTGCACCGTCTTGTTGATAAATAACATCCGGGTGATACTCAAGCAACTGAGGAACAGCAAACAATTGTAACATGTCCAGATACACGCCAGATGTGGTGGTGTCCTCGGCGAAAAAGAATGGTCCTGATTTGCGAACATTTCCGGTCTCCTGGGTACTGACACTGCTACACTACAGCCACGTTACTGAAACCTGCAACAAAGAAACTTGGTTAGTTTTCCAACATTTTGCCACCACTTTCACATCTCTACCTTACATATAGCGGATATGAATAAAGTTTGTAATCAGGAAAAGGGTTTTCGGACATATAAAATGTTTCATCATTATACACCAATACAATTCTGGGTGTTATCAAAATATTTCATAATAAATTGTACATTTTCAATATGTTACTTTTCAGTGTCCTATATGAGTCACACCATCCTTTCTCATATCGTTACTGTTAAAGTAAGTGATGATAAGGGCTTATAAACAGTATGAGGGTCAACAGGCACTAAAAACTTCCAAAATAGGCGGGCAAAAAGCACCGAAAAATTCACTAAAATTTATAAAAATCGACAGATTCTTCGTCATTATCTCGGGTTAGGCAGTTACAATTATCCTCGAAATAGGCACTTATGACGAAAATAGGTAAAAAGAGTCGGAAATGACCTGAAACTGTTTTTAAACGTAAAACCTACATTTGCTGGCCAGGGAACAAAAAAGGCATTTTAGGACAAATCCTCACCGTTTAAAATTATATAAAAAAGATCTCACCCACCCGAGGTTTTTCAAAAGTTGGCTCAACTGTGAATGGATGGACAGCTTCTTCGAGGATTCGAACATGAGATCTAGGACTAGGGATTTTTGAGATTAGGGTATATATTTTTCAGGATTCGTATATGTAAAGGGTGGCGCAAAAGTCATCCTATTTGAACTGACCTTTATTTTGACATCTTGTTGTTTATATCAGTAGTGTTTTGTCAGTTAAATAGAAGATACTCACGAAATTTATTGTGTGCGAATAAGTATACCCCACAAGAACGTGGAAAAATTGTGTCAATTTTGCGTGACATTTTTCGGGGCATCCCGTTTTGCTGATTTGCCATGGCCGGCCAGGTCCCCCGATTTCACCGCTCCAGAATTTTTTCCTTTGGGGATATTTGAAGTCATTGGTTTATGTGAATAAGCCAGAGACGTTACAGCAACTACAATATTCAGCAAGAAATTCACAGATTTCCAACACCATGGTAAACGTAATAAAAAAGAGCACAAATTTACATCAATTCGAATGGAGGTTATTTATTGGATGTTATCTTTAAAAATTGAAGACATAAAACTTAAAAGCATCAATAAAAGTTTAACACAAAAGAACTACTTTGTTTAATTTAAAACCACAGCTATAGGCTAAGAAAATCAGGTGATGACTTTTGCGCCTCCTTGTACAATGTTCAGGATTTCGATATGTGTGTGTGTCTTTTCAGGTTTTAGATCTTTTATTCGATTTGATTTTTGTTATTTAGTGCCGCTTTTCTTTCATTTTCGGCAAATCACAACGATGATATGCAATGGCGCGGCGATTAGGTGGGGCGAGAGGGGCAGTTGTCCCCCACTTTTCGCCACTTTCGCCTCCGCACTATGCTAAATCTTATCTACAAAGTGAAATAAACTGTCTTTGCCCCCCCCCCCCGGTTTTGGAACCCAATCGCCGCCACTGATATGATGAAGGGGGACACAAATAACACTCATGACCAGGCCTGGATTGCAACCCGGGACCCACTGGCGTCGTAGCGCGCTGTGCTAACCATTCCGTCAAGGAGGTCGGCTGTTACTTTTGGATCACACCTTACCCTTAATCCGCCATATGTTCTGCGTTTATTCGCCATGTAATTTGGACGAAACAAGTATAGTCCAGCTTCCTGTGCGAGTCCAGCAAGCGAGCCTACCAACAGTGTAGAGCGTGAGCGGGAGAGTTAGCGATAGGTGCTGTGTTGAGATGACGTCAGCGGCTCGCTTCTTGATTGGAGCCTTCGAACCGTTTGACTCGCTCCCAAGCTGTAAATGCAGAACACCCAGAGATGTTACGAAAGTAATCTCACTCTACCACTGGCGTGTTCCACGACGAGGCGTCTATGATCCCGTGTGCATTTTGGCACGGAAGTTTGCATGTCGCCAAGAGATTTACAAGGGGCGCGCTGACGTCATTGACACCGGAAATCGAAACTTGAGAATTTACGAAAGCTGTAACTGGTCAATGGTGCAGCAAATGAACCGCCGTCTCCCAAAATCTACAAGAAACCCGGAAGGAGCTCCCCCCCCCCCAGCTCTCGGGATAAATTTCCGACGGGTCATCCATTTATATGCAAATAAACCCACATTTTATAACGTTAAGCTCGCTAAGGAAATATCGCGAACGAGTAACTCTTAGTTAGAAGAATCCTCCCCATGGGATGGGTTCCAGGGCGGAGGCGGGAGGGGGTAAGAGGGGCGAACGCCGTCCCACCCACGCAATAATTTTCCCGTGGAAGCTGCAACAAATTTCGCTAGTCCTCGTGCAACGGGAAATTTGCGGAGAGGCATGCAATATAAACCTCAAAGAGCCTGTCTCGGGCAGATGCCCCGGGGGGTGGTGGTGGGGGGCGGGGGACGAACGCTCCCTTTGCTAAATTTTAAAGTGGAAAGTGCGCCACCATTGTCGTACGTGCTTTAAGAGGAACTGTCTCCAGGATTACGTTATGCCAGTGGTTCCCAAAGTGTGGGCCGCTGCTCCCTGGCTGGCTTACAGGGGCCCCGCGAAATGTTCCAAGATTTTCACTGAAATGACACTTACTTGTTAGTCTGCACACAGAAAACTAAATGCATCATATCGATTGATGCACTAAAGTGTGTTTCATGGTTTCTTCAAAGAATCCGATTCACATTTGATGCATTTGAATGCATTTTTGTATGTCGTGAAAGAAACACCGAAGTGCATCATTTGACTCAAGTGAGGATTTATTTCAGTCGAGATGCACTACAATGCATCAGCTGATGTTCCTTGATGCACCGTCCTGCATCTTTTTGGATGATGCACATAAACTCTGTAGTTCAGACGAAACGTTTAAGTTCATCAAAACGCATCAACTGATGCATTGAAGTGCATCTTCGCAGAAATAAATCCTCACTTGAATCAAATGATCCACTTTGGTGTTTCTTTCACGACGTACAAAAATGCATCAAATGTCAATCTGATTCTTTTGAAGAAACCATAAAACACACTTTAGTGCAGCAATCGATGCATTCTGGCGCATCAATCGATATGATGCATTTAGTTCTCTGAGTGTACACATGATTTTAGAAACGGATCACTCTGTATCAAATCAAATATGTGCTTATTTAGTACTTTTCATGTATAAAATGTTACTGAATTTGAAATGTTTATTTTTTAACTTAAGGCAAGCTACCTAACCACACTAAATGAGTATTGCAAGTGTTAGATGGGCCTCCATTCTGACTTGAGAGCTGCGGAAGAATCTTGGAACACTAAGGGCGCCGTGAAACGAAAACGTTTGGGAATCCCTGCGTTATGGTATTACTAGACCTCGAATTTTTAGGTTCTAAAAAGTTTGCTTTCAGGTTTCTAAAATAGGCTCTAAAAATCCTAAAATAGGTCCTAAAACTCTTAAGTTAGGTTCGAACAATCTTGAAGTAGGTTCCAAAAAACTGAAAATAGTTGAAAATTCCTGAAAAATGCTGATTATGTATAGTCACCAGCAATGAAAATGGGACACCTATATCCTGAAATATGCACTATCTTACATAACGTTATGTGTGTTGCCTAATCCTGAGGCGATGGCAGAACTTACCATTGGAAATTTGCTATTAAAATCCACTCTTCGCCGTATAGTTAGGCGACAATGGTTTTTCATGTTATCCACAGTCAAACTCCGCAATTTTGTCTGTGAGGATCATCTTATATGCTGAAAATAATCTTTCAACAAAGACATAGTCAGTGGTGCAAACTTCAATGCTGAAAATGTTAGTTTGCAAGGCGTGAATCCCACAAAGCACCGAAGTAACGTGAAAGCGAGCAAGACCACACAGATCAGACCACTTTGGATGGTACAGGTAACAGTGGCACCAGACGTTTTGCTTTGTTGAGAGCTTTGAAAAATCACTATGGACTTGGAGGAAGGGAATTCGACAGATACTACTTTTGTAAGCCCATAGTGTAATATTACTCATGAATGACGTATTGAGACTCAATAGACAGGTAACTCAGGAAGGTTATGCCATTGGCTGGGCTTCTGCGCTGGGCGAGCGAGAGGTCTATGCCCCGCGACAGGTTAAGTTTGCAGCAACATTTCACACATGTAGACCCAAACGTGCGCGCAGAATATAGTTCCGCTGCAATACTGCCGACTTTCTCGCTGCCTGTGACCAGTGATGCCAAAAGCAGGGAAATTTCCCTCGGCACAGGGAAATTTGAGGGTGAAAAGGGAAAATGGAAATTTATTGAAAAATAGCTAAAAAACAGGGAAATTTAAACTCACATTTTCGATTCATTCTTTTAAAAAGTTCGAAAATATTTTTTTCAGGGTGTACTTTTCCAAATGAATAGTTAGCAACAGTGACACTTTTCAGTAAACTTTCTTTCTCCCTGTTATAGATGACCTTGACAGGTCAGTCTTATATTTGTCGCGTTTCCTAGGAAGGCCTCAAGGCACGAGCCGCGCTGCACCTGGAAAGAATTTGGGACGTGATTTTCAATTTCTTTCCTTGTTCCATCCATCATTTCAGAACGTGTGTTAGTGGCTGTGTGTGTGACTTTGTGTGTCCTGTGTCGTTGCAAGGAGAATGGAAGAGGTGACTGATAGGAAGTTACCTGCAACTCCCAAAAAGGTTAGAAACCGTCATGGGGATTTATCTGCCGATGAAAAGATATCTGGGAAACATGTGAAAAAATTTCGTATTGAGTGGCTGCCCATTACTTCAAACTTTTATGATTTTCATAAACATTTAATAATAATAATAATAAAGTTTGTTCCTCAAGCAAAACAGGCGTAAAAAAAAATATATTAACAGCAGGCTCCTAGCTAAGCTTTGACAATGGGTGTGTTTCAAAGTCCGACAACCATTGCGCCGCAGACGAATTTTTTTTTGTTTTGGGGATTTTTTCAACATATTAGTGTTTTATTTTAAAATTCAAATGTTTATTTTAGGATAATTATATTATGAAACTATGATCAGTTTATAGTATTTTATTCAATGGGGGGTTTGAACCCACTAAACCCCCTTATATACGGTCCTGATTAACAGTTATAGTAATACAAAGATACAGCTTCAGATGTGTTTTGAAAAACGAGGGAAATTTAGGTCGAAAAAGGGAAATTTTACACTGGTAAAAGGGAAATCCTGCACTCGGAGATTGGCAACACTGCCTGTGACATGAACAGCTCGACGGTTGAGGTAAGATTGGCACGGGAGATGCTGAGCGCCGTTCTCGCGTGGATTAATACATAAAACTTGCTGCAAACTTGACCTGTCGCGAGGCTTAGCGTGGCAGATCCTTGCCGACTGAGAGAGACTTTGGACGAACTGGACACAGGCTGGACAGGCTGAGTATACTGCATTACCGTCTATCACCCTTTTGGGGCCTGCATGGCCGGGTGTAATTTACCTAAAGTTAAGGGAGTTATTTTGAGTTCTTAAAAGAGCAAGAAAAGGAATTTGTTTTTGTTTTAATTTTTTAGGTGGATTGCTCCGGGTCATGTTGGCTGTGGGGGTTTTGGGCGGGACTGCGGTTGGCTCGGACTCGTGTAGCCGTTACTTACTGACTGGTGACAATCAAATGGGACGAACTGTACTAGTTTAACGGGGATATAATCCTTAGAAATTTCTGTTGAGTTAACTAAATTTGGAAAGTATAAGTAATAATATTATTTGTAATAAAGAATATGTGTTAAAGAATATTAAGTTTAAATTGAATAATTTAAGTACCTAATATATGATCATCCACTGCGCCGATAAGACAATCCTCGTCTCACTTCTTTAGTATTAAAGGGGAAACAAGAGACGTAGAGGATTATACGTTTCAAACACGTTCGTCATTCAATGTTTTCAGGACCAAACAAAGCAAATGCCTCTGTGCGACATAAGAATCCTGTAAAACAATTAAAAATACATAAAAACCCTTTAAAGAGGCTTGATTTAGGCGCATAAACCTATAATAGGTTCTAACAAGCAAAATAGGTTTTTAAGCACTCTAAAACTTCATCAGTTGTTGCGTTTTTTTAACGAAACGCTGACAGAACTTATTTTCTTACATACCTGTAAAGAAAAAATAAATAGGTTGAATACCTAAAATCCGACGTCTAGCTATTACATTGCACGTTGATACATAAGAGTTCGGCTCTTCCTTGGAAATGTTGCTACGTCAGGGAGGGGGCGGTTTAGCCGAATCAATCGTGCTGGATGCGTTACTCGAACTGCGGGTGGGCCACGGTAAGTGCTACAAAAATAAACTTCAATAATAATAATGAAAAGAAGATTTATGTACACTACTACTCAATATGCATAAAATATTAATCAGAAACTTACTTTTCTCCAACTACATGTAACATCATTTTTGTTATTCGATAAATATTAAAATATTCATCTATTTGACATTAATTGCAATGCCAGGGCACTTGTTTTTATGTAAATTATTCCAATAGAATAGAATAGAATAGAATGGTCTTTATTTAAGCAGGCGTGATTCGGCCTCATGGGCCGTTCTTACAACCAACCCTTGTCAAAGATACAATTAATGAATAAAAACAAAAAGAAAGAAAAGAAAACGCATAATGATCATGATAATACAATAAAGATAATATAAAGATTATACAATGATAAAATAATACATTGAATAGATTAGTATATATGCTGTTGAGTAAAGATAAGTAATAAGTCTTCGGTAGTTCAATGTGTGTGTGGGGGGGGGGTAGGTTAGGTTAGGTATGCATTATATGATGTATAAGTGCAGGTGCAATTGTTAACATATGAAGGTTAATGAAGTTGTTGGGACAATAGTAAGTTCTTCAGATTTTTCTTAAAACTTTGATGGCAAATAATGTTAGTCAATGGTGCAGGCAGTTTGTTCCATTCCCTGATCCCTGTAACAATGAAGGACTTGTTATATGTGGCGGTTTTATGTTTTGGGATTTTTAGATTATGCTTGCGGATATTATGTTCGGCTGATGTTCTACGAGAACAGATCTTGTCGGATAAGTATTTTGGGGAGCCACTTTTAAGTATTTTGTGCATCAAGGTAAGTGTTAAGTATTTTCTTCTATTGTTAATGTTTAGCCAAGAAAGTTTATTTAAATAGGGGGATACATGTTCCTTTCTGTTTAGGTTAAATACGAAACGTATACAACAATTCTGAATTTTTTGAAGTTTATAGTTTAGGCCCTGGGATATATTACTGTACACTGGAGCGCAATAGTCTAATGTGGATAGGACGAGTGCTTGCATAAGACGATCTTTAACATTAGCGTCCAGATACAAATGATACAAAGATTTAAGTTTCACCATACAGTTTTTCACAATAAATTCGACTTGTGGCTCCCAATTTAAGTGTCTATCGAACACAATCCCCAAGTTTTTGCTTGCATCCACTTCGCATAGCGGTATACTGCCAAGAGTTGGAGGAGAAGGTGCGTTTTTCTGAAGTTTCTTAAGTGTACCATGAGTTCCTATGGTCATGAAGCAAGATTTTGTTGGATTTAATTGAAGGGAGTTCCTCCGTGACCAACTACACGTAAGCTACGTAATGAATATGCGCTGTTATATCTCTATTCTTATGCAGTCGTTTTACCTATTCATGTAATAATAATATAATATTAATGTATTGTAATTAGTATTAATTTGATTTAATCTAATATCTTAATTTATTATTAAATTCCTGAGACACTTGGTTCGTCCCCCCCTCCCCCCCGAAACATGTTTCTAGATACGCGCTTGGTTGGCACCTCTGATATGGGATATTTTTACCTCACCATGAGGAATTTGTGCTTTAAAAAATGCACTCGTGCCTTGATTCATTGCTTAGAGCTTTATATCGGTGATCCCTTCCCGCCAGTTCTGTTCTATCCCTCTTGAAGTGAGAGGGGTGAGGAGACGCAGTCTTGGGAATAACTCGAGGGAAGTCCCTAAAAACAACAATGGAAGCGGGGCTCCCAGGCTAGAAAAGAAACACCGTTTCTGCGGTTGGGAACAGACTGCATTGAAGCGGAGGGGGACCTTTTTCCCCCTACTCCTTCATGATGGACTGTTGCTATAGAAACTCAAAGGAGATTGCGTCCTCAAGTAATATGTAGCTGAGGGAACGCACTTTTTCACAATCAAACCGTGTTCTTCTGAGATTCCCTTTCCCCTCCTCTCGCGAAAAAGCGAGGTTGTTCACAGAGTAATAGCGAATAAGCACGGTTTCGTTATTGCCTTGTCTACTTTATTCTCAGTCGAGTTAAAAGTACTTGATCTGGATTTTGATTTGCTCTCGACTGTCCAATCCCCTGTCTGCATTTCGGGACCGCCACAAGTCCGGGAAGAGGAACAAATATATTACATTTTATGAACTTGTCACAAAAAAAGCGTATGCCTATATCTCATGCTAGCAGGATTTTCCCATTTCGAGCGAAATATTTCCTGTATTTGAGGGGGAATTTCTTCCCCTTCACGGAACCACGTTCTCTCACCGCGCGTGAATTTTTTATGCACAGGGGGTAAAATATTTTGTTGTCGGGTGAAATCGAGTATTGTTATGGAATGATTACACACACTAAAGTTATACAAGACTTATCCTTTTCTAGCAGCCAACCCACATAACAGTAAAAATCGAGGCATAAGATAAGATGCAGTGCCTCCCTGATGGCGTTGCGTTGTGCTAATGTCTTCGCCTTGTAGTTTGGGGTAAATTTCTTATATCGGACAAACGGCTGAAATTTGCTAGTTCATTTAATTTGAATATTCGTACTTACATATTATGCATTGAGAAACATTGCTGAAGGTGGCATGTCGCTTATTTCACGGAAATAAGCTGTATTTGCGACATATCGAGTAAGTTTTCTTCGTTTCTTTTTGCCTTCGGTAACACGCAAAATGGCGGTCACAGTTTCACTACTGTACTCGGCATGCAGTGTTTCCACCCCACTGCACCCAAAAATACCTACATAGACCAACAAACCATTGACGCATATCGCCACGAACCATTTCCGGTAAGGTTAGGTCACGTTTAGGTTACAATAGTTAAAAATTGGTTTAAGAAAAAAATGCGTAGCCCCACACACCATTCTCGTATAGCCCCACGAACCATTGACACATAGCCCCACGAAAAATTTTCGGAAACGTACCTTCTTCAGTTACAAAAACACGTGTTTGGAAACACTGACTCAATGGATGCAACAGCTTTCGTGCATCGGTTACACATTTATATCGAAAAATAGATGATTTACCGGCAGAATTCAATGAACAATGCGAGAAAACACTTCCCTGAACTTCCACAACTATAAAGAAACTGCATTCGGTAAGTAATTTCTCCTGTAAATTTGAAGAAATCCGTTTTTTCGATATAAGAAATTTACCGTGGGTTGGGTCCGTGTATAGGTCCAGTCCTGATTTGCTTTCTGTGTATCAAGTGCAGGGCCAACTTTCAGTGCAGGGTGAAAATGAAGTTTTGTTCATGGAGGGAATTTTTTATGCATGGAGGGAAATTTGTGTGCAACGAGGGAAATTTCTTGTATATCGAGGGAAATTACTTGGGTACCAAGAGAAATTTTGCCTACTTAACCACGCTATCAGCTGCACGTCTGGGTAGGGACAGAATCGCGCTGCGATTTTTCGCCGGGTGGTGTCGCGTCAGGTGTTGTGGTCATGAAAGCTCGGTGCGAGCATTTCTCTGCACAGCCAATCAAGAAGTGAGCAGAGTCGTCTGAACTGAGAACTTGCTAAGAAAACTTTGTCAACGACTTCGACGTTGGTGGTTCGAGTCGAGAAGTCACTCCGATTCATTCGCCCTAGAACCACAAATTAACGTGAAAAGGGGTTCGGTTGGAAAGTTTCCGTTCCTGTCAGAATTCAAATTGTTCTGTTGCGTGTTAATTAAATAGAAAGTGGACTGAAGAGTTTAGAGATTTTCAGGACATTTCATTCTTTGTTACCTTCGTCAGAATTGAAGTTTTCGTGTGTTCGTGCACAAAAGAAATTTTCTGTTATTAATGGCGTATAGAGTTTCTTCAAGTTTTAACTTGTGTGTAAGGAGTGAGTGACAGTCTTGGAATGCATTCAGTGTGAATCTGTCATCCGCCGCGAAGTTTTATTAGTGTTGGGTGCCCCTGCACAGACTCATAGGTGTAAAGATTTTACTCTTAAGATATATTTTTCGGTTAGTTAAGTGTTAATCTCAGTGAATGAATGAATAAATGAATTTACTATTATTGACAATGTGCTGGCCCACCCATATTTTGTGCTCAGTCGATGAATCAAATTAAATTTTAATTGAATATATTAGGAAATTTGGTTTATAAATTGAAATCTAGGAATATGCACTGTTATTGTTGTGAAGGAACATATACTTGAATAGGAATATAATTGTGCGCCAAATTTTGAAGTTTCGAACCTGTCCCCAGATGTCACTCGGCTCGCTCCCATTCGTTCCACGAGTCTATTAATTTGAAACGCAAGTATGATGAAAAAAATAGGATATATCTGTCTGTAAACATGAGTATTACCATGAAAATTGTCCATCACCATGTTCGCGCACTTTATTTGACCCAATAAGAGCTTCAAGAATTAAAAGAAAACTCAAAGGAAGCTGTTGACAACTTCTGCACCAGCATACATAAAAATCCATCGCTTAAAAACACATAGGATGGGAGAGAAAAATGAATGAAAATAGTCATGGACAATTTGCACGATAATACTCATGGATTCCACTGTTCAGAAATATAAGTTTTCAATTTTACAGCTCCTGAATGTTATTTTTCGGTAACTTATTACATTTTAATTCACTGGTCTTCACTGTATTTCTAAAGTGATATCTAAATTTGATACTGTTTTGTACTAGAGAATTAAAAATTTGGCGAAAAATACTCTCGCAAGGCCTGCCACGATGGCGTAGTATAAATAGATGACTACTTGACTGAGTAAAAAATGTATACAATTGTTCTAAGAAAACTAAGCAAATGAAACAATAGGTTGTTAAAGTTGCACTTACACATACAGGTTTGTGATAATGCAGGCAAGCCGGGATAAATCCCCTCCAACAATTTTTGGTGATCGCAATCTCCATGGTTGCCAGGGCAACGTGCTCATTTGGCATTCAGGCCTTTAACCTGTCATTGCGACACGGACGAACCCCTCTTCCGCATTATGAACAAGGCGGCAAAAATGTTAAGCGACATGTTCGTTCTTGCCAAAAATTGGTGTAATTGAAGTTGTGCCAGGAAAGGGGGGGGGGTGATGTTCCCATTGCAGCAATTCGCGCTGAAAGTGGGGAATTCTAAAGGGTATAATTTTAATTTATCTTTTAGTTACTACGTCTGTCGTTTTAATGTAAATCAGGTTTTTTAATTATTTTGATTCTGTTTAATTGGTCTATTGCGGGGGGGGGATACAGACAAGAATATGTCAGTCTTAAGTCGAGTCCGTTCTCGGTCTCGTCTCCAGTCTCGAAATCACTGGCGTACGCAGGGAGGAAGCTGATGGGGGTACACCCCCTCCAGGAGAGAATCAACATTTTCAAATGCAAACAGCAAAGAATTTGGGGAAATAATACAAAGTGGTAAATGAAAACGGTAAAATGACCCCTTGACCCCTGAATCCAAATTTTTGTCTTTGAACGATTTTTAAAACTAAGTTTTAGAATGATTATTACGAAATACAGGGTGAGTCAAAAGTCAGGTTACATAGATGAATTGCCATCATGGTTGCCAGACTTAACACGCCTGGATTTTTACTGGATCATTGCGTGCAAAAGAAAATTGAGGCCCCGGACCAGCTCAAAGAAAGGATCACACAAGCACCATCTTTCAAATCCCCCATCACCACAACACTAGCAGACATCTTACGCAACTGTAAGCGTCGAATTGAAGCGTACATTCAAGCAGATGGTGCACATATTGAGCATGTACTGTAACTGTCACCATAGCATATCAGGCATGTGTATGTATGTATGTATGCACGTATTTCTTTTCCTATGTAACCTGACTTTTGAGCCACCCTGTATTTTATACGTACAGATACGTGAAATTCACTTTTACAATTCCAGCCCCTCCTAAAAAAATCCTGCTTACGCTAGTACTTGGAATAATTCATATAAAAATGTCAATAAATAAATAAACAAATAAGGAGATGACTTATTACACCAACATGCATAATCTAACCTTACCACAATAAATATCAATCACACCCATTAATGTGTTTGAATAAGTCACATAGTGAAATCACTTTGATTTAGAAGAGATGTCCATATACCTTACATTCTTATCTACCAAATCTGACAAGTAGAGAGACCGAAAATAAATCTCGTCTAGAATTTTACAGGCTGTCATGTCTGTCTCATCTCAGCAAATCGACAAGAGTCTTGTGTGTCCTCATCTCTACAGAAAGCTTGACAACTCTTGCTTTGAATTGCATTTACTGTTTGGTGAATCGAATTGGAACAGGGTGCCTTAATTTATATGAGACAACGTGAGCAATTGGGCTATTATATCAACATGGACGTCCGCAGGATAAGGCGCATTTCCCTCCTATAATAGTGATGCCCCCTCAAAAAACAGTGTTTGTCTGAAATTATCATGTTCCTTTAACACCATTATAATAATGAACATAAATCACTGTGACTGAAATGAAATTATGTGTAAAATACAGAGCATTCCCTGACATTCGCTACGAGACTTGGCCGCAAGCTGCCCGGCAGCAGAGCTTGTCTTTCCCGGTGAACGGGTCCGCGACAGTCGCTTATATTAAACCTCGTAAAAAAGTTTAGAGTAACAGGTTCAGTTCTGAATAAAAGTGGAAAGAAAAATGGGGAAATATTCTGTAAAGTATACAAAGACAATCCGCACACAATCTGTGAGTTAAAAGAGAGTATTGTACGAAAAATCGGGAGAACTTGCACGTGTAAATGCCAATTTCCTTTGGAGATGCCAGGAATATGTTGCAGCAGAGGGACATCATTTTCAACACCACCTGTAGTCAAGGTTAGTACACAATATGGAAACTGTACTTTTAATAGCCGACTCTAGCGACTGTCGCGGACCCGTTCGCCGGGAAAGACAAGCGCTGAGGCCGGGCAGCTTGCCGCCAAGTCTCGTAGCGAATGTGAGGGAATGCTCTGTATATACTTTTTATGTGGATCTTCATTTTCCAGGGAGGTAGGGGTCCCGGGTTCGAATCCCGGCTTGGGCATGGATGTTTGTGAGTGTCCATTCATCAATTTCATCATGTCATCACTCATATCCATCTTCGCAAATTAGCCAAAAGTGGCACAAGAAGCAAAGTAAAATAAAGCATATCAAAATTTAAAAAAATAAAAAAATCCAGGGAGGGCCGTGCCCCTCTCCCCGACGTCCGTGTATATCAACTGTGTAGACTACAGTCACACACTTAATTATCACTATCTAAAAATTATACTAGAAACACAGAAAAATTATTGGGGGGGGGGGAATTTTCGTGATGTTTTAATTTAATATAATTTCTTATGTAATAATATGCATGGACGTTGGTGCCATTTTGTAAGCAAATGCATCAAGTGGAACAGTACCAAATTCCGCCACCGCAAGCACCATCAGCAGTTCCATCTGGTCAAGAGCGGAGATCGCTGTGTGTTGTGGTTTCAAGGTCGCATCCACTTCCAACAGCACATAACTAGTTCACCGAAGTCCGGAATATCCTCAATAACCGATTTCCAGGTCGATCTGCGGCCATTGCATGGCCACCTCGTTCACCTGATATGACACCTCTCCGTTTTTAACTTTGGGGTTTCATTAATGCTCTAGTGTATGTTCCACCCTCACGGGCTATCTAGTTGAGCTGAAGAGCACGAATCTACGCCGCAGTGGAAGAAGTGACGCCTGATATGCTGCTTCGGGTTTGGCAAGAAATTGACTTCAAGTGGAATGTCTGCCGTGTTACCAATGGGACCCACATTCAACCGAAATAGCTTTCCTTACAAAATGACACCACAACCAGTTCTGTAATTTTTCCGAATACATTTTTATACACTTTGAAACGTGCCCGCACACGTCCTCGTTGGAGGCGGTAACAATCAGAAACGGGCCCCACTATCTAAGACGTTCCAGGTTCGACGTGGCAGACACCATATATCTGAAACGGGCCTGTTCAGCGTTAATCACTGCAACGTATCGGGTTCGACGTTATGACGGTCATCAATATTCAGATTTACCCATAATGCTAACTCTATTTTAGCCGGAGCCCGACCCTGTGGCCGAGTGGTTAGCACATCGTGCTGCGACGCCAAGGGTCCCGGGTTCGAATCCCGGTCGGGCTTGGTTGTTTGTGAATGTCCATTCATCAATTTCATCATTTCATCACTCATCCCCATCTTCGCAAATTAGCCAAGAGGCACAAAACGCGAAGTAAAATAAACTAAATCAAATAAAAATATATAGATATATATATTTTAGTCGGAGATATTATAATCTTATACACTCAGGGTTTGGGTATACGTAATGAAAGTTCGCGTCGACTTAACAAGTTTATTACACTGGGGGTAAATGTAGATATCAGCACTTAAAAGTCACAATATCTTCTGATACGATCTCACTGCACTTCGTCGTTCCTGAAGTTCCAGGTTCGAATCTCCTCTGCTTGAATCTTGGAGAGGGAGGACAGAGACAATTCAATTTATTCATCTTTAGAGAAACCAGAGGGGGGTAAGGGACCTTACTTCTCTTTTAGGCCATTGGAATACAACTGTGTTGACATAGAGCATCAATTTAGCGACTCAAGGAACACATCTGCTTTCCTACTAACCAAAGAGTAATATCAACAAGCAAAAGAAATTGACTATAAGCTTATAATAGATAAGACTTAGTTAACGTTATTTACTTTAATTAATAATTTAATAGAGCTAAGCTATCGGCAGTAATTAACAACTGCTTATTTTACCCTTTATGAAAATTAACTATCGATGAACATGACCCTTCGTATAATCTTCCTGGTAGGCCGAGAAATATTGCTACTTCTCGTCTCCGTTCCACCTGAGTAGGCCAAAAGATGAAGTCATTTCTACATCGGCTGTTGTGAGATGTAAAATCTACTAGTAGGCCGAAGAATACGGATACCCTTAGTTTCCGTTCTACTAGTAGGCCGTCTCCCAATACTAAATATATCCACGAGCTAAACCGTAACCCAATACAATGCGTATAATCTACCTGTAGGCCGTACAAGGAGTACGTTTCCGTTCTATAGGCAGGCCACACTGTAGGAGGTTGAGCTTAAAACAATGCGTATAATGTACCAGAGTAGGCCACGCTGTAAACAGCCCTCTTGTATCCCTAAGCACCCGTGTGCTTGCAATGCTGGGCTATTTGCGGGAGCAGAGCTCGACCAAGAGTCTTCGAAGAGTCAACACAGAACTAACTGGCCGGGGCCGCGTCGCTGCTTATATACAATTCTGAGCGCAACGCGAGCGCCTCTAGTGGATACTCGTGAACTACGAGAGCGCTGCTTAACATTGAGTGCCATCTATACAGGTTAATAATGAACTATTAGAACAATAACGCTCCCTAGTGAGATATGGTAGAACTTCGTTCTCTACCAAGCATAGCAGTGAAATCCTATGCAGAAGCGATAACAGAACAGATAAGATTATACAATACAATGACAATAAAAAGAACAAATTCATCAACTTGTGGCGATCTTGCAGGATCGTTACAACTTACAAAGTTGTAAAGTCCTTTATGGAACACCCGGTATATTTTTCCCTCGTAGAGAAGTTATATAAGCTCTGGAGTAATAACTGAAAATCCAAGACGTGCTTAGTCGGAAAAGTGTGTTGTTTTACAAGTTGGCTCGCTCTTCGGGAAGCACGGTGTTAATTTGTAGGCTGCTACAGATGTGAAGGGAAGTTCCGAGTCAATAGCTCGTTTGCGGAACAAATCAGATGAGATCAGTAATTGCGTACATGCTGAACCACGTGCTTCCTCGCTGAACTAATGAACGCTTGCTAGGAAGCTAATGAAATGATGCGAGAGGATGTTAATCACCCCAAATTAAACGTAATTGTCCCCGATTTAGTATTAAGGACAGGACAGCTCTGTTTGTATTTGCAGAGCATGTCTTAATTTACACCTGTGAACTTCCCACAATACTTGATTACAGCGCTCCTAGCGGTTAAGAAGATAACTGTGGAAAAATTGCAGCCTTGGCATTTTGTAATATATGTGCACTGAACAGTGCCTTTTAAAGAGAAGGAACTGGCACCACTGTGAAAGAGAAGATGGCCAACAGTGAACGGTCATTCTTGTAATGTTGTAGTTCTTGTGACAGCATGTTCATTCATCAATTTCATCATGTCATCACTCATTCCCTTCTTCGCAAATTAGCCAAACGTAACACAAAAAGCGAAGTAAAATAAAGCAAATCAGTCAGCCAGTTATTGTACTTAAGTAAAATAAAAGTAACATTGTTAATGTAACATTAGTCTTATAATAATAACAAGAACTAGACACATTCTAACCATTATCATCGAGTAAACATCAGGTACGATAGATAATTTGATTATTTAGAAGTTAGTTAGGGAGCAAATCTCTTATAATAGCCCAGAAATGGATGTTCAAAAGTTCAATGACAAATAATGAAGTGAATCGGAGATTAAGATGGTGAAATTATTATATGCTCTAGGGTACGTATTTTCTGTTCAGAGTTAACTTCGCTTTGCATGTACAGATGTTTCGAGAAATAATGGAGTCACCTTACGATTATCGTTCTGAACAGCGGTAAGCTGTTGGAATGTTAATGGTCTTGTTATTTCAAATGTGTTTTTAGTCGTTACTTCTCTGTATGTGGTTTATACCGCACCACGTAACGCAAGGTACCATGTTCTATTATCAGCAACTACACGAGTCCTACCCTGCGCGGCAATGAATCATTGACGTGTTGCAGTGTGCAAAAGGGGGAGTGAGGTTGCAAAAAAAGAAATGCCGCAGAGTGCAGCACTGGTCAGCAATAGCGAAAGAGGTAGGGGGATCGGAAATTAGCTTCGCCTTCCTCTGTTTTCATTCCCCCACCTCCAATCGCGTGGATGGGGGTTCGAACTGGGGTAGTTTTTCTTCCGCGGCGCCGGTTCATCGTCCAAGATCGCCGGAAGTCTGCCCGTTCACCCAAACTCTTGTTAGGAACTTTCCGGAAGCCATTTTGGGCCCAGGTTTCTAATCCAGTATTGATCCTTCGCGGCGATATTATGTTTCCGTGGCTTCATTTCGAGGCAGTTTGCACTTCGTTGTTTCAGTTTGCATTTCGTTGTTTGTCTTTGTTCACCCTGCTTGCCAAGCATAAAACAACAAAACATTGTTTACAAATAAACTTAGTTTTTCCAACTTTCGAAACAAATTGCATGGCAGTAATGTCGATATTAACGGAACAGGAGCATCAAAGCTCTTATTACTCTTGATTAGTCTGTGGTGTAAACTTGCTTTTTCAGTTCCTAAGAAAGTGTTATAGAACTTGCCAACAACCCATTTCAAATGTCCTATTAAAATGCAAAACGTTTTTTCCATCAAATGAATTGTATATTGTACTCAGAACATGCTTGATTAATGTACGTACATTTCGATTGTAGATAGCACTCACTCTTCGATATATCGAATGTATTTCTGTCACGATCTCTTATTTATTTATTTTCATAGACTTTTATCTATCCACCAGTTTAACAAATTTATGAAGTTTCAATATATACATACATGAAGAGAAAAATAAATTTGTTTTAAGGGATGCTATTGAAGGGGTGGTCAATGGAAGGAAAATCAGGGGAAGAAGAAGATACCAAATTATTGACGTCAAAATAAATGTGTCCTGAGATGCTACAAAGCGAAAGGCTCAAGTTCAAACAGCATGGAGGTTGCATGGAAAGACCTGCCCCTGGGCAGAAAACAACGAATGAGTGGATATATTATATATATACGTATCATAGGCAATGACTATGCTATTTCATAACACGTTTATAACATTATTTTGGACTTCGTGAAATAGACAAAGTAGTGTCAGTGGCGCTCCATATCCACTTTTGCATAAGTCCTGTAAAATAGTTATTTTTGTGTTTCATTAAGTTTGCACTGAAATATACGTAATATGGTTCGGTGATGCAGTCACGAACAATTTCGTGAAGGCAACAAGTACTTGTAAAGGTGAGCTGTGGTCTAACCTGCAGCGCAGGACAGTCGTCAGGGAATTCTGTGCGAGTCGGACCTCTGTTACAGAAATACGGTAATCTTTATTTTTTGTTGATTGTTGTAATGCAATTCTCTGGTTATTGTTAGGTATGCTAGATTATGCGAGTAAATTACCAACGCCAAGGCTTTCTTACTTTTTCTCAAGGTTTCAAAGTGGAATCCCAAACATTGATATGCAACTGGATATGAGCTTAACCTGGGACGTTAATTTTTGAGAAGATTCAAAACCTTGGTTTACTTAACCAGTACCCCCACCTTCATATCAATACGTACACCTCATTCTTTTCTTACCTGAAAAATACTGATTCACACGCTTTCTTAGTGGAACAGCAGATGGTGACCCCCACCCTATTATCCTTTCTCACTTTCTCTTTACTCAGAGTTCAAAAATTGTCTTCCTGTTCTTCAGCAAAACCAGTGTCTTCCTCTATTAATATTGCTTCCTCTTTATTCTTTTTTTCTTTTTCAACGCATCTTCTCTCCAAATCACAATACTCGGACGTTCTACATCTGCCATGATACGTGGCACACTTTCGCGGACGCCTTTTCAGAAGAGTACAAAAGGATGTATTGCAACTGCCGCTTCGCCATTGTTTCCTTGTGCAAGCCATGTGCCATCTGAAAGCGCTGACGTTGCAAAAGGAACATTAATAATAGAGTTGAGAAGCGCATTGTATTGGCCAGCGAAGAAAGCTCGGACGAAAAGCTCAGTCTTGTTACACTCTGTTGGTGATTCTGGATTGTTCTTGCAGTGTGTCTGAAATCAACATTCAAGTTGTTCGTGCATGATTCAGTAGACATTCAAGACATTTAAAACCGAACATTGAAATTTAATGAACAACATTCTCCCAGGAAAATCTGAAAGGTCAAAAACTGCACTCTTCCACACGTTTAGAACACATGTTTTATGTTTTTTTACAAGTGTTTTACAACAATTCTATAATTGAATAGTATACGGATGAGACAGATTTATGACGTAGATTGTTGTTACCGTTATTGCATTCACAATAAAATGTGATATCTCTGAAGACAGTAGCTACTACGGGGACAGAGTTGAGCCTTGCAACGATGGAGTAGTTTAAGCTTCTCGAACAGCCTATATGCGAGGTTTAGAAGTATGTATACATGGACGTCCGATGGATATTTCTCCCTAGTCAAGAAACACTCCTTCAGTTTGAAATTATCATGTTTCTGCAACGCTATTCTGTTAATTGACCTAAATTACTGAGACTGAAGTAAAATTATGTGTGAAATGTGAAATTTAAGGTAAACATTCAATTTATAGAAGCTGTACCCCCTTTCCCCCCTTTCCGAATGTCCATGAACGCACAGATATTTAAAGAAGTTTAAGTGTTTAATTTATAACTAGAAATACAGTGTTTCCTTGAATTATTAAGTGTCCTTATCAACCATTCTTCTTGAAAATAGTCGTCTTGATATATGTGTTAAACGCTTTATTTGTTTAAAACACGCTTGATTAAAGCACCGTTTAAAACATGACAACAGAAACTATTCAATTGTTTATTTTTCAAAAACATACATTTTGCCAACTCTGCCCCTCCATGATCGAAGAAACATTTGAGTGAGTGAAATTTTTTGTACTTGGTTCTACAGACTTGATCTGCCTCCCCCCCCCCCCCGTACTTCACGCACTTCCTCAAAGGGCAGTGGAGGCAATGTTCGAAAGGTGCAAGACCATACTTCAAGCGAACACCATACGAGGTGTGGTCTCGAAGTTCAGTTTTTAAGCCTGGGACTGGAAGCAAATATCTTTCGAATATAACTTCGACTGCAGCGGCAAATGCTGTCAATTGATAACACTACGAACACATAGCTTTTCTAGTGTTGTAAACACTTGTTTTTAACCATAGAAATCACGTATACTTTTAAAAAGTTTTTTTTTACATTTACATCATTTCCACGCAATGGAAGTTTAGAACTAACAACTGGCCGAATTTCGACTTTTAATTTCAAACAATTGAATAACGAGCACACGAGGAAAGTACACAAGCCTGCATTCTCGAGCCCTGCGAAGGCTCGTTTAATTGGCGCTTTCGAACTGCACTAGGTGACGTCACTTTCGACAAGACCTTGGACATTTCGGACAGAGCCGGAGTTAGAGCAGTGGATTTCGAATGTGGCTAAATTGTTTGGTGCTCTCCCTTCTGCGTCCTCGAGTCAAACAGTCTGTCTCGTACACAGCCTTCCGCCCGTTCTTCTCATCTTCTGGGTAGAGACAACTTAATTAAATCATTATGAGACGAGACGGTTGACGACGCCGTTTTTCAGTCTCCCCCAATCGCCACTTGAGCAGCGCCAGTTCATCTCGCGGGGAGTCGACCCAGTGAGTAACAATCGCAGCGTGGTAATCGATTTCTCGCAGCCGTGGTCGCTGCGAGCCATTTTGTCGGATGTGGCCCCCGTTGCTATTGTCTTGTGAAATGTGGCTGACTGTCCCCGTTTTCAAATCAAGATAATTCCGGCAGAAAGCCCAACGCCCGGGCCATTTCGTCCGCTGATTAAGAGACTCAATTTACAAGAATGGAATTAGGTTGTGGTTGACGGCGCCCGCCTCCCTGTTCCCGAAACAGGACTGGTGACGTCACTGATGGGCCACGTTGTTCTTTTGTTTCTGCGCACAATATTTGCCGGTGAATCTAATTTTCGTGCAGTCAAATGCATTATATTCAGTATAAGAACTGTTATTTACATTTCACTGTCTTGCGTGACGTGCACAACCGATTGGAAAGGCAATTTAAAGCAAATTGTCCACCGTCGTATTGATACACTCTTCTTTACGTAATGTGATGGGCCGGGTAGGGGGAAGAGGAGCTACCTCAAGTTGCATTCGTTTACGTACTTCAAACTATCGTCCACAGCATTTCTTCATTTTCTTCTGAAGAAACAGTGATAGAGAGTAAGGAATTATGGCACTGCATATAACCGTAAATGGTATTAGAAGGCTTTGGACTCCGACTCGGCTGTGTATAGGACCGGTGGCAGCCCACCATCGTGAGGAAATTGGGGAGTTACGAGCGTAACCCGGCTGGGGGTTCGACGTGCTGATTCCACGTCACCCCATTACCAGTTGAACATCACACCTCTAGGTAGGATTGTGGGAGGGAGACTGGCAGACGGGAGATAGGCGAAGGCCCTTTCAGGCCTGTAGAGTCACGGAATTATTATACTATAACAGGGGAGGAAGGGTCAGTGGCCCCTTCACCGTAACATTTTTTTAAACAGTGAAGGAAAATTTACTGCATTTGTAAAATTCATAGTAGTGTGCGTTGACGAATTTATTGTTTTGAGTTTCAAGTCCATTTATACACGGATAAGCTAATCGCGGCCGAATCTACAGTTTAAAGAGCGATCCGAACCACTGGGTATCGAACCCAGGACCCTTACAAGGCGACGACGTTATCAAAACGTCATGAATGAGCCCCTAGATATATTTTTTATCTGTATGTGTGTTAATGTGTGAAGTGATAAAGTGAGATAATTTAATGAAATTCGTGTTAACGTTGAACAAAATGCATGGGGGGAGGGGGAGAGCTCAGATTTGTTGTCTATATTTAGAAGTTATTAAGGTACTAGGATTACCTAGGCCGTTTCTATTGCGTCATTACAATTAAAAGAGCACCACAGTGTATTACTTAAAGCAAATTTATTTAAAGACAGGGGGAATATTGTTATTTACATCATCACTTTGTTTGGGTATAAATATTAGTTCCAGGATTTCAGTTTTCACAAAGTTCGGCTTCGGCAAGCAGCGAGCTACATATTTTCAACTCAATAAGCTCTGTATTTGAAAATGTCGTCATCAGCCAGTTTCTTTTTTATACTATATCTCGAGTATGAGACTCAAATATGCATAATTACACGTTCGATTCCTGCCCGGAATGAAGCTCGCCTAATCTCCTGTGAGCTTAATGCAAGGGAACTCCTACACTGCAAAATAATCAGTCGAGCCCGTCCACAGAGCGGTCTTCATTAGCTTCATAAGCCGTGCGTTGTAATGACGAGGGCGAGCTCTTGCGGCTCTCTGCCGAACTAACAAGGGACTTCGCGATTACGTAAAGCTCATTATGCACGCCGGACGTCATGGCCTAGCACAAGGGGACATTTTTCTACCAACGTTGCTTTTGAGGCCCGCTGCTCTTGTGGTAGACGAGCTCTGGAATGCCGAAACAACAAAGGGTTAGTCTGCGAGCCTATCAAATTGCGGGATGGGATAGCAAATGTGATGGTTGCAAAGACTGAAATCTAGCTGACTGTAGTCTGTGGCAACGAAGCGGAATATAAATAAACGAACAGCATTTTCGGTTATTAAAACCCCACAGACCAATATAAGGGCGATTATTAAAACGAGCGCAAACAGCGAGCAATATAGTTCGATTAGTAAAATAATCGAAAAACAATGACTAATATAAGTCGATTATTAAAATTACCGAAAAGAACTATCGGCTAAAATTATAAACTAATTAGTCCATGTTTGGTATCGATGCTGCAATCGTAGAATATACGTATAGGGGAGTGCTTTACGTACAGTTGATTGCATAAGTATTACCAAGCAAATTGTCAATCACATGTTCAAGCACTTTATTTTACCCAGTGATAGCGTCAAGAATTGAAACAATACTCCAAACAAGCTGCAGACAACATCTGCATCAGTATGCGTAAATATATATTCCTTAAAAACACGTAGGATGCAAAAGAGAAATTAATGTAAATAACCATGGACAATTTGTCGAGCAGTACAGCCAACGGCAACGATAATAATATTGTCCATTGCTATTTTCATTATTTTTTTCTACTTCCTGTATTGGACTGGAATTCTGTTAATGCGAAGCAAATATTGTCTTCTGCTTATCAACGTTTTTATTTTATCAGTGGCGGCGATTAGGGGGGCGTGGGGGGGCAACTGCCCCCTCACCTTTTTGCCACTGCCCCCCGCAGTCTACCAAGAGAAAGTAAACTGCAATCTTAGTTTTTTCGTGTTCATCGTATTGTAGAAAACAGGCTGAATTAAATTGGTGATGGGCAACTATTACTTTAGCCGTTGAGTGTACAGTTGTGGACACTTTTGAGTGGTAACAACCCCATTTGCTTTTATTTGGGGTCATTACAACCCAGACTTGTCCGTGACTGAGCTTTCACAGCGTGCAGAGGACATATATAAGGAAAAAATTCTTAATAAATGCTTTGCGATCGAAAATTAATTTTCTGTCCTGTATGAATCGAACGAGAAGGTGCGGATTCCCTATATTTAAAAAAAAAAACCTCTTCCACATTTTGTCCATGTGTGTGTGTGTGTGTGTGTGTGTGTGTGTTCAGTGCCACTGTACAGTGGGATCCATGAGTATTACCGTGCAAACTGTCCATGAATATTTTTATTATTTTTTTCTTACATCCTGTGTGTGTTTTAAGCGATCGATTTTTATGTACACTGAGAAAAAAGTCTGGTTGGCTGGAACAAATCCTAGTTACAGCAACCAAATCCCTTGTTTGTTATACGCGAGCAAAACGTGAAGGTTCAGAGTACAAAATTATTTGTTTGACTTAAATTTGTTCATCCAACCAAATCTTCTGTTTGTTGTATCTAATTGGATATAGTTCTCCGAGCAAAATGTTTGGTACCATCAACCACATCAATTTGTTGGCAGTAAAGGATCTTTTGTTGGAATTATGATTATTAAAAAGTATGAAATCCCCGGGGGGACAGGGGGGAATTTCCCCCACCAACAATTTTGTCCTAAAAAATCCAGTTGGTAAAGAAATTGGTTGGCTTCTTTAAAAATAAAGGATTTATTTATGTATGTAATATAAATACCTGATTAAATATATATCAGGTATATATAATATAAATATATAATGTAAGTACCTGATTATACAGGGTGGCTCAATAAGTCACTTAACACCCTCAGTACAAGGCCACTGCAGCGCGCAACATGGAAATGGTGATGACCAATCGTTATCAGGCCAAGGGGGAACCACATTGACGCCACCCACACGGTCGGCGGCCATCTTGATGTCCGCCATCTTGAATTCAACTTCAGAATTTTAAATGGGAAGGGGGTCGTGCGACATATCAAAATGGGCTAGAATTTCACGAGAAATGCAATGGTGAAGGTTTTTCGACGTATCTTTAACCAGTAAAAAGATATGACTGAATTCTTGTACCAATTTGCTCCTTTTCGAGGTGTTAGAAAAATCCCTTAAAATTTGTTTAGCCCTTCGGTAATGCATCGAGATCAAAGTGACGTCTATGGAGAGACGTTCGCATGCCATTGCACATTATTTTAATCGGATACATCCATGAAGAGCTGTGCATTTTGAATGGTTGTCGCGAACAATTTACAGTATGACGCTGACATTGAATTAAAAGTCCTTCACAGTGACAAGGCTAATGTTTATGTTCATAAGAAAGTTCATAAACAGAATATTCGATGATTTTTATCTGATAACCCATTTTCGACAGATCAAAGTTGAATGGTTAGTGTTGGTAAGTTAATGGTGTGGCGTGCTGTGTGGAACACGATTGGTTAGTCAATTTTCCATCAACGGAACCTTAAATGCTTAGGGCTACTTGGATTTGTTAAATAAACAGTTTTTTTCATCCTTGCTTATGGAAGAAGGTACTTTTGACAGAGTTTTTTCAATAGGGAAGAACACCAGAACACTTATGGGAACGTTATGAACCAGTTTTTGTCCAAAGTTAGTTATCAGATGACAAGGGTCACATATTCTGTTTATGAACTTCCTTATGAACATAAACATTAGCCTTGTCACTGTGAAGGACTTTTAATTCAATGTAAGCGTCATACTGTAAATTGTTCGCGACAACCATTCAAAATGCACAGCTCTTAATGGATGTATCCGATTAAAATAATGTGCAATGGCATGCAAACGTCTCTCCATAGACGTCACTTTGATCTCGATGCATTACCGAAGCGCTAAACAAATTTTAAGGGATTTTTCTAACACCTCGAAAAGGAGCAAATTGGTACAAGAATTCAGTCATATCTTTTTACTGGTTAAAGATACGTCGAAAAACCTTCACCATTGCATTTCTCGTGAAATTCTAGCCCATTTTGATATGTCGCACGACCCCCTTCCCATTTAAAATTCTGAAGTTGAATTCAAGATGGCGAACATCAAGATGGCCGCCGACCGTGTGGGTGGCTTCAATGTGGTTCCCCCTTGGCCAGATAACGATTGGTCATCGCCAATTTCAAATTCCATACCGCAGTGGCCTTGTACTGAGGGTGTTAAGTGACTTATTGAGCCACCCTGTAGTATAGATGCATATACTTAGGTATATATTTCATATTAAAAAAATGCGGTATTTGTAAAGAAGCAAACAAATTTCTTTACCAACTGGATTTTTGTAGGACAAAATTGTTGTGGTGGGGGGAATTGTCCCCCTGTTTAAAAGGATTTCACACTCTATTTTTTTAATATATACTATTGTGAAATTCATTTGTTATATATATTTTTTTTACATAATATGTATACCACTCTCTCACACACACACATGTATGCATTGGTGTAACTTGGTGGGGCAAGGGGGGGGGGGTGCTTGCCCTCCTAAAAGTTTCAGGTTTGTTAACATTTACAAGTTAAGGATACTTTTATCATCATCCTAAGACCTGAGAAGGTAAGTAATAAATAATACGATATATTTATAATTATGCAAATATAACAATTATTTAGCAAATAATCCTGGACACTATTTTTATGGGATGAAGAACTTTTCGACTCTGGCCCCCAAAAGTTAAGCCTCAAGTTCATACAAGTCCCAAGTTACGCTCATGCATGTATGATGTATGGGTCTAAATTAAGTTATCCTCCCTCCGTTACAAGTCTTTATTTCCATCCTTGGAAAGATATTCCCTGTTATTATATGCAGATGCGAAGGGGGCATGGAAGCATATATTTCTTTTCCATATTTGAAAGTGGAGATGATCAGAACCGTGCTATAGCCCCCTTTGCACATCCCTACACCCCCTGATGTGAGGCCAGATGAGTGCCACAGCTACTTCTACTAGGACAGACGAAAAATTTCCTCTTTTTTTTATCCGAGAGAAACAGATATGATCATCAGAACGAGGTATCTTGTATGGTAGTTGGACGTCCTACAAACTGAATCATCAAGTTACCACAGGTTACCATGGATGTAAAAAATCGACACTAATGCTATGCACTTAGTGAAAAAAGGGGAACTATATTTTGAGGTACTGTCTTGTATATGTTGCAATGACACATTGCGGGCCTGTGGCACAGTGGTAGCGTCGTCACCTTGTAATCAAGGGGTCCCAGGTTCATTACCCGGTGGAGGCACACAGTGGTTCGTATCCCACTTTGAACTGTAGGTCCAGTACCGATTAGCCAGTCTGTGCATAAAGTGGACTTAAAACAACAAATCAATCAATCAATGACACATTGCAATCTCACTATAATTTTTTGCATCATGTTTTATGGCATATTTCACTCTAGCTACAAAATGTATGTGGTCTACTCAATTTCTGTGCAGTGACATTGAAAAAAAAATACCACCTTAACGTAATAATAAACACTTCAGTATGAGGAATTTAAAAAAACAATTAAGAATGGCTAGGGTATAGTGCAGCAGCATCAAATACCAAATCAGCTGGTTGTGAAAAACATGGCAAAGTGACTTCAGTTCAGAGACCTATTTCATCTTGCACTCATATACATATCCACACGCAAACAAACTGGTGTCTCGAATAATGAACAAAATCTGTTCCAGGATGTTCATTGAGCAGAACACTGTTTCTCACAGGTCACTATACTCTGTTCCGGGAATCTCAGGAGTGAGCAAATAAAAACAAGTCTCTGCACAAATGGTGACTTGAGAGGGCTCCACCAATGTGACAGGCAATGGAATTGCATGGTTGGGGATAGTGACTTCAGTTGCCAGCCTTTGCAGCAGCGTGTACTGCTTTTTTTTCCACCTGTTCACTTTGTCCCCTTCTCTGCCGATATACACTGTCTAGCCCAAAAGATTCCCAGGAGAGAGTACATAGCAATAATTTTAATCTATTCCCAAGCCAAGTCAAAAAAAAATCTCTGAACATTGCAAAATAAAAAAAAATAATGCTGGGAATATCAAAATACCTTCAATGCTAGGATTGTTTAATTTAGAAGTTATAGAAAATATTGTACACACAATAGTTATAAAAAGTACACACATAACAGTATATATGCAAGTACAAATATCTAATTCATTATTATTTCAGCATTTCATGTTTTGATCGGTCTCTTTTTTAGTGTATTTACAACAATCGTTTTTAACGAATTATATAGCCTGGTCGCTGCTAGTAGATGAAATAGAGTACCCCACATGCTTCTCATGCAAGATAATGACCTACATCTGCTGATGGGTTAATCATGTGTGATTATATTTATGCACAGTTTGCAATGTGGGACATTTTCCATCTCGTGCTGATGTTTGTTATGTAGGATGTTTGTTACGCGAGGCACCAGTTTATTTTTAACACAGAAAAATATTCAATGAATTTAAAAGAAAATGGAAATTAAAGAAAACAAATTATGATACTCTTTTAATGGTACAAGTCCAGTGCACAAGTACACAAAATTTACTACTGAGGACATTTTCATTAATGTTACAGTAGTTGTACAAAATTACTTTAGAAAATAACTGAACTATAATTAAATTACATTGATACATATATGAAATTAAGAAACATAGTGGAGTTTCAAAAGCTACTTTTCACTGATATATATTTCTTGCCAGTACCTGAAATGTGAACATTACTTGGAGAATATTGACATACACTGTCATAAACAAAGATATACCACTCATTAGTATGCTCTACTTCATATGCAAATACATGAGAATTCAAACCAATTGTTTTCATTAATGTTACAACAAAATTTACACTTTTATTGTCATCTCCCAAAATATATTGTATCTTACCAAATAGTGGTTCATCTGATTCAAAAGAAATGAGCAAAACATCCCCTACTTTGTAATCTATCCCTCTTACATTTACTGACAAGCATGAATAAACTTGTTCCTTTAAATTAACTGGTACTCTATGACTGAAATTCGGAATGTCTTTAACATTAATACTGTCTCCAGGTCCGTAAACAACTTCTATTTGTAATCCTTTTCTACTAAGAGTTCTAAAACAGAATTGCAATTGATGTTTCAAGGCTAATGTATAGGCTATATTTCGCCTTGAGGCAACAACATGTGCATAACTTTTCAGTGTTCTATGTTTGCCTTCAAAACGCATGCACCAAATATTTATCAAGGGCACAATTCTATTCATTATTTGTGGATAATGGGTAAGAAAATGGTGCTTTGGCTTGAGATTCTCCTTGAACAATTCTTTGTACAGAAAATTATGCTCAGCTATTAGTGCCTCCAACAATATGCAAATGCTACTTTGGTAAGTTCGAGATGTTACAATTTCTACAATTTCTGCAAGTACAACATATAAACACCAAAAATCATTATCCGAAGGCACAAGATCACCTATCAACAGACCAAAATAACGCACAAAACAAAGCATTTCAGAAGCTGAGTACATAATTTGACCCTTCTTCAGATGTTCCATCGTAATCTTTGGTGGTATATTACTTGTTTCAGATAAGCCGTAATCAAAGAATTTTAGCCTATCATTAAGAGTTTCTAATGTACAGTACTTATTTTCAATTATTTTTTTTTACTATTCTAGCCATATCATACCTACAAATCCCTTCAAGAATGTCATGCATGATATCCACAGCAGCATTCTTTGTGACATGAAAACCAGGAAGTGCATTCCATATGCATTCTTCTTTAATTCCTGTTTCGGTATAATTGTTTACTAAAACATCAGCTTCATAATTCTGTTCATTTCTCATCAACTCTGCTTTTTCGGTTTCAAGTTGCTGTATCAAATTCTTGTGCGCTTTGCAGAATCTACAGGGAAAATTTCCTGAGAAGTTCTCAATGAACCCAAAAATAGAATTCATGCCAAGATTATCTCCTAGTATCAAACTTACCTTAAAATGCAACTGCTTTTCTAATCCATTGTGATTAACTGTTAACCCATGAATTTCCAATGACACAAGCTCTTTTTTTAGCTCCTTGAATACAGACTCATTGCCAAAAGTACTCCTATCTGTACTGTGAAACAGCAAAGCCAAGAAAATATTTTCTAATGTTGACAAATACTCTGCAGATAATCCACCCACTATATAATACACTGCGCCTAACTTATTCTTACCAGCGTGACCGCTCAATGGGTTATCTACTTCAAAATCATCAAAATATAAAAACAATGGAATTTCATATTCATATTGTTTCTCCCTCTGCCTCCAGAATTGACCTTGTATGTAATGTGTTATAGGTTCCTCGCAATCTGAGAGGGTATACATATTTTTAAATATATCGTCTAAGACCCCTGGTAATTCCAAAAAGATTTTTAACACTTTACTCATGGAAATGAACTGTCCATAGTGATGCTCAATATCCAAAACTACTTGGCCACATTTTCTTTTGTTACAGATAGATTCACCGATTTTAAACTGGCTAGGTTTAATGAGAAATTTTGATTCTGTAAAATATTTGAACCTGAGATGTTCTGTATGTAATTTATCAAAAGGATCCATCACAGATTGCAATAAACATCTCATATCTTCCGTTGTCTCATTTGATTTATCAACCAGAAGAGGCTCAATTTTACAAGTCAGAAAGTCAAGTAACCCGTAGCGTAAAAAATCTGTACAATATTCTATTGTTTCCTGAACTTGGTTTCTTGTGTAGCTGGAATTACTGTATAGTTTAGCAATAAACGATACAGCAGAAGCATGCAATGAATTTACAAACCTGTTAATAGGTACAGACTTCAGTGAATTTACATTGGTGCTTGTACTTTTAGGACCACTGTTAGCTGCAGGAAATTCTTGACACACTGTCCCAGATATCTGTGGCATAGTGTAAGTAACTGCAACATTATTTCTACAATGTTTAGTTTCTAGATGTCTCCGAAACGTGTATGCATTTTGGAAACTTCTTTGACAAGTTCCTTGAGCACAATGATAGGCAGTCAAATAAGTGCCAGAATGCTTGTAACTTATGTGCCAAAGAAGCAATTTAGGAGTACCCAAAGTTTTTTGCACCTATAGCAAGTAAACATATTGATGTGCAAGAATATTACATGGAAGAATCAACTATAATGCACTTACACATATTTACACTACATTTTACACTATCACTACATATTACACTTTCATTACATATTACACAACATATTGAATACTTTTATTTGTTAAGATCAAAATTAGTTTCTCTTTCTCAGCAAACTGCACCTTCACTGAATGCACTGGAGAGCACTGAGTGCTTCAAACACTCTTGGAATTTTTGAATCCCATTTTGTTGTTATGTGATAGATTGCCAGCTGAATAAGTAACCAGATATGTTCTGATTCTGGAGGATATGATGCATTGAGAACATGAAAAGCCTTAAAACATATATCCAAGCTCTTCAAAACTGAAGTCATCTTGTACAATGTGCTGTCAATATTTACATAACAACTCTGAATTTCAGTCACTGATGGCCCAACTACAATTATGTAAGGCTGCACTGTGAGGCCTATATTCTGCATTTTTTGCACCTTGTTGTATTTCAGTCTGTTAATGTCTCCAGGAATCTAATACAGAAAGAAAAAATACAATAAATACACATAGCCGGTTGGTTGGTCAGTTCAATCAGAATTACAAAATTCTATGACCCTCAAACATGTTGAAATAAATATAAAGAAAACATTCAAGACTTACATGTAAGGAAATATTTGCTGCAGAATGTATTTTCAAGATAACATTCTGTAACATAGAGACAGTGGTTCAAATCCCACTTTACACTGTAGGTCCAGTTCAAAATAAACAATATGGAATTTGCATTTTTTTTTTAGCATTTATTTAATCCAAAATGTTATCAATTTACACATATTGTATATACAGTGGGATGCATAAGTATTCCTTGGCAAATCACCCATGACTATTTCCATTCATTTTTCTCTTGCATCCGACGTGTTTTTAAGGACTGGCTGTGAATGTATGCTGGTGTAGAAGTTGTTAGCAGCTCGTTTGGTATTTTGTTTCAATCACTGAAAAAGAGAATAAACACGTTCTGGGACCATTTGCTTGGGAATACTTATGCATCCTGCTGTACATATTGCTTGCATTGTGGTTTCCTTTTCATAACTTAACAGTTATTACAAGTAAATGAACATTTTTTTGTCGTGATGCTTGGAGACACCCCCTCCCCTCAAAAATATAAGAATACCTGTAATACTAAGTTATAAAATGGAAAGTTGAATATATTTGTGATGCCGTATTTAAAATTTTCTAAAAGTGAACACTACATTCCACAAGTGTGACACTGAAGTCTAGATTACTTCCTCTCTGTCTCTCTCTTCCTTCTGTATATGTGTCTGTGTGTGTGTGTAATTGTTAAAAAGAATGCAAAAAATATGTGGTTATTTATCTTACGCATTATGGTGACTGGTAATGATATAAGATACCATTCACGTGAAAATTAATTTTCACACTAAGTACACATTCCGAGCTTCCAACTCTGTGAAACAGCAGCCCATTGCATCGAATCTCACTCCCTCTGTTATCTGTCTTTTTTAAATCAGAGCTCTATTTCTTACGATGTAGATTTCCTATTGACATCACAATGCTGAATCAACACCAAAAATGTTTGCCTCCCACTTGGCTTGCATCAGTTACGTGGGAGATCTGCTAATTGTCAAGCATTATATTAAAATTTGAACCTGGAACACCACCTTGAGTAGTGAGTCAGCCAAGCAGAGGCCATGTAGTTATCAAGCTACTATATGGCTGTCTACTCCAATGCTATGAGTTCTTTACACCAATACCCCTAACTGAGACTACATTATCTATATGGAAAGAATTGTGAACAAAAATACCTTTGCATGACATATAATTCCTTCCTGGCTTTCCAGGACGGATGGTTTCCATTGCTTTCTCACACTCCTGATTCTCCCTGGAGGTGGTTGCATATAAGGAAGCAACATGATTTGCACTGTATGCTTTGAATCTGAAATTATAGTTCCAATAGGGTACTTAGGTAATTGATTACACATCCTCAACATTTTCTCAATGCAAAATTTGAAAATGTTTCAAAGGAAAATATTATCCATTAACAAAAATACTTAATATTATCTAGACCTACTGGAAGCATGCAGGCAGAATATGTTACTGAATTAATTGAATAATATAACCTGCATGCTTCTATTTGAAATATTTATATAATTATGGATAAACAGCAGTCCACTAAACTTCTGACTCCTGAGCACTTTCTAGAAATATGGTATATGATTTATGAAGAACTAAACACTATCTCTTCAAAAGCAATGGTAACATGTTATAGTTTAATTAAAAATTGAACGTTGAGTTGAGTTGGTGTTTAAGTCCACTTTATGTACAGAAAGCTAATCGGGACTGGACCTACAGTTTAAAGTGGGATCCGAACCACTGTATGGTTCCACCGGGTATCGAACCCGGGACCTCTTGATTACAAGGCGATGGCGCTACCACTGCGCCATCGAAAAATTTAACCTATGGTGAATAAGAGCACATTTATCTTTATGCCATACTACATTAAGTAAAGTCAAGGGTTCTTTTAAAGAGGCAATCTTGCAAGACAAGTACCTCGGTGTAAATGAGTAAATTGTAATGGTGTATATTGCAAGAAAATCAAAAACACTTCCAACAACTTTTAATCCGTTTCGTTTTCACTTATATTTTCTTTAAAAATTTTAAGATTAATAACAACCAACAGTGTATATAATGAAATACGTCCATTCCTTCTCCAATTAGAATTTGATAAAGTATTCATGCCTAGCTTTTGAAATGATTAATTTCTTTCTTTTCATTCTTATCATACAGGTGAAATATGATGAAACTCTGAACTTACCATCACTTAAATTAGCACCATCTAACAACGACACTAGTTTCATATAATTGACATCTGTTGAGCCACTTTTTAAGGATCTTAAATTCTGGAAAAAAGTTTCCCATTGTGTCAGAAGTTCAAATACACTTTCTGGATGTGCCTGTTCAAAGTCTGATTCTATCTATATAAAGACAAAAAAAAAAAAAAAGTAATATACATAAGTAGCAATCAAAAGACAGAACAAAAGTAGATGTATTTATTTCTATACAGCTTTGTCCTGTGCTTCTATCCCATATTGTGAAATCGACAATACACCATGACCAGGATTTTTTACATCAAGTGAATGTAAATATCTTACAGTGTCTCAAGTCTTTTAATGTGAATGGTTAGGAGGATATTAATCATACTGCCCACATATACCTTTTGAAATCATGTTAGTTGCATTAAGGCAGTAAGAAAACTGACCCTCGTCACCCAGTATCTTCCGATATATGATTGTTCCTTTATCTTTTCTTCATTTCCACCACAGCAAAAAAAAAAAAAAAAAAGAAACAACAAAAACATAGAGCCACTTCCTAATATTCTGGGATACACTGCCTTCCTTGTCTCATACATTCATCCCATAACTACAAAGTTACAACCTATATGCTATTAGTGAGAGAACTGGAGTCACAGTGGTCTTATGGCATTTTACTGCTACATCAGAGACCCAGGTTCCATTCCTGGGGTGGGTGATGTAAGATCAGAGATCTTTTGGCCTTGTCCCTGCATAAAGTGACTCTGGGGTTCACTCAGCCGAATATAAATAGGTACCTGGGGTAACCCTGGGAAGTAAAGGTGGCCACAGCCTGGTGCTGATCACATCACCTTTAAAACTTGGGGGGGGGGGCAAGGAGAGTTTACTACTTTTTAGTTGACGAGGCTTAGCATTACGAGGCCCTAATACTGGAGCAAAAATGGCTAATCGTCACCACTTTGTAGGGCCCTAACCCCCGCATCCCCTAAATGTGCCTTCATGGCACAATGCAATATGCACATGTAACTTTTCCTTACCTACAAACCCCTATGAGAGAATATGTACTGTAGACATATTTTACCAATACGATAACATCATTACGATAAATTATAAAAAATATAGTCACAAATTATCCTAATATATATAAACAGCACTGGAAATACTGTATACACCAGCAGAAAATATGAAAACGAAGCTCCTGGGAAAGATAGATGTGTGTGGCACCCAAATAATATAACAAAAAATGGGACAATAAAAAGCACAAATGTTTAATTTGTACAAAGCATTGAACACTTCCAATTTTTACAAATCTTTCAACTTATTCATTTATTAAGAAATGAGATGTGTGCTTACCAATGTATATCCCAAGCTGTGCTGTAGTACTGGCCAATCCTTTATAAAATGTTGCACTGTGCTTCCATCACTTTTCAGATTCTGTTCCTGCCTCATGCTCCAAGTATTCTTCCAATGTTTTAGTACTTCTGGCCATGGTTCGCAACTATTTGCCAGCCAGGACTTGCTGTTTTCTTGTTCGTCTTTAAGATAAACAGAGAATATGGAAATATTACACAATAGTTTCCACTCCGATAAATTTCTGAACTTCCATAATGATACACATAATAATGAAAATAATGTAAATTATGTATAATATCAATCACAGTAATGAGAAAACTATAAGAACTGAAAAAATTACAATCTCATAATGCTATTGCCAGTGCACTGTGCCTTATCTGGGAATTGAACCAGATTACAATGTGATGGCATTCCCACCATGCCCTATAAGACTTTGATTTGCACTCTTCATTTCATTTTTCGTCCATGTTATAATTTCATTACAAATGGAACATATCAATGAATAACAGCACATTTAACTCTATTCCATACTACTTTAAGTCAAATCAAGGGTTCTTTTAAGAACCTTTCAAGAACTTCAAAAATTAATATGTATGTCCCCATTTACTAAAAATTAAATCTGCCTTACTCTGCAGAAAATAGGTGACTACATGTAACAGATTTGTTATCGCAAATCTTTGTAAAATGGTACAATGGGTTTTAGAGAACATTTACACTGTTAAACAAATAAAAAGGATAAAGAAATGGAAAATTTTTAAGTTGATGAAAAACACACATTAAATATCATAATTCAGACAAAATTTATGAAATTACCTGAAATAGTAGTATCCACATCAATTGCTGATTTTTCTGATAGGCCTATTGTCCTGGATACACTGCCTAGAATCCCAACACTTCTCAATTCTCGAAATTTATTTCTGTATTTGTCCACCAACTTTCCCTTTGATATACAGGATTTGTTCACTCTGCTATCTCTCTTTTTAACTGGAGGAATATAATAAACTGAAACACTTTCTGTCTGGAATATAGACACTATACTTTCTGCTATACTTTCAAATTGGCCATTTCGCAGGCGTCTGCAAAATACAAAATTAGAGATGAGATAAGAATGTGGTATCTCCCCTCTGTAGCAATGGTTTAATTATATTTCTACATAATTAAAAGTTTGAGGCAATACTAAAACTTGTTCATTAATAAAATGTGGACTTATTTTACTTCTGTTCTGTAATATTTGTTTGTCAGATCGAATTTTAGGAAGTTAGAATTCCTGTAGTATCATAATCAAACAAAAACATGTACAGACATTTAAATGCACATTGTACTCATCATTACTTTCCTTTCGTCATACCTTTCAAATCATTTGTGTGTGTGTGTGTGTGTGTGTGTTCATTTCTGTACACTAAAAGTCCGAAAAATAATCATGTATGTGTTTATTTTGTTTGATACTTGACCTGTTCTAGTTAATACTATAGGCAATCGGTACACGATAGTCATGTTTTTCTTACCTTCCACCAAAAGTACACTCATAACACTACTATTAATTAGATTCTTCTTTGGATATCTATCTTTGGTAATGAATATCATGGTGACCAAAGCTGTTATCATGCTCCGAGTAGTCATCTCATGAATATTTACATGATGTATCTTTACATAACTAATAAAAAAAAATAATAAGCCAGCATCCAGTAACCTTGCTGCAAGAAGAAAAGTAAATCTGCTGAACTGACAATAAAGAAATGGGAACAGGTTAAATGGCTGTCATTGTAGATTGAGTTGGTCTTTTTTAAGTCCACTTTATGCACAGTAAGGCTAATTGGGACTGGACCTACAGTTTAGAGTCGGATCTGAACCGATATGTGCCCCACCGGGTATAGAACCAGTGTCCTCTTGATTACAAGGCAACGACGCTACCATTGTGCCATCAGGGAGGCTGGCTGTCATTGTAATAGTACTTACGCCTAAATATAAGAATGCTCATAATAAACAATGCCAAATCCATGGTACAGTTCTTCACAAGATTAAAAATAGTGTAAGTGACATTTATGTCCAGGCTATGCTTTATGTGCATAAAATTCTAAAATTTGGGCATAAATTACACACTGGTATGAGTTCTGTAGACATGAGGTAAAATATGAGTCTATGGCAATGAAATTTCACTATTGTCAGTTCTATTTTTACCTGAAAAAAAAATCTGGTATTCTTCATAAGTGAATTTACTGGGTTAATGCAAATATAGTCTTCCGCAGTCATTTCAGCTATTAAATGATGCTGTTGTATTTTCATTTGCAAGTGCAAGTTATCTACACTACACTTCTGTCAAACACAAATGATCAAGATATTTTTGTCAACTACTGAAAAAAGCTACTGGTATTGCATAATGTTCCTTTTCACTGAATAAACACACTAGTCACTGTTTACCAGATGTCTTTTCCTTTTTTTTTTTTTGTTCAAGTGGAATTTGCAAAATGAGCTTTGTCCCTGATAATAGGCATCTCATAAAATATACTTTAGTGGGGTAGTTCTAAAACTCAGAGAGAATGTTTCAAGCAAAAACTTACACATTAGGATTCTGTAATAAATGGTTGATGATGATATCAACGAGCAGACCTCTGGTCTTACGATTTAGTGATTTTCCTGTCTCATATGTCCCAAGGACAAATCTTCCACTTCCACTTCCTTGTAAGATATCCAAAATGTTTTGTGACGTAAATGGTTCTTGTATTTTAACTGGAATGCTTCCAGATGTCTCAGGTACATTTATGCTATATTCTGCTATTCCACCCTCAGGTTTCACATTATTTACACTTGTATCTTCACAGCACACATCAAATTCATCTATGTAGTTCTCACTTATAGTACTACCAGCTGGTGTATTTGTCAAAGTTTCAGCTGATGAAGATTGCACCTAAATTAAAAAAAAATGTAAAAATAAATATGTAACTTTTATTGTTTACATACAAAAAATGTTTAATGCTTCTTAGTTATACATGAAAAGGAAAAACCATTTGGATAATTCTGATAATTTTTACTTTAATTCATGATTCAATAGAGAAGGAAATCACATAACTTATCTTACATGGTCCCTTCTTTTCATCATTATTGTTGTTTTTTATCACCATGTTAGGCTTATCTGTTTATTTTTAGCCTTCACAACTCTTTGGATGCACATTTTATAAATACCCATGCAGTTTAGTAACAACATTAAAATAAATATGTGAACACTAGTTCAAAATGTAAAATGTATTCATTTCAAGCTCATCAGGTCACCTTCAGAGCATCATGCCCTGCAGGTTAAAAATGGTATTAAACAAAAAGGATGGACAAGATGAAGGGAAGAATAAGCTGTAACTACATTCCCAGGTGTTCTGGGTTGAAACGTAAAACCTGACATATTTCTTTCCCCCATGCACTCGTATTGCATAATCGAGGTTATAAAATTTAAGTCAAAAAAGAAAGTCACACATAACATTTCTTGTAAATTTAACATGAAATGGAAGAAGAGAAAAGTATATGCATACATTGTAAAGACTCAAAATTGGAAACCTCGGTGTTGAGCAGTTAATGGAGTAGTTCACCAAGTTGGTTCTCAATTTTGATGAGGGAAATATGAGACATTAAATTACATACCTCTGTAGGACTAGCAAGTAAGAAACAAGAAACTGAAGTGTAGAAATATATGACAGTTAGGTTACATACCTCTTTAGGCGTATCAAGTAAGTACCCTGTAGATGATAGTTTTACTTGTTCTCTGTATTCTTCAAGTTTTTTCATAAAAATTGCTCTTCTGCCGATTTTTGGAATAAGTTCTCTGAGATGATCTGCAGTGAGCATGCACAATGCACCTATGTCTATTTCATGCTCTGAAAACAAATATAGCAAAATTTTGGAAGAATAAGTAAGAAAGTTTAATTTAGAAAATCCAGGGCTGTGTCAGAATACAGCATTTCTGTCTCTTTCTTGTTACAACAGAAGCCATCTTTTTCTTCAAATGTATGGTGGTTTGTTTGTTTTTATAAGCACTGGTTATTCCTATTTCATTAATCTTGATGAAAAGGTGAAGGGATGAAGTGGCATGAATGAGGTTCAGCATGAGGCCATTCTTTATGTAACCTAAGTGGCCTTTGCCATTGTTAAAGGTTCTGAATACAAGTTTGTAACCTTAACCACTAACACAAAATTGTTTTGAAAATGAATGGTAAGTGAGGTTATAAAACAGACACAAGAGTAGACAACAGTGATTTTAATTTATGGTTATTTATGATATTTATGATGTGGTTTCTGTGACGGTGGTAAGGGTGCTATTAGATAGGGATCCAATATTTCTGCAAACAGAATTCAGTACTTTAGTATTATACATACTAGCTGGTTAGGTTAGGTTAAGAGTATTAGCTAGTTTCAGGATCGACAAAATCATGTTTGCGAGGGGAATATAATTTAACATAGGCAAATGAGGTAGTCGGTATAATACTCAAGTACCCAGAATTCTATTATGCACATGATACTAGAAATGAACAATTATCAAAAACAGGAATCACAACGAGTTATTTAATTCCTTCTTTTACATCACTTTTGGCTAATCTCAATAGAAACGATGAATTGTTATTTGATTAAATTGATGCACAGACACTCCCAAAGGAACACTGCCTCGACCAGGACTGGAATATGGAACCCTCAGTTGGCTACCATGGCATCAGTTATTTAATGGAACTGATGTTTTAAGTGCATGAAGTAAATTGAAAGTAGAATGACACAAAAATGTCGTTTAAGCCCATTTTGTGCTCAGATAACTTAATCAGCATTTGAACTAAATTTAAAATGCAATCTAGAACAGCTGGGCAATGCACCTACACTGGGAATCAAACCTGGAATATCTTTCTTACAAGGTGACAATAATCGTGGTAAAAATTTACTATCCTTCGGACACCTCTAATATTTTCGTTTCGTCAATTTTTGACATTCGTACTTACGTATCTGCTTCGCGGAACATTCCTGAAGGTGTATCAATGTTGGGCATGAGTTTACAATACCGGACCACTCTCCAATTTCTATCAAATTTCGCCTACTTACTAATTTCGGTGTCCTGATGACGTATCTGTAGTTCATATTTGGCGGTCACTTGTTAAAATTGTACATTTACGTGTACAACTTGTAAAATAACCTTGCGATTTACCACGGTGATTGTCCATACACAGCAATTCGGAACCATCTTTCTTTCGCAATTAATTAGCTAATGGTCTTCCTTTACGCACAACAATCTTGTTGACGACAGACGAGGAATGCCTACGAGGTTAGGTTAGGCCTGTTAGGTTAGGTTCCATTAGCATAAATACAAAGAAAAATTAATATTTTAGCTAAGAAAACTATACCTTATCTTGCCTGTTGATTTCTTCATGTTGGGAAAATGGCGTCTTCCGTGCAGCTATTGTTCTTATGGTAGGGTTACGTTACGTTAAGAAAACATAGTTTATTTCATTTTTTCCTCGATTTCCATACTTGACCGCCAATTATTACATGCAGATTCGTGATTAGGAGTTCACAATTAGTGAGTAGGCGAAATTTCATAGAAATTGGAGAGTGGTTCGGTATTGTAAACTCGTTCCCAATGTTGTTTTGATGAAATTTGAACTATGTTTCCTAACCTAACAGAACTAACCTAACCACGCGCCAATGGTTCGCAATTATTTCCAATTTCTAGATCCTGATAATAACACGACACCAAATTTTAACTATGTTTCCTAACCTAACAGAACTAACCTATCCACGCACCAATGGTTCATGGGGCTAGCTATTCTCCGTTGGAGAATTAATTTTCAACGAACAACATGAATTTCAGCTATGAAACATTCCCACATCACACAAAACACCTTCCCGATGTTCGACAATGCTACAGGAACTTATTACGGTAAGTAGTTTCTTATGTAAAAATAAATAAATGTGTCCGAAGGATAGTAAACAAGTACCAAAACAACTTAAAAATTACCTTACGCAAACAAGCACGCTTGCCATGGACAATGTATTTTCCGTTAACAAGCGACTGTAAGTATCGTAGACCAATGGGAATTAATGTAGAAATAATTCGGAAGCTTAGTAGCATGCATTTAGGGACTTTATGTTAATGCTACGAGAACCAAACCTGACCTGCCTAACAACCACGAAAGCATCTATTGGCTAAAACTCTGCAGTATGTGTTAACAGACGTAAATGAAAGTCGAACCATGCGAAAATTGCATTCTTAGTATCATGAAATCTGAATAAAACAAAATGAACTTGGGCGGGAAAGGTTCCTGGCCCGAGAATCAAAGCCATGTTGTCCGCATGGTAGTAAAGATGCTACGCAGACTGAGCTACCACGCCTATGTAAACGCAAAACACACTTGCGCCACATGTAATGCATTATATTCTCTATACTGTATGATTAGATAGTACATACTTGATTAATTAGTAGAGATTAAAATACGAGAGACAAAACCGACACCGATGTGGCAGACTCGAAAATATGCATTTCAACTCGTACGCCTGTACGCAAATTAATATTTATGTTTTTCACATATTATGATTTCTATTTAAAACTGTTCCACTTACCAGCAAATGTAGGAATTAGACCTTCAAAGCCCCACAACTTCAAAAGAATCGATACTTCGTTTCCGAGATCCGCCATGTTTTTCTTGTCACACTTGCCAGTACGAGAATCACGTTCTTTTTGTTCAAGGAACAAAATATCTGTTTCAAAATACAAACAGAACGTCAAACAACAAAATGGCTGTTTCAATGGACAAAACTAACTTCAAACAAGTATGATTGTTAAGAGAACTAAACCAAATGGTTTATGTAAACAGTCACTTTGTAGGTGTAACTAAACTTTGGTTAACCGTACGAAATATTGTGGAACCAAATATATTTTGCCCCTGCAACTAATCCGTTCTCTCCGTGTATGCTGTTGCAGAAGTTATCAACATATTGTTTGAGTTTTCTATTAATTCTTGAAGATCTTATTGGGTCAAATAAAGTGCACGAACATGGATGGTGATGGACAATTTGCACGATAATACTCATGGATCCCACTGTACAGCCTCAACTTTTTTCACTGGCGTAGACATTTTGGTTCTTCGATGTGCTTTAATTTCTTCTTGATAGAATATTAGGAGAGAGGTGAAACTACTTCCGGTGTTGAAGCAATCTCTCATTCTGTAACGGTCGGATTGACCATTACTGGTTTTGGTATATTGTAATAATTAATTGCTGGCCAGCTACAAGGTGTAGGGTTAAGTAATATGTTTCCATGAGTGTACTTTTATGTTATTATTGCTTGTAAGTGTATATTATTGGATTGTGCTTTGCTGGATGTTAGATTCCCCTGTTTTTTACCTCCCCGGTTGGGGGAGCTAGCTGTCTTACAAAAGACCGTTAGCAGTGGAATTTTCCAACGCTACGGGGTCCACGTCCACGGACGTTTAGCCCGGCTATAAAAAAGGCCAGTGGGCTTTAGAAAAAAGAGTGTTTCCCCATTGATCGACGAAAGAGGAACGTCTCCTCAAGTTTAGTCCACTTATGGTGGCTAGACTGGATATAACAATGTAGCATCTGGTTATGCCAGCCCCTGTTGCTGTCCCAAGTCCCCTTTTAGGAAAAGCTTTGATTATGTGGATATTTCCGAATTTGATTAATTGATGCCCAAAAGAAAGAGAGAAGGCGTAAGAAAACGCATTTGTAACGGAATATCATTTAAGCTGAGGATAGGCCCACCGAGATAGTTTTGCTAACTCGGTGGTAAGGGAAGTGCCGATGGTTATGCCATAGGTACGCAAAATATATTGATTTAGAGAATTGGTAATTTGGTCTATGCAAGACTCTCATGGAAACGCTCTGTAAAATATGTATATATATAACTACGTATAATAAACCAATATATCCTACGAGAATGTTATAATTTCAAGAACTACGGTACTGTCCATTTAACCAGTTGTATATTCACTTGCTGTATATGTGTAAACGAACCAGGGACATAAAAATATAAATTGTTATGTGAAACCCCCCCTTTTTGTAATTCCGGCGCAAATATAATCTGCTCGCTTGGCACCCAGGGTGAGGTGAAAGGAGAGATTGAGGGATGAAAGTAGGAAGTAATCCAGAGGGCCGGATACAAACGAGGGATAGGGGGGCCGACAATTTTCACAATTCATAAAGCTTGAAAAAATCATGTAACGGTTTTTCAACGCAAAACTTTTCAAGCGAAAGTCACTCATGCCCGTTTGCACCAACGTGTCAATTTACTCACGAGTAAGAGTAAACTCAGAGTTAACTCACGAATCGGTTGATTATCTGTTGCCTCCGAGATCGGCGAGTTAAAGCGGAGTTAACCCACGCGCAGGGAAGTAATGGCTGCCATCCGCAACCGGCAATGTATCACTTCAGAATTTCAAAACTAAATAAATGTTAAATAGGAACTCATAGATTCAAACTGTGCATCTCAAAAGCGAGAAATATATAGTATGTTACTATGTATATACTTTGGGAGATGTTTACTGTACATATTCTGCAGTACATCGTTTGCAAAATTGCCTGTGCAATAAAAGCATAAACATACACCCAGAAACCCGTAGCGATGTAAATATTAGCAAAACGATCGTGAATACTACGTGGAGATATATGCATGTATATAAAAATCTACTACAAATATAACTGTAACACTAATTACTACGATTGCAAGCTGCACTAATATATCAACATTTAATTAACCTAAATATGCTTCTCCCCATCTTCGTTCCGTGCTTGAAAGTTCCTCATGCCCGTTGCTTGTCACTGTTTAGGGTACCAATGTCCAGGTACTGTTACTTTTATCGTTTCCTTGTTTCCTTCCACACCACGTGTAGAAGCCCGTCAACCACGCCTTCTCGAAAGGCCCGCCAATCACGCACTTCCATCTGTATGACGTTTAGGCACTTACTTTGAGGCTAGCTTATCTCCTAGGGTAAATCCAGAGTTTCGTGACTCGCTATGTCCATCGCACCTAAAGCCCGCATCACACGGAACTGGATTTCCAGTAGGTATGCCCTAGTTGGCGCTGGACTGGCTACCAATTTGCTAGTTGTCGCCTCACAGGATACTTATCAGCGTACTTGTCGATAGAAGTTGTAATGGCGGCCGCGTGAGAAGTAAACAATGTATCACTTCACATTTTTAAAAGCCGATAACTATTCAACCGAGAGGAACAACGTTTCGTATAAAACTTTATTAGGTACAAAACAATGGCACTGCTTAAATACATACTTTACAACGTTTACTGTACACGTATGGAAGCATATTTTAGTTGTTTCAAATGTAAACACCGTGCACTCAGCATAGATGGTATAACTCCACGCGTCTTTCATGCTGTATACGTTATACATTGCTGGAGTAACACTCGGAAACCACAGACAAAAGCTCACTCACAGATTATCTTCACATGGCGAAACTTCGCTCTGATTGGCTGTTCCACAGAATCCAGTCGAGGAAAGCAAGTAGCAATTAGAACATGTCCTATTCCTCGAAACCAGTCAAGCAGTCAGCCAGGCAGCCATAATTGCTACCTAGAAAGTTAGTTCAGCGCCAACTAGGGCATTCCTACTAGAAATCCAGTTCCGTGTGATAGGGGCTTTACACGTTGGTGCAACAGAAGATGATCGTTACTCGAGGATTACCCTGATCCACGGATCGTTTTACTCCCAAGTTATTACAACGTTTGTGCAACCAGGCATCAGACTCGCTTCTATTCTTTGCCCACCATGAGAACGAAATCGATGTAAATAAAAGCACGTGACGTGTGAGCTTGCCCAGTGCTTCATATTGTCCGTAGATGCGTAATTTTTAAGATGAAAATCACACATCATCAGTACACCAGCATACTTGAGTGCTCTCGCTTTACCATGCACACCATCGCTGGTGTAAAAGGAATTTGTTTCGGAAGCTGGGCTGGGGGGATACATTATTAAATATTTCATAATCTTCATTTTTAATCTTCGTGTTAAAAGTTGGCCAAACGATTGATAATCAGGTGTCATTTTAAGGGTGTTTTCATTTATCATTTTGTTATCCTGAGTTCTTATCTGCTTTTATATGAAAAGTTTGATTTCTCAAAATTTCGAAGGGGGCTGAAGCCCCATCAGCTGCTTCCCTGTACGCCAGTCCGCGCACTATGTTCTTTCGCGCAAGATCCCTGGGAAACAGCTCCTATTGGAATTAACCAATATGATTTTCGCGAGTCATGTGCATTTGCTTACATTAGCTTTATCCTTACAGTGGACAGAGAATAGGACACCCCTGGAAAATGACTGACGAGTCACCAGGCAGCTGTAATTAAGAAGTGAATGAAATGCTGAAAAGATTCACCCTTCCTTAACTAACCCCCTAGTGAGGAGTTAGTAAGATGCGCATTGCTTGGAGAAAAATAACCCCCAATTAATTCTCCAGTGACTTATCGCGTAGATTAATTGGCTAAGGGAAGGGGGTAAATGAGGGAGGAGGCGGTTGTGTCCATCGCGTTAACAGCCATTAGCTCCTCCCCTCTCTGCTCTGCCCCTGCAGAAAACATCATTGCTTTTCAGGGTTGCCAGGCACTTTGTTTTGTGCACGCTTTCTGTTTCACAGTGAAGTCCACTGCCTAGCTTGCTGCAATACAGCAATGAAACCCTTGAAACGTAGTGCGTGGTTTAGTAGCACTTTTTTATGAACAGGCTAACTCAAACTGCTGTAAATTTAGAATTTATTTAGTCGACGTTGTCATAGCAACTAGGTACAGTCACAGGCAATAAGAATGAGACACCTAGATCCTGAAATACTCGCTTCCCAGAAAGGCGTCATGTGTGATGCCTAACCCTACGGTGGTGATAGAAGTTGCCATTGAACTTATGTTATTAAAATCCACTTATAGGAGTACATTTTGTTAGGCCCAGGCTGGATGAAATTGTAATATGTACCCCTTGTACCAGGAGCGTATATTGTAGGTTAGCTAGGCTATCAGCGATGCCTGAAGTCTAGAGAATAAAATACAGGAGAAAAATCGATCAGAAATTGTAAATAAAATTATTCATATCAGTGATATGATGGTGGTGATTCTGGAGTTGGCAACCTGATTTCCCACGAGTTGGCAACCTGATTTCCCACGAGTTGGCAACCTGATTTCCCACGAGTTGGCAACCTGATTTCCCACGAGTTGGCAACCTGATTTCCCACGAGTTGGCAACCTGATTTCCCACGAGTTGGCAACCTGATTTCCCACGAGTTGGCAGCCTGATTTCCCACGAGTTGGCAGCCTGATTTCCCACGAGTTGGCAGCCTGATTTCCCACGAGTTGGCAGCCTGATTTCCCACGAGTTGGCAGCCTGATTTCCCACGAGTTGGCAGCCTGATTTCCCACGAGTTGGCAGCCTGATTTCCCACGAGTTGGCAGCCTGATTTCCCACGAGTTGGCAGCCTGATTTCCCACGAGTTGGCAGCCTGGTTTCCCACGAGTTGGCAGCCTGATTTCCCACGAGTTGGCAGCCTGATTTCCTATGAGTTGGTAAATTTATTTCTACATATTGGACTCAGTATACGCTACTGCCTTGTACACAATCAAGCAAAGTGGTCTGAAGTGCATGTCCAAAACTAACATATTGAACAATATTATTTTTTGGCTACATATTTACTTGTGTATTTTGTGGATTTATGTTTAATAGCCTATCGGAGAGAACAATATAAAAAGTTCCAATGGTTATATTCAGGGCCGTTTTTTCTTTTGTTATTAGCGATAAACGCGAAATGTAACGGAGAGATGCAGCAAGTATTATATGCACGATTTATCACAAATATGACTCATTTCCGGCTGTAATTTTGTTGCGAATTTTCGCGAAAATTGACCGTTTCTGCGAACATTTTCATTTTTACGATAAAAACGAAAAAATGGCATTTTTTACAAATTTCCTTTTTAAGAAATGAATGATTTTGAAAGACTTAAAGCAATGTTCAGTAAATAACCAAGGTTTTCAAATATTGGTGAACAATGTGATTTGCTTTTAGGTCATGTAGAGTTATGCAAATTAGCTAAGTGTGTATTCAATGATAAATCTGAGCTCAATGTAATTGACATACTGGAAGCATTAGAAACAAAAGGTGATGCGTTTAAAGAATTTGTTGATAAATGTGTGAATTCATTGAGGTTACCTCTTTCGAACGCAGATAGTGAACTGTTTTTTTCACAGTGCAATCTTGTAGTGTCAGATATGAGAAGAAGTATGAAGGAGCAAAATATTGTCACTTGTTGTATGTTGATGTTTCATGAATGAAAATAAATGAGAGACAGATTGTTTTGTACACTCCACTTTTTCTAAAATATAAATATAACTGAGTAAGGCTGATTTTCAGAAGATGAAATTTATTATTTACTATTTTTAAGCTTACTTTCCCGTAAATGTTGCAAATATTATGCCTTGTATAAAATCATTAATTGATTTAGTAACATTACGAATAAGTGCATGGCATTAAAAATTACCAGGAAATTTTCACGAAATTTTTTAAAAATTAACACCAAAAAAACCCTGCCCTGGTTATGTTCTTCCTTTAGACAGTACAGACGACAGAAGTACAAAAGTTGGTAGAACTAAACTACTTCAGCAGTTTTCATTTCATCTAACCTTAAAACAAACTTCATTTTGAAGTGTTTTTGTTATGATCTAGGGGGTAAATATTCCCACGTGCGGCAACACTGATCCCCCATGGCTCCTGCGTCAATTGCTACAGCTCAGTGTGGAACTCGCTGGTGAGGGAAGCTGTCCCAACATTTTTTTTTTTTGTCCAAGACTGGAGATATACTAGTATTGATGATGGAGGAGGGTGGAATTAAATGAGGGGTGCAAAATCGATAGCCCGCGGTGATGATTAAATATTGCAGGGGTGGAAGGATGAAATGGCTGCAGAGTTTTGTTGCGTGCTCTCATTATGCGTAAAATTATAGCCTTGTCCTGCTTTTGACTTCTTTCTGATGGGCGTAAATCAGTGCTAATTGAGACTAAACGACCAATGAGGGGGAGGCGGAAACGTAGTCTGTTATATATGCGTTGAAAAACGGTTAGAACTCCATTTACTGTCTACCACCAGAGACGTTCAGATTTAGAGCCAAATAACTAACGAATTCAGTCGGGATTTCTTTTCTCAAGTTCTCGATGGTTAGGTTTGGCACAGTTTGTTTTCGAACCCTGCTTCATGCGCATATTATTATTCCAGAAGGAATCGAGTCTTTGGTTTCGGAGGCTAACTTTACGAACCACTTCCAGTAGGTAATTCTTCCCATTGCACAGGGGCCGTAGCTAGACTTCCACACCCGCGGTGAGAATAAAATTTGGCGACTCCTGCACCCAAATTGCTTCCGTCCTCCCTTCTTCTTTCAGCTCGGAAAAAAAGTTGCTTTCCTTTCTAATATTTGCTATCGAATAGCAACTCCCCATAAGGAATCCATAGCAAAAAATTACATTTTCTCTCTCTTGGTCCCTTAACTGTAGCAAAGTTCACTTTCTGAAATAAAATTGTCCAGTGGCAAAGGTTCAAATGAACATTGGGAGTTTTGACAATGCGTTACGGACAATCGTCAATAGCGTTCCAAAACACAACATTGTAATAATGATGGTGGTGAAATTTCCAGATAAAGTTTGTTTTTAGTCAACTTTATGCACAGATAGGATGACTGGGCCTACAGTTTAAAGTGTGATCCGAACTGCTATGTTCCTCCACTAGGTATCTAACCCGTGATCCCTGTTTTACAAGGCGACGAAGAATGAAAAAGGAATTTTCGAATGTCAGCTGATAACATGTGACTATCGATTTTAGACTGTCATTTTTAACTGTACACATATCGTTTTTTTATCAGTCGATTCGGATTCAGTTTACAATGGATTTCATATGCGAGGACTGTTATCTCAAATCGTGTTGAAAACTTGATAGGCACTACTGCTTCTTTATTTTTGTGGCTTACATCACGTATTTTTACGATTTCTAGCCAAGGTTTCCGAGTTCAGGGATTATTTATTATATATGTTTCAAACTGTTGATGGATATCTTTCACTTTCTTCGAAACAGTATTGACTTATTGAGTGCTGTTGTCCATTCTGTTCTTATGATATAACGACTTTTGATTCTTTTCTTTTGAATCTGCTAACGGCTATTTACGAATATGCTTGATATATTGCACTGACTTGTAAAGTACAGAGTCGTCAAAAATCATTGCGAACTTGTTCAATCAAATGCATCAAAGATTTGATGCACCAGAAACTCATCGATTGATGCACTAAAGTGTGCTATTTGGCCTTTGCCAAGAATCAGGTTTACAGTTTGATGCACCTTCCTGTATCTTTCTCGATAAAGTTCTTAAACATTTCTGAGCTACAGTTTTTTGTTTCAACTGTGTACACTTTTCTGTGTGTATTATGCATCAAGTCACAGTCTTATCTCATTTTTTGGCACATAGTAGTAACATTTAAAGTAGTTGAAAAACATTCAATATATAATTCATTAATTTATCTTCATTTTTTCTTTACAGCCAAGAGGAAAAGTGCTGTGGAACTGCTTCAAGAGTCGAAGGCCTTCTACGTCAAGTCGGAGAAGGTGCTGGACACCAAGCAGGAGTTGAAGAACAGCGGCCATCTTCAGGTGACGTCACCTGCCGTCGACATCTTCCTCAGGGCTCCCTTGAAGACATGGCAGTACCTGGACCGCGTGAAGATCTCCCAGGATCGGAGGTCCTGCGAGCAGATCGTGTCTCCGGCCGGGGACAACCAGAGGAACGCGGCCAACCCCTTCGCCACCTTCACGGCGACGGTCACCGCGATCCCCTGCCACCCAAGCGGTGACATCATCAAGTGTAGTGTCGGTAGTGTGAACTCGACCCATCATGTTGTGAATACCGGTTGTGTCGTGAGCGGTGCCAAGTCGGAACGTATGGTGCTTCATCATTACAATCAGCCGAACCATCAGGTGGTGACTTACCACCCGCCGATTCCCATACCCCCTAGAGCCTCGGACAAAGGGTTCACCCCGCCGTTGCCCCCAAAGAGCCCAAGGATAGCCGCAAGACCACGGTCCCGAACGTTCAATGACCACAACCAGAGGCACGATTTCCGAAGATCTCACAGCCACTCCGAGAAAGGCTCCGACGATATTCAGATGAAGCTGAGGCGGTTGTTGAACACGGACTCCAAAGAGAACATCAGCGGTTGCATCGGTGCAAGCGAGAAACGACGCAGCGACATCGGGCATAGATTGCGTTCGGATGCGGACGTTGATATTATCGTCGATTTCGAGGACGCCACGTCACCCATGCAGACCGAGCTGGCGTCGTGCGAGTTCAAGACGGTCGTCGGCGAGGAGACGTTCCTGAGGCCTCGGCAGCACCAGCCGGTCAACTACTCCATTCACAAGTCGATGCCCGACCTGAGTCCGAATAAGTTGGGGACCGTCGGTGGAGAGGAATCGTCGTCGGGCCGAGGTCGTCACGAGTCTCTCGGCGACGAGGAAGCGAGCGACGACAGCGACTCCCTGTCCGGACGGGCGCCGAAGTCCGTCGAGACGCCGCACCGGAGCTACAGCAGGGCGACGTCCGACTACGTCAGCAGGTCCCCGAGCTGCAAGTTCTGCCCGAGCGAAACGGGATCCGCGCCGGCCATGAGGAACTCTGCCGATTCCGACGACGATGACGACGACGGGGCGGATGCGGATGCGGACGACGACGACGACGACGACGACGACAGCGACGGTCCCGTCGGTCTGATGCGCGGCAGATGCGGCTCTGGCGGGCAAGAACTGCTGCGGATGAGCACCAGCGTCGACGTGGAAGGCGACGATGACCACGTGCGCCGAAGACCAATCCTGAGGTCCAAATCCGACATCAGCCACAGGTACTCGCGGTCGTCGGAGTTCTCGCTCACGCCGATGAGGCGCGCCGTTCGCTCCAGCGCCGATCTAGAGTGCTTCTTCGAGCATCTAGGGATGGAGGTGGGCGCCTATCGGTGCCTTGCGGCGCCGTCTTCCCTGGACTCCTCCCCTGTGTTCTTCGAGAGCGTCAGTTCCGTGGATTCGTGGCCCGGGGCGAGCGCCGGCGGAGGCATGATAGGGCCGGACGAAGGAGAGGATACGGTCGCCGTGAAGGACGGGATACGCAACACCAATATCCTCCAGCACGGCATGACGGAGCCTTCCATCGTAGAGCGGAACGCAAGGATCATCAAGTGGCTGTGCAACTGCAGGAAGGCCCAGATAGCGGCCAGCAGCTGATCTTTGGCCGGTCGGCATAGCCAGGTCAGTGTCCTAATTTTCTTCTTCCTGGGGGGGTTATTCCCGAGTAAACAAAAAATAATCGATCAGGCAATTCGATTATAGATGGCGGGGAAAGAACTTCCGGTTTGGGCAATTTTCCAATGTCAACGAGCTTATTTTCTTATAAAAGATCTAATACAAAATGGATCACTTGAAATTTTTGAGTGATATAGAGGAACAAAGGTACCTAGAAAAGATTGGCAATTTCCCTGATCCTTTGGATGAAGATATACGGAAAAATAATAGTATTTTCCAAGACAATGTTGATCTTCTACAAACAGTTTCGTGTTAAGACTTCTACAGGTTGAAATAAAGCTTACATAAATTATAAACATTGAAATATTTCAATTTTACAACAGTAGAATGTATAATTTTCGACATTGTGTAATCAAACACAGCCCCTTTAAGTTTAGATTAATTTTATCATATGGCATAGAGAGAGCGTCGTCAGAAATTTTTGTATCGGCTAAAGGCCAGTAATAAAAGTAGAAATAATAATAATAATTACAACTGTTATATATGTTATACAATAAATAATTACTAAACTAATGAAATAAACAAATTTTATTCGAAATTTATTATTATTTATGTATTAATGCTATTCGAGTGCATATCCAGGACAACAGTTACAATACTGAAATACACAGTTATTGTATTTTATTATTAATTTTTGCAAGTGTCGTTCAAGAAAAGACTTTATTTTGCTAATAAAGTTTACATTGATTACATTAAATTATAAAGTTATAATTTATGGAATTCTGGATGATTATAAACAGTTTCAATTTTTAAATATACTCAACACATGTGCGTTAGACGATTATGATTTTCGAAAGACGTAAAATATTTTCATTTGATTTACTCCGGTGATGTAGTGTCGATTATAGAGCCTATTCCTTCGTGTGTGTGTGCAATCTTTTTGCTTCACTGCCTGAATTCACCGATTTTTCCGTATCGGATATGTCTGAAAACTATGTACAGATACCCGAGAAAAAATAATTGTGGATGTCGCCTTTTCTTAAGACACTCCCTTTACACCTTTGAACTCCATGCTATTCTATTGATAACCGGAAGTAAAGTTCCCGCCAGCTCCAAGGAAGCACAGAAATGTAAACATCCGGTGAATGGCCCCCATAGTTGGTGGGTGTTGTGACGGTCCTGTGAATCCGCACAATATAATTATATGTTTATTGAAATTATTAATTTCATATTATACAAATCACTTTATATTAACGGTTCAAAAAAATGTATAATTATTACTTTGTACAACGTTAATTATGTTTTATGTTATTCATTGCACTATACGCTGTATAAACGAGATATTTGGAATTCTAACGTTGCTATAGCAACGAGAATCAATAGTCATTATGTAGTAGTGTGTCTGACAGAAATGGAAATATAAGTAATAGTGAACTGCATATTACTCAGTTATTTCACTAATATATAGACCCATAGAAGTTGTATCTTCACCTTCGAGTTTTAGTTTCAAATATTTATGAACGAAATATAATCGTGCAAATGATTGAATTGTGAATGTCACAGTATAATTGGTGGTCCAGTATTGTGGAACGTTATCAGCACGATCTTGAGTGATGTGTTTTGCGTGTTAACTTACACCATTGTTCTCGTGAATCTAGTTTGTACATAAATTTATATTATGTACGCATCAAGTAATCCTTATAATCTGAGATCCAAAACAAGTCTTACAGCTAGATCTATCAATTGTGGTGATGAACCTGATGAATCACAAAATAAGAATGGTGCCATGAATATGGTGAAGTGCTGCAAAGATCCCGATAAGGAAAGGTTGGTAGCTTGTGAAAATTGTGGCTATTGGTATCATTTACAATGTTTGGGTTTGTCCGATAAGCATTGGGAGTTATACCAGTTAAATGAAAATTATTTCTGTACAGATTGTGATCCATCTTATGATCCGTTCAGTATTGAAGCTTTTGTGCAATGGAAAAGAAGTCAAGAAAATGTTCAAGAAATTGACATTCGTCCTTCTGTGTTGGCAGAGACTTCAACGGGGCAAAGTAATGTTCCTTTTCAAATGTTTGATCTGCTGGCAGAGTTAAGAAAAATCAGCGAGTCACAACAGATGGAATTTACAAAAATTAGGGAAACTCAAGATTCTATGAAGCAAACTCAAGAGTCTCAACAGCTTGAGTTTACAAAAATGAGGCAAACTCAAGATTCTATGAGGCAAACTCAAGAGTCTCAACAGCTTGAGTTTACAAAAATGAGGCAAACTCAAGATTCTATGAGGCAAACTCAAGAGTCTCAACAGCTTGAGTTTACAAAAATCAGGGAATCTCAACAGGAAATTCAAAATTCACAGCAACTACTCAAGCTTGACTTCCACGAATTGAGTACATCGTTACGAAAGGAATTAGCTGAAGTTGCCGAGTCCTGCAAATTAGCAACACGTTCATTACATCAGGAAATGGAAAGAGAAGTGCAAGGACTAACAGAGAAAATCGAGGAAGTCAACACTACTTGTACAGAGAATTCTCATAAACTTGCTGGGTTGAATGATCAGATTACAGAATGCCAGAACAATGTTTCAGGGTTGTCTCGGCAAGTTCAAAGACTTGAAGTCGTTGTGAGCAAGGATGAAATAACTAAGCGTGTGGAAGCATGTGAGAAAAATATTACTAAGTTAACATCTAATATTTCGACTAATGTTGAATCAAGTAATCCTGTACAAGTTTACAGTTCTCATGTGAATAGTAACTGTCAACCTGGTATTCCTGCACGGAACCTAACCTCTCCTAAATCATCTGATTCTTCAGCGTGTGATGTTTCTGATGATGAACACAATCGCATTGCTTCACAAAGACACAAACGTTCTAGAAATAATCGAGTGAGAACTAGTAATACTAACAAGTTATGTCAATCAAACCGTTCTTTATATTCTGATGGTTCTGGTCAGGAAAGAAAGAGGCAAGTAAACCAAAAGTCAGCAAATCCGCAGAATCATCGATGTGACTATCCTGACAATTGTATGCGTTCGCTTACTCAGGAACCTCGACGGTTGGTAAGATTGAATGAACTTACTGTTCTTCCTAAATATTCTGGAGATCCTGAAAAATCAAGCCCACGTAAGTTTATTAAAACTTTAACGTCCTACTTAGACTTACTGCAAGTTCCTGACATGCAAAGGCTTGAATGTATTACTAATTGTTTTCAAGGACCTGCAGAAGGTTGGTATAATACTCATGTCGATTCGTTTACATCGTACAAACAGTTTGTTGACGAATTTCTGAATCACTACACGTCTTATTCGTTAACTCAGGCTCAATTATCTGAACTTAGAAGTCGTAAATATGATCCTAAATCGACGAGTAGTATGGAAGTTTTTGCTATTCGTACGCATTCAGCATATTATAATTTAGTTGATCGTCCGAATGATGCAGAAGTTATTGATATTTTAATCAATCAGTTGCCCACATCTATTGCACAAACAATATTAGCTGCTAGATTAGTTAAAATGGATGATGTAATTGCTTTACTAAAGAGGTTGGATTTAGTGAATTCAAGATCAAACAAGAGTTTTAATGTTCATGATAATGTACGTGAAAAAAATTTCCGACATGATGGGAATAATTCTAAAAGTTTTACCGACAATAATAGTGCAAGGGCAAAACTGAGAGTTCAAAGTGTTGCTAAAAGTTCATCGTTTGTGAACGATGATGAACCTAATGGAAATCAAGGTTTAAGACGTAACGTAAGACCTAATGATAGTGTTCATTTTGTTTCTTCTAGCGATGAAAATAAAAGAATTAAGATTCCACGTACAGATGTTCCATTTGTTGCAGAAAACCAACAATCAAACTCCAGCCAGAAGACGATGATATTTAATAGAAATAATAATTTTGGGAAACCTAATCTAACTAACAGACCATATAATCGTTACAGACGTAATGGTGCAGGAACTCAAAATTTCCGGCAAAATAGAAGTCCACAAAGCTCACGATACTTCAACAATAATGGTAGATTTATGAGCAACAGTTTCAATGCCAGAAACGAGCAAGAACAACAGCAATTTACACTGCGTCCTAACTCTCAGTTCTCTAACAATAATTTCCACTCATTCCAACCATGCAGTGTATGTGCCAATTGCGGATATTCTTCTCAGTTGTCAACGGGAAACAGTTGCAATGCAACTGCAGTGGCGAATACTCCATTAAATGAAAATGCTCCATCTTTCGATCCAAGAGAAACTTCTTGTAAACAGTTCATTTCTTCTGCCCCTGAAGCAACATTAAACGAACGTCGCGGGTGAACGTGGACCAGTTTGCTCGCACCAACATAATGGAGGGTCCGTCTAAATCATATCGTAGTAATAATATAGGCACAACTTGTCAGTATGCTGTATTAAGTAATTCCGTTTTATCTGAAGTTGATCATTGTTATCCACTTTCAATATTTTTTCAATTAGATTGGTACGAAGATGAACCTACTTGGATTTTAAATGATACTGGTATACCTACTCCTATTACTGATCAACCTTTGATCACAGGAACAGTTTGCGGTATTACCATACAGTGTGTCATCGACAGTGGAAGCCAGTGTAATTTAGTCAGCTATGAATTATGGTGCAGTATAAAATCAATTATTCCGAGTGCCAAACTGGATACCGTGGATCAACTTAAGTTATTGCCGTTTGCAGGACATCAGAAGTTTCGTGTTGCTGGTCGGAAGATTATAAGTATTTCAATTAACTCGGAAGTGTTTTCTTTGGAGATGTTTGTATTGAAGCAACTGCATGCTGAATTAATTCTCGGAATACCATTTTTAAGGCAATACAAAGCTGTACTCGATTTTAGAAGAAACGAAATTAGTTTGATGGCGTCTACAGGTTCCGAATTGGTTCAGCCATTTAACTCTAGCAAAAGCACAACTGATAGGGATCGCTGCCAGATGCAGGAAGTTACTATAGTCAAAGAAGCAGAAAATTTACTTGTCGTTTCTCTAGATCAGATCACAACGAAGGTGCGGTCGTGTGAATCACTCAACACGGAGCAGCAGTCTCAGCTTGAGAATCTAATAATAGAATATCATAGGTTGTTTTCTGATCGACCCCGATCTGCATTCGTAGAACCTTATCAAATTGAACTAGACACAAAGGAACCAATCAAGGCACCTATATATCCGGTACCGTTCGCCAAAAGAGCAGCGTTAGAAAGGGAACTAGAGAAATGGAAGGCCTGGGGAATTATTAAAGAGATGTCTTCGCCTTATTTAAACCCAGTACATATCGTTCCAAAATCTAACGGTGAGTGGCGTCCAGTAGTAGATTTTCGTCGCCTAAACCAACATGTAATTTCACCACTTACCCATGTTGAACCTATAAACGAGCTACTTCAACATTTTAAGGGTGCAAGATATTTTTCTTCGATTGATCTCTCCTGTGGATATTTTCAAATACCACTTACGCCCGACTCATATAAGTACACAGCTTTTTCGTATCGAGGACGACAGCACGTGTTTTGTTACTTGCCATTTGGTATAAAATCAGCTGTTTCTGTTTTTGTTGAAAGAATGAACAAGGTGTTTGGACCAGAGATTCATTCATTTCTGATGATATATGTGGATGACATTTTAATATTTAGCCCAACAATAGAGAAACATTTTGAACATCTTGATTATGTTCTACAGACATTGCAGAAGACGAACATGTCCATAAAATTTGCCAAATGCAAATTTTTCCAAACGGAAATTAAGTTTTTGGGTCATGTGGTGTCTGGTTCCGAGATTAAGGTCGATCATGATAAAGACTCAGCTATTCTACAGTTTCCTGTTCCTCAAAACAAAAGGTCACTTCGCAAATTTTTAGGACTGGCAAATTGGAGGAATCGTTTTATACAGGGATTTTCAGATATCGCTAGTCCATTATATCATCTTTTACGCAAGAATGTGCCATTTTATTGGACACCTCAGTGTCAAGAAGCTTTCTTGTTATTAAAGAATGCTCTAATTTCAGCACCAGCATTGAGTCAACCCGACTTTGATTTGAGGTTTTGTGTTTCTGTTGATGCAAGCCAGAAAGGATTGGGTTGTGTACTTTGGCAAGTTGATAATGATGAAATTCGTGTCATACAATACGGCAGTCGTGCTCTTAGGGGAGCAGAGATTACATATAGTACACACGAATTGGAATGTTTAGCTATCTTATTTGCTCTGGAGAAATTTGCTATATATCTTAAAGGAACTGATTTCAACTTATATTCAGATCATAAGTCGTTATCTTGGCTTAAAACTGCACAATCACTTAATTCTCGTCTTACGAGATGGGCTCTCAAACTGCAGTGTTTTGATTTCACGTTATATCATGTCCCAGGAGTTTCGAATAATATTGCTGATACGTTGAGCAGATTTCCGCCTTGTACTACTTATTCTGCACTTGATGATAAATTATATATCAATCAAGTAATTGTGGAAGATTCACAAGATGATACTTCTTCTATTTGGTTAAAAGCTCAACGAGCAGATGAAAAATGCAATAATATAATTTCTCACCTGGAAGATAGTACAACTGATAAAAACTTTTCAAAGTATCTTCTTCACAACAAAATTCTTTTTCATAAACCCAATTCAGATGAAATTTGTAAACTTGTAGTGCCACGTGAGCTTATACCTTTGGTATTACACAAAATGCATGATTTAAATGGACATTTTGGTTATCAGAAGGTTTTAGCAGCTTGTAGAAGGGCATATTTTTGGCCGTACATGAGAAAATCAATTAGAAATTACCTGAAAGATTGCTTAGAATGTGCACGAACAAAGATTGTAGGTCGGCCGTTGCGGAGAGATGAATATCACGTCGTTTCTCACCAACCTCACGATTTCCTCTCTATTGATTTAATCGGAAAATTACCAAGATCACGTACATATGAATATCTCCTCACAATTGTAGACGTTATGTCAAAGTTTGTTATGATTTATCCGTTAAGAAAAGCGACTGCCAGGGAAATTATCAATCGTTTTGAAGAACATTATTTTAAAAATTACCCTGTATGTAATGTATTATTATCAGATTGTGGAAGCCAATTTACATCAAATGAGTGGAAAGCCTACATGGATTCAAGGAAAATTAAGCATATTACTACCACTACATACAATCCGAAATCTAATCCTATTGAGAGGTACAATAAGGAGATTGTTAGGTTACTGCGATTATTCTGCAATGATAATCACACCAGTTGGTATCCAAAAATAAATTCTATTATTCAGTTATTAAATCATTCATGCTCTTCAGTTACCGGATTATCTCCTAGTGAACTTTTCTTACATGAAGATATGAAGGACTCAATATTTGAAGAAATCAGCTGGCCAGAACAAATTAAATCTTTGCCATGGAAACGCAAATTGTTTTTAGCAGAAATCAGGATTAGACAATCTAGAAGAAGTAGAAAGATTAAGAATGCATTGAACTCGATCAAACTTCAAACAGGAGATTTGGTTATGATAAAAAAAAATAGGCAAGTTAGTTCTAAAATTAACAGCCAGATTCATAAATTGTTCAACTTGTATATTGGGCCATTCCTTGTCAAGGAAATTAAGGACAATAATGCAATTCTTTACACATTGAACCAGCAATATTATGACAAGGTGAACTTTTCAAACCTTCGAGTGTTTAACTGTTCGGAAGAAAAGAGGAATCAACTCTTGTCTGAAAATTAAATTTGTGAGAGTAGATACTGGGAAAAGGAAACCATTCTGTTTATTATTTTGTACAATTGAATGTTCTATTATGGTCTGATTTGTTATTACCTGTTAGGCACAAATCTGTTTATGTGCAAGTTGTTGTCGAATGTCAGATAATATTGTGCATTTGTAACTTTGTTTTAGTTATGTTGATAAACATCTGACTGATTTTTAAATGAAAACTCCTCCTTGCTGTTTCGTAGTTTTCATTTTCCCGGAGGAGGAGAATGTTGTGACGGTCCTGTGAATCCGCACAATATAATTATATGTTTATTGAAATTATTAATTTCATATTATACAAATCACTTTATATTAACGGTTCAAAAAAATGTATAATTATTACTTTGTACAACGTTAATTATGTTTTATGTTATTCATTGCACTATACGCTGTATAAACGAGATATTTGGAATTCTAACGTTGCTATAGCAACGAGAATCAATAGTCATTATGTAGTAGTGTGTCTGACAGAAATGGAAATATAAGTAATAGTGAACTGCATATTACTCAGTTATTTCACTAATATATAGACCCATAGAAGTTGTATCTTCACCTTCGAGTTTTAGTTTCAAATATTTATGAACGAAATATAATCGTGCAAATGATTGAATTGTGAATGTCACAGTGTTAACATTATTTTGCAGCAACAAGTTACTGCGGGAAGCCAAACGGATTATTTGAACACGTCTATAGATGGTACACAACAATTCGGAAAACAGTTAATTTTCCACGAATACGCTCTCGGCTTGACTGGGCCTTTGGCCAACACCAACAAAGCCATTTTTGAAATATCCTCTCCTTTAGAAAAACAGCTGTGATGTTCCAAAATCTGCTTAGCATTGTTTCTGGAGCATTCACGTCAATCTTCATGTCGTTTGCTTTTGCCGTTGTCTTGATATTTGCAATAGTTTTAACAGGCTGATGAGCCACGAAAGCAACCCACGCGAAGGTTCACGAGAATGCTCCAGATGAAATTCTAAGCAGCTTTTGGAACATCACAGTGGTTGTTCGAAAGAAAAGGACATTTCGAAAAAGCTTCGCTGCCGTCGGCCAAGATCCAACCGAGCCTTGATACAATTTGCCTCACTATGCAGTTTGAGTGAAATACGTTACTTGTATTTTGTCGACGTATCTCCAAAGTGACCATTACTACACTTAATGATTATTCTCGGCGTTTGATGTCCTCAAAATGATGACAGATGTTACTGGTATGACATTCTCAGGACAGTCATATCGTATCAGGTCAGGGTTTCCTGATAATTTGCATAATACAGACTGTTACGTAAATCCAAGTTACAGGCTCACAACAAATCTGCCATATAAACTGTCCATTATTTCGTTTTACGTATTTTCCGTGTATCCTTTATCCGTTGTGGATTTGTGGGAATACATACCGGGTGGCCAGAATTTAAGTTACCCAACTCGGAGCCCTCTGTAGCCTGTTTGAGGCATCGTAGAACTCTGAAATTTGGTGAATCCACTAAGCAGACCGTGGGAAAGAGGATGGCGATAAAAAAAGTTCAATTTTCCGCCACCAGGTTGAAATGTGGCGCTGTACTTCCATGATTGGTTGTAATAATGACGTTCACTGCTCCAATTGGTTATGGATTTGCCTTTACCTTGCAATCTTGCAATAAACAAGAAATTATTTTCTCGCAACTTCCAGCCAGTAACAAATGTCTTTCTAATTAATAACTCAGCTAAATCACTTAACGTGATTATTTGTACAACCCATCATGGAAGTACAGCGCCACATTTCAACCTGGTGGCGGAATTGAACTATTTTTTTTTATCGCCATCCTCTTCCCCATGGTCTGCATAGTGGATTCACCAAATTTCTACAATGCCTCAAACAGGCTACAGAGGGCTCTGAGTTGGGTAACTTTAATTCTGGCCACCCGGTATGTCGGATTTGTTGAGATTGAGTACGGTAGAAATATGGACATCACGATAAACCTTCTTTCACACTGAGATTTGGCCGGGCATGATGAAAACCTGATGACAATAAAAACATTGGCTTGAAGTGGTCTCTTCGTGCTATCTGGTCTAGGTCAGTCGGACAAGTCGACTCAGGTCATGTTCTACAGGGAGGGGAGGTATAAGGGCACAAAGAGATTTTCATTTTTCCCACGAAATTTCATTAATGTAAACATGTAGAATTCAATTACTTTCTTTTATCTGGACGAGCGCGGTAAAAACTGGTACTGTGAAAGATAGCATGGGCGTCGGAGGAGGGAGGGACGAACCTGTCCGTCAACCACGCTGAGAATTGACATACGTAGTTCATTCAAAGTTGCAAAGAAAGCAGAAAGCCTATTTTTATTGTTAATAACAAGTAAAATTCCGTTAATATTCGAACATAATAACCAATGTAAGAACTGCATTAGATCGAAAAAAATAGCGTAAAATACAGTAACCAGATTAAGCTTATTCAAAATTAAAAGAATAATTGGTTTCGCAATTTTCATAATTCCAAAAATTAAAGTTTTATGTGAAATATAACAAAATACAGTACAATATCTGTATGAAACGTGAAAAAAATAATGGAAAAGAGTTGTGCTGAATATTCACTCATCCGGGGATCGAGTAGAAGGGTCGTTCCAATGATGTTACAATAAGTAATAATAAATTTTGAATATGATTGGTTTATTTGTATTAGTTTATAATGCAGTAGTTATTATTGTTTAATGACAATCATAACCATTATCTTGATTATTAATATTGCTGTTATTTTTACTATTCAAATTTTATATGACCCCTACGAAAGCTTCTGGCGACGCCAATGGAAGAGGTGTAAAACGGACAGTTCGGATGATAGGTTCATTGAAAATTCGTACCTTTGAGGATAACCCCATATCTAGATTATCCGTTAAATGCGAGGATAAATGATCATCTTAGTATTCAGCCGCCTTGCCACCTTTACACGCTGCCAGCCACGTTTTTCTTCCCGTCTGACCCATTCAACAGGATGACAAATTCTGCAATTCCTCTTAACGTCGTTCCAAAGCAAGGGATGTCTTTCTTCTTCCTTCCCTGATGGCGCTGGGAATCCCAGTTGAAAAGGGCCCTCGTGCACTTCCTTTCGTCCTTCGCATGGGGAGAGAAAAATGGCTTTCAGGTTTCGATTCTCGATCTTGCAAATACCAACGGCTGGAGTCCTATTTGTATCCGTCGGAGTCCCATGGAAGGAATTGGAATGCCCGGCCAGCACAAGAGCAGAGACCCTCGCTGGAAATCAATCTCAATAACACTTTCCAATCTTATATGGACTGGGTCCCTGATCGCGTATGCTTGAGTTGATTTTATACCTTACAATAAAATATTCAGACTTCTTTTTGTGATTTGATGCTGTAGGAATAAGATTTTCAGTAATGCGAGTTCGAGAAATGTTACTTCATCTCCATACAATTATTTTTAAGTGCTATATGAGAGGTAGAAATGGCTGAAATATTCTGGAATTGAAATCTCTGGGTAAAGAGTAAATGCAAGGGTGCCCATCCTCCCCAAAAAGGTAGAACATTCGCACTCCCCTTTATGCCGAATTATTTACTCAAATTATTTTGGCCACAAAATTTGCGGAACAACATAATAGCCTACCCCGAAATCCTACAAATATCTGATTTAAATAGTGTATACTAGTAATTAATTTTACTTAGAAAGATTAAACATTAGATCTAAAAACGTTTAGTGTATAATAGAGCAACCAGCTTATATCTTTATATTCTACAATTTAATCCAAAGAATAAATGGATCCACAGCTTCCAAAATTTATAGTTTTCTTTGTGAGAATTCGGACAATATAAACTTTATGAGTAAAATTTGCTCCTAACTTTTAAAGCCTTTTTTTGAACGGAATGTGTAAAAGTTAATAACAAAATATAATAACTATGAATTTCAGTGCAACTAACTACAAAATATAGGAAAAATAATATCATTCATACGGTGGATCAAGTAGCAATGTTCCTCCATTTATATAATTATAATAGTTATTATTGTAGAATGACAATTATAACCGTGGTAATACTTATTATTGTCATTATTATTTCTACTAATCAACTTTTATCAATGGTCTACCCCTATTTCTGGCGACGCCTCTGCTGATAAGGGATGAGCCCCCCCGAAATAAAATCCTGGCCTGTTGATCTGTAAAGTAGAAGCAGAAGTGATTAGCAATCACAAAATAGTTTTGTCTTCCAATCTACTATTAATGATACAATGTACAGTGGAACGTTGATAACTCGAACCTCAACATCTCGAATTCCTTGATAAGTTGGATTTTTTAATCCCATTGAATTGTCCAAAACACTCAATACTATGTTATCTCAACAATTCGAATAAAACCTTGATAGGACGAATTTTTGTACACTTTATGGGATGCCGTTCGAGCTCAATAACTCGAAGTTAGAGTACGAAGAACCTCTGAGTCGAAGTCTCTATAACTCGAAGTTTTAGACACACGGCCCTCAATAAGTCGAAGTGTAGGGTGCGTACGTACAATGTCAGGTGATCAACAATACTATACATACGTTATAAGCATACGTAGTGCCGACGTTCAGAAGGGTCAGTAAACTTTAGACCTCGATAACTCGAAGTCGGCGATTTTGGCCCTCAATAACTCGAACCTTGGTAAGTCGAAATCCTTGATACCTCGATTTTTTTCTTTTTCCCTTCAAGTTCGAGTTATCAAGCTTCCACTGTATTAGTGTGGATGAGAAATCACCAACACACCTACACACACATAAAAAATAAGGTGCACAAGGCAAAAACAAGAATAGAGACATAAGTGAGTATAACAACCAATTATAGCATGAAATCACCAATTGTTTGATTAGAAAAAGTTATTTATGTAAAGTTCTCATGTTTTCTATCTTCTCATTTTCGTTGTTTTATTACAGGAATATGTTGATACTTCACTCTACATGATGGACGCGTACCGATACACTGTAGATGCTCCTGACATCTATTATCGAAGTGAATATCTTCCTCCAGTCAGTCCATGGAGATGGTGATAATGTCTGTCGTCTATACTCCGAAATGACTCGACACGCTTCTCGCAAATGATAGGAGCAACATAGTGAGTGATACATTGGACAAAATAAGCATTCTGTGATTTATACTAATAAAATGCTTTAGTTTCATTCTTGTAGGCATTGCTGCCTTTAACTGTGGGGTTTCCCCAGAAGCTGAAATCTGAATACTCTCGAAAAACATGGTAGTGAGAAAATGTAGTTAGCATCTCCAGTTGAAAAGTAAATGTGAATATAATAATGGAAGTTATAAAGAAATGTAAATAATTCCTCCTTAGTCTTAGGATTTAAAGATTTTTTTGCCATGCACTGGAATTGCCTTTTGGCATCAAGAAGCAAAGAAAAAAAATAGTCCTAATTGGCTCCATAACAAAATCTGTTGTCATGTCTATGCAATTGAGAAATTTTGTTCATGTATGTATAATCTAGTCGAGTACAGAAGCCAAAAATTTAATTAATAATGGTGGACTATTAAAAAAAGTGTGACATTTTTCATAAGTACAGAAAATTAATGTGTGTGTGTGTGTGTGTGTGTGTAAGGTACTGCTAGTTCATTTTATTATGATCATTTAGCTATAATTCTAGGCATATGCAAATCAAGACTGCATGAAGCATTTCACGTTCTAAACTTTCATTTGCCAAATGTAGGTTCGAATTGGGCTTCCAGATTTTTTAAAATAACTGTTCTGTGTTGTACATATTAAGTGTTTTAGCAGTTAAGAATATTTGTTTGGCTTGGGTAGGAAAAAAATATGTGTTTCAAAGCAATTCATGCAAGTGCAATAGCTGACGTAGGTCTAGATATATATTCGACTGTTTTGTATTGAGGATACGGCCAGAAATGGTGGCATTTATTACAAGAATAATGTTTATGAAGGTATGATTAAGAATAAGCTACATAATGCAATGGTTGCAGCATATACCAACAAAGAGATATGCATATTAAACGTATAATATAAAGATATATTATAAAATACTTACGTTTCGTGAGTATCTGTTTTGCATAACGTGAGTAAGTCGCACACGCCTTTAAAATGAGAAATAGATATGCTTTAGTTTTAAAGAATAGAATTGAAATTGTAGCTGCAAAAGGTACAAGTAATACAGATTTAATTAGTTCTAACTGAAGCCAGGCCTGTGATGAGCAAACATTTTTTTTTTTTTTTTTGGCCTTGAAAACAATTGCTTGTGCATGTTTCCATGTGGAATACAGACAATGTAGTATGAAATGGTTTCTAGGAAATGCAATATTGACTTCACTGTTTTTTCATTTGGATAAAGCTAGAATTAGCATTTTGCAAAGGTAGTAAGCACAAATCACAAATTTCTGTCAAGAATTGTACCAGATATCTCGTTTTTGATGACAAGGATTTATTTTCTTGTTTCGAATTGTCTAGAAGGGTGCAAGAGTACTGAGGCAACACCAGAGCCATTACTTCTTTGGAGGGAGCATCACTTGCAACTGTTTGTCACAGCAAGTCTATACTCGTTGTTAGAAAACACATATTGTATCCATCATATATGATTTGTTCATGATAATATGCTACACAAGGTTCCGAAAGATAATTAAAAGTAAGTCCAGGGCCATTTGGGAAATTGGAAACAGTCAAAATCTGGCAGCATAGTCAGTGGCGTGTCCAAGGCTGACTGCTAAGAAAAAGCATACGTAACTCCTCCCTTTCGAAAATCTTGGGCAATCCATTGAGCATAGTTCCAGGCAACATGCAGCAGATATATTGCCAGATGCTAATTTTATTGCAGCATGTTGAGTGCCACTTGTCATATCTGGAGAATGCAGTTAAAAAATTTTCATCAAAAAGCTAAATGGAGAAGAGCATTTTGCATATTTAGTTATGTAGCAAGATAAATAACTGAAAATGACTCTTAGTGGGAAAGAAATATTGTAACATGAATTCTTTTGCACTATTCTTCTGGCAACAACATTTGACAAGCAGATTGCATTACAGTACATGTGAAAAACACTGCTCCATATAATTGTTCTGCGGTATCAGTTGAATCTCTAACTGCATTGCTGTCATTTGTTGCATGTTGCCTCAGTGGAACTGTGTGCGACATTATTACATCTATAATTTCCTTATCTGGTTGAGAGTGTCTATTCAAGTAGCCCACGGACATGGTTATTTCTCCTGAACTACCACACTTAAAAAAAACAACACATTAAACATGTCCGACAATTCACCATCTTTGAAGGCTGGGAGGACATGTAAAGTGATATTTCTTTTTTATTTGTCCCTTTCTTTTTTCATTAGATTTATTGCGCTGTATTGAAATAAATCTATCTATTTTGCTCAAATTCAAGTGTGGACCACTATTTCTCCAAGGTATTTATCCGTTTTAAAAAAATCAGCTCAATGTCTTGGTGCATACAGCATATGAACTGGAAAACAACTCTTTTTTCATCCTCCAATCTTGAAATGTATATGCTAATTTTGTTCAGCAGCAGTAGCAGACTAGATCTTCAGGATGACTAGCTGTTATAAAAAATTTCAGCTAAAAATCTCTATATTAAGAGTTATTTTGACCACAAATGTGTAATATGACAACTTTGCCTCAATGCCTTCTAAACTACAAACTTCGTTTCACAAATTATTTTTACTGATTAGTGGACCTGCAACTTCTGTGAGTTCTCCTTAAACCCCAGAAAATATAGTCAAGACACAAGTTTGAAAAATGTGTATTTAATCCTGTTTCAAATGGCATTTGTTGTTAATCTCGAGATCTATTTATATTACATGGTTCAGGGATCAGATTCTGCAACAATTGTCTCCAGAATAGTGTTGTATTTTCCATTCCTGTTGTTGAAAGATGAAATGAGAAAGCAAGTGCTGATAGAATTGTTCTCAAGATTTCCTCCTTTCTTGCACAGTTCAGGTACAGTCACAGACAGTTGTGGGTCGCAAGGAACTCACTTTTATTGTGCTCATTATAAACTAGAACTGTTCATTACTTGTTTAGTCCTTATCCTGTTAATTGACTAATATCTAAGTGGCATACAGCAAAATTAGCTCGTGAATTTTCTTGAACCCCATTTTTTCCATCCTGGGCTCTGTAAACAGGCTTTATTTCATTTCCTTGACTTTGTCTTGATTAGAATGCGATTTCTTGTGTGACTCTTTACTGGAGTTTTTGTCTGTTATCACTCTCCTCTTCCTGGAGTAATTATTTATAGTCTCTCAGATATTCAAGTAACCTTTCATTTTCCTTCTTTTTTCAAGCAAAAAAAATCTTAATCCCTAAAAGAAAAAGAACAACAATTAGATAACCCTTATTTAGTTCCTTACCCGATTTCCTCTCAGATAGGAAGACTGATATATTTCAGCTTAATTGTGCTCTGCTTGAAGTGTGGAGATGAAGATGGAAGTAAAAGAGTAAAAAAACAAAACAGGGCGAAGCAAGAAAACGATAAATGATCATTATACAAGATAACATAAATTTGAGTACAACCAGAGCTTGACTAGAAAGGCAAGGAGTATTGTTAGTTGTCAAGGGAAGTAAATCGATGCTTGGCTGATAAAATATTAATGGAAAGACAATGACAAACATCCAAGAAGTATCCTCAAAAAGAGGATCTACAGCTAAAAGTGAAGCAGTTGAATCGGGAAGAACGGAAGTACTAAAGAAACTAGGATTCCACTGATGATGTAACAACTTGAGCAAGGGAGAAGTTGAAGCAGCCCAATATGAAAAACAAAACCTAGGCCCATCTACCATCTAGAGCCCACACAATCAAAGAACAAATCCAGACTTTTCATCTCCTGAGATGTAGTGATTTCCAAGTGCAACAAGCAAACGGTATAAGTGGCAGCAGCAATTATGGGTGGGGCCATTTGCCCCCACCTTTTTGCCATTTTTACCCTTGCACTATGCTATACCTTATCTACCAAGGAAAAGTAAACTGTCCTTGCCCCCCCCCCCCCATTTTTGGAACCCAATCGCCACCACTGAGCGGTATTGACATGTGTCTGGTTTTTGCTCAGTCATAAATGACACTGTCAGGCATAAGTTTGGCAATGCAGAATACCACAAGAATTTCCCCTCACCATGGCAACTGAAGTAAGCCGATTGGTTCAAGGATTATAATAATAATATATCTTTATTGAGCGGGCGAGGTTCAGCGTACGCTGTTCTCCCACCTTTCGACAGAAAATACAAAAATAGAATTTCAAGTTGGTTCTTTCCTAGCTTGGGCTTTACAAGAGAAAAATGTTGAGAAATATGTTTGAGTAACACTGTTGGTTATTAGTTTTCAAGAACTAATAAGAAAGGAGTTTCTGTATGGTTCATAGTGTACAATGGGCCGATGCCGATAAAGTACCGATACCGATAACCGATATTCTACCGATCCGATATAAAATTAGAAATGGTCCTTGAAGACCTGAATGGTTCATTGACATCCTTAATAAATGTTTGTTTCGAGGTGCCTGTAGCGCAAAGGAAATTGCATATTTAGAAATTTACTTTTTTAGAAAATAGGGCATGAATATTATCCATAAAAATTACAACAAAATGTCAGAATTTTGCACTAAATTATCAGATATTTATCGATATATCGGATCGGTAAAATAATCGGTAATTTCACCGATATCTGCTGATACCGATGTTTTATAATAACACTACTTATTCTTTCCTCTTTAATGTCATCTGACTTCTTTTCTGAAATAACAAGCTGAAGCACAATAATCCTTATGAACATAACATTCTCCACTATAACTTGTTACCATTAATATGACTGATCCACTAATTTGAAGAAATCCATGTAAATTGAAGATATTAATAGTGTATAATAGGATGTGGACTATAGCCTACGGTGGACTTAGTAGGTACCATGTACTTATTTTAGTGGTAAGATGTTTTCCTCGAAGAATATGTATTTACATCAGTACTATGTACTGTGAACTTTTTTTTTTTGTTTGTTTGTTTTAGAAACTTGTAAGGATTAATATAGGCATTTTCTATTTGCTACAATGTGAACTATTTGATGGTACTCTATTTATATCAGCAATATTGTTTTCTTTCTTCCAAATATTATACTGCATTGTATTTCTTTCACTAAAACTTTTCTGCTTTTTGTTTATCATCTGTTCTACAAGATATGTGAAATAAAATACCTGAGATATTTTGACATTTACTTTACACTGAAACATTTTAATAGACTCTTTTAACATTTCTAGAAAACCATGGTAACTTCTGTTAAAATTATATATTGTTCTAATTATAATAGATAGAAATGTTGATATTGTTCAAGTTAAACATAAAACTACAATAAATTATCCTGAGTATGGAAGTTATGTAAAACGAAAACCTTGTAAAGGCTATATGAAAAACATAATGTATTGTTAAATGTGCAAAGTAAAAACATGTTTGTAATGTTAAATTATTTTACATCGATCTAATCCTGAATGTTATATTTGCAGTATTTGGCTGTCATTTCTACATGCCTTTACTATGTGTGTGATGTACTTAATGAACGGAGTTAGTACATAGTATAAATAAACTTTATATGAGGAATATATATATGTGTGTATGAAAGATAGTAAGAACATTATCCTAGTCAAATTTCATGATAACAAGTCTGTGACTATTAACATTTTTGCTACTTTGAAGTAGACAATAAGATTGGAAGTGACTTTGCAGCCGAGCTTAAAATGTGTGTATATCCTGTTCATAGTAACAGTATATTTAATGTGTACATACTATATATAATAAATGCTTAAATATTGATATTTAATTAATCATTAGAAGTGATATGAACAGCCTAGTCCTAAACGTCTATTTAGATGTTTGGTTTATTGGTGTTCTTCAGTGCAACATTGTGTTTTTATAAGATTTTTTTTCTGATGGAAACTTTGTATGTAAATATATGAGGTTATGCCATTTTTATGAACTATTTAACTACAGCACTTCCGTAGATACATTGGTGCTCAAAGTAAAAATGTGGATCTGAGTGCATCAGAGTTTCAGTTAAGTGGCATAAGTAATATATTAAAGTATGTCTTACTCCATGTATAACTTTCACATGGGCAGAAAGAGACTGAAACAAGTACTATTTAAAATTCCAGTGCAATTGTAATTTGAAAAGTTGGCTATAGAAAATGAGTTTAAATTGGCTTCCAAACATTTTTATTCAAGTGATAGGTATTGTGAAAATGAAGAAAATTGATCATAAAAGTACTTCTTCCCAAAAATTATAGAAGTTTATGTAAATCTTTTTTCTATATTTCTTTATGATTAATGGAAAACCAAAATGTACTTACTTATCAGTCAAGTCCTGCAAAAAGATACATAGTTGTCTTGCCTGTATGTACAAGATATATACTGTGTTGCAAAAACTGAATGAAAAAGTAAACAAATCTCAAAAATGCACAATGTGAAACATTTTAAATTCAGTAATATTTCATTTATTTTTTAGGTTACTTTCATAATACATTGTGTATAATTGAAAATACATACATAAACATACTATAAAGGTGCATAGTCGGAAGCAGGAAAAAAAATATGTAAAAAACAGCATTTAAAATTTCTCAATTGGCAAGATCAGTATTTCATGTGCACATCAAATGCTATATTATTACTGATATTACCCCCAAAAAATGTGTACTGTCACTGACACAAGCATTTGTAGAAGTGATTTATAACTTTTAAAAATGCTGGGATTTTATATTAAATGCTGTTAATATGTTTTTTCACGTTTTTGAAACTGTTCTCAACAAATACAGATATACCAGTTCGTGAAACCAGTGCAATTATAATGTTACATAAAGATTGGGGCAAAACATTTTCTACCATGTAGTACGAATGGTAAATAAACGATCTGTGAATATAATTCTTGTGGTTTGATAGCAAATTTCAGTGATATACTGGATCACTTTAGACCACGTTAAAATAGAGAATAAATAACTTATATGAAAGACCATTTTTTTTTTTACTTTCGCTTCCTAGAAAACTGGCAAAAGTAGTAGAAATTATAAGTCTGTGTAATCAAGACCATGGAACGCAATGGCTGAAGGAGCTAACTGTGTATTGTATAAGAAATGTGTATGGTGCTCATTGTAAATACACTATAATTTGGCTGAAGGATTGAGATGAATGATGATGGTATGAAATAGGTGAACACCAGACACACAAGAACGCCCATAGAACAAGCTCAATGCTCTCAGACACCAAGGTGGCAATTAAGGGAATTGCAAGTAGTGATGTGTGCAAGAATTTTGTAAGGGAGTTATGGGGGAATATAGTAACCTCCATAAATTCTTCCCCCTTTGGCCATGGGAATGAATGCTCACAGCGCAACAAAAGCTTACCAGTTTTTTTTGTCACTTTTATTAGCCTTTGAATGCCGTTGTAAGCATTCAGAACAAACAAGAATTCAGTTATATCTAAAATGTGCATAATTTTTTGTAAATTAGTTTTTTACATAAATTGAACATTTTTTTATTTTATTTCAACACTCATTCATTCATCAAGCAGATGGTAATTTACTTAATAATTAGACACTCATTTGTAGCAAATAAGAATAAAAATTTCAATACAAAAAAAATTGACAATGTTGGGGGTCAAATTTAGTGTAAAAATAATTTTTCATTGTTACTGTAGTGAATGAAATCTGAAATTTAGTTGGAAACTTTACACATATTTCACAAAATAAAAATGTCCATCCAAATACACATATTCAGTCTTCACCTTCTATTACCTATGTGAAATGTATAGAATATTATAAAATCATACCTTTTTTAAATTTTTCATTCCATATTTTCCTACAGAATTTAATCAAAGTTCCAGAATTCTTCAGAACTCAAAAAATAATCCAGACCCAGGAAAGTGCTGTCAGCAAATAAGGTGCTAATTTCATGTTTAAGTTTCACATTGCAGCACTTGGTGACAAATTGTGATGCATTTCTCACGTTTTGAAATCATCTCAAATGTACCACTCATGCTCTGCATGAGAGTTAGCAACCACAGAAAATGAGAGAATAGATTTCAAATCCATTCAGTCATTTAAACAGGCGTACCTTGCTTTACTATTTTGCCAGCATGGCTTGTCAATTATTTCTGTGGTTTGTGGTTAGGATGAAAATTGTCATCTGAACCAAGCCAACAAAGTAATTTATTTGCTGCCTGTGCCCTTTCAGTGACTGAGATGCTATTTTGACTGAACTTTTGCTTGGATAGAAAACTTTCTTCATAGATAGATACTTTATTTCTTGTGCCCTTAAAAAAGTAGCTTTATACAATGTTTCCTCTCCTTCATTTGTTAACTATTACTATTATCTTAATGTAACAAGAATTGTTTCAGTTGGGTAATTTGTTTCTAGTAGGACTCGCTAAAATCTACACATTACAGTAGAACAGTGCAATTTTATTACCTTTTACAGTATCTGATAAGAAAAGTGTATTTTTTGGTTGAAGTATTTAGACTATCTGACACATTTTTATAAAATACCATGCACATCTTACCTTGTGATCATGATCACATTGCTTCATCAGGAGAAAAAGATGGTTCAACCTCATAGGTAAGTTGTGTTTTTCTCTTGCTCTTTAAGGTATAGTGTTTGTAACAAGAATGAAGGAATTTAGATAAGGTCATAATTGGAGAGGCGAGAGAACAAGTTTCGTGGTACTCCCTTGCATCATATTGCATTTAAGGAATACTGTCTGGATGCTTACACACTTCGAAATCTTGAGAAATTTTAAGGAAAAAAAAGAGAAAGAAAACTTCAGTGAGGATAGCAACTGGGTAACTAGAATATGCCCTTGTTGCTGATAAGCCAGACTTTTGTAGCATTTCAAGTACAGAACTTAATGTTTGTCCATTGTCAAATATTGTGATGGAACTTCATTCACCCTTTCATGTTATCAAAGCCCAATTTTTTCTTGGCCGCCTTTGCTCATTTTAACAGTTTTTGGAGGGTGTTTCAAACCCCTAAATTCTGTTCCCATGTCTTCATGACTCCTTGGAAAGTATTGTTAGGCTCGCTTTAGACGAAAGGATTTCCTTTAACATTTTTGCTAGCATAAATGCTATGTAAATTCTTCCAAAAATCTTATAGCAGATAGCACTTTGCACTGAAGCATTTCATGTAACATTGCAGTTAGCTTTTGCGATTACAATGTATAATATATACAGCACGAAAGGCACGTCCAGTGACACATCTATTGTAAGTGCACGGTGTTGACAATTGAATCAATAGAAATATTCTTCCATATGTGTACTGTGTACGCTATACAGTATGTAAATGTTATTTCTCTCTGTTGAGTAGTTATCAGCTTTTAAAAATGTCAAGTTATACGTTGTTTACATCTTACTTGGCCGCCATTACGTATGCACTCATGACCTAGAGCAAGCTTCTGATTAGTTATGCTACGGAAATAGGACTGATTCTATCGTTGAGAAATTCCATAAAATATGCCATGACATCTGAAATCCAATAAGATTTTTCACTGTACACGGTAACATTTTGGTCATGGCATAAATGTTAAAAATAAGTGTTAAGGAAATGGTTTTGTCTAAAGCGGCTCTTGGAAATGTAATGAGAAGACTTACCAAGAATGACATATTGGCCTTTGCAAGAAGTAGTTGTGATTGTTCACTGTTTTAAGCAACACTGAAATTAGAGTTGGTGCCAATACTGCCTTGGAAGTTACTGGTGCATGTCAAAATGACAAGCTTGTTTTTTTAACTATGTGCAGAAGTATTTTTTTTCTTTCAACATCAGACAAGATAGTAAAATGCAGTCCTAAATAAACAATGTGATTATTTAGAAGTTGTATTATGTATTTCAGTTTACAGATTGTGCTGAAGGTAATACACAAGAAAAGGTATTTCCCAATTCCAAAGCAAGTGCAGTTTGGTCTAGTGGTTGAGGCAGGTGCTCCACAATCAAGAAGTTGAAGGATCAAATCCTCCCCTCAGCTAGAACTTTTCAGTGATGTGATTTTTAGTGTAATGGTAAGTGGCGCCATCTAGTATAACCAATTTCTGAACCAACATCAATTTTTTTTTCTTCAAAAATACCCCTGTTACCTCGCTCGGTAAGGGTGTTGCTCCCAATTCCCCGACACTTCCCTTGGGTGACCATTGTCTCTGATTAGGTGATCGGAGATGTGTGTGAAGGTGGTTGTGGACTCTGCGAACCCCGAAGCTGCCCTGCAGGGCTGGTGCTCACCTTAGGGCGGCACGGGCTCCGTAGAGTCAGAGATGGTTCTTGCATGGCGCACGGAAAGTGGCGAGGTTGAGGAAGTGAGGAATTAGGCAAAGTGTAAGGTAGAGAAAACCAACGTTCACCTCTGGGATTCGAACCCGGCATCTCTGGATTTAGAAGTAGGGGTGTGCGGGATCCCGAAAAGTCGGGACCGGGATCGGGGAAATAATTTTCCGTCCCGATCCCGACTTCGAGAAATTACTTCCCGACTTTTCGGGATCCCGAGAAGTCGGGAAATACCAAATGGTCATTTTAAAAAGTCGTTAATTTTCGACGTTTTCTGCATTGTAAATGTCTGGAAATTATCGGAAATTGTAGTTTTTAAAAAAAAAAAAAATGCAAAAGCAATCACTTAAGGTGAAAATGACGTGCAGAATACGAGATTTCCAGAGCTTCGGGAAATGTCGAACATTTCCCGACTTTGTCGGAAAATTGTGAATTTTTCCCGTGCCGAATGTCAGGATTTTAAAAAAATTCTCGTCCCGATTCCGTCCCGACTCAAAAAATTCTGTCCCGCACACCCCTATTTGGAAGCAACACCCTTACCGATTGAGCTTACAACGGCATTCCCTTGATGTTCTTTGGAACTTGTATTTCAATCCAGTTCGATCTTCTCATGGAGGTAAGAAAGGAAGGAGTAAGGCCTGCGCGGTTTTTCTGAAGCCGGGTCACGTGACAGAACGGGAGAAGTCGGACCAAAACATTCAAAGACGCCGTAAGAAAGCATGTAATTTTGTGTACTTTTGAATAAGATTTAGGAAGCAATGGTGCCTGCTCAACACACGGCTGTTCTAACAGAAGCGACAGGAAACCTGAAGGAATGATATTCCATGTGCAAATAAAGCTATTTATAGTTTGTTTCGTACTGTAGTATTTAAGTGTAAAGTAGACCTCGAGTTTTCGTTTGTAGTTGGATCCTACTTCCATGCTCCTTCCAGCCGCGTGCGCTTGCAGCAGCCGATGCGATGTTCTTCTGTCTGTTGAAGTCATTGGTTGAAGTAGATGCGGCCATTTTACGCAGACAAACTTAAGCACCGCCCACTGACTTCAAAACGAAAGCAAGGAGTGATACGAGACTTCAGGCACCTTGATCTTCTCGTTGCCTGAAAAAAAAAGTCCAACTTCCTGAGAGAAGATTTGAACTCGCGCCCTTTCGAATTCCAACCAACGCTCTTACCAACTCAGTGGAAGATGAACAACTTCTGAGAGTTTGATTTGATTGTTGCCTTGGGGCTATGATATTTTTTGGTCGGTATTGCTGCTACAACTATTCTTCGTCCTCTTCTTCTAAGAGAAGACCCAACCAGCCTAACCTAACAACGAAAAATGTTAAATACTGAACCAACACACCTTTTCGATACGACCGCCCAGCAGCAGCAGCAGAATGAATGGATCCCAACTCGAGCATTCGTGAGATAGTTCATTCCGCTGCAGGTATGTGGCAGCATGATCGAAAAACTGCACTTCACTTTTTAACCGAAAAAGATTCTAGTCTTAGCTTAGGGTACGATCTTTTTGTGCGGGCTGGTTTAGATTTTCACAGCTCCTTCCCTCCCCCACATTTTCTATATGACCGCTACCTAGCGGCATAAGAATGAATTAAGTGGATCCCAACTCGTGCATTCATGAAACTAGTTCATTCCGCTGTAGGTAGGTGGCAGTACCATCGAAAAACTGCACTACTATTGTTTTTATCCGAAAAATCTTTTTGTGGGGGCGCTTGAAGATTTTGACATCTCCTTCCCTTTCCCACAAAACTTTGTGCCTTGGAGCTATGATCTTATTTCGTTTAAAAACAACCAACGCACCTTTTCGATACAAGACTGCCACCTGGCGGTGATAACAGAATGAACTAAGTGAATTTCATACTTATGCGTCCGAAACTAGTTCATACCATTGCAGGTAGGTGGCAGCACCATCATTCTTTCCTTTTTATCCGAAAAAAGATTATAGCCTCAGGGCACGATCATTTTGTGGGGGCGAGTGAATATTTTGACATCTCGGGGTCCCCCACAAAACTTTGTGCCTTGGGCTATGATATTTCTTTTTCGGTTAAAAAACCAACGCAGTATTCTCGATACACGACTGCCACCTAGCGGCAGCAGAATGAACTAAGTGGATTCCATACTCTTGCATTCATGAACTAGTTCATTCCGCTGCAGGCAGGTGGCAGTACCATCGAAAAACTGAACGACTTCCCTCTTTAACCGAAAAAATATTATAGCCTAGGGGGACAATCTTTTTGTGGGGGCGGGTGAAGATTTTAACATCTCCTTTCCTCCCCCACAAAACTTTGAGCCTTGAGGCTATGATCTTTTTTCGGTTAAAAACTGAACCAACGCAACATTTTCGATACACGACTGCCACCTATCGGCAGCAGAGTGAACTAAGTGGATCCCATACGTGTGCATTCATGAACTAGTTCATTCGGCTGCCGCTAGGTGGCATAAAGTTTTGTGGGGGAGGGAAGGAGATGTTAAAATCATCACCCGCCCCCACAAAAAGATCGTGCCCTTAGGCTATAATCTTTTTTCTGTTCAAAACGGAACCAACACAACATTTTTCATACACGACTGTCACCTAGCGGCAGCTGAATGAACTAAGTGGATCCCATACCTGTGCATTCATGGACTAGTTCATTCGGCTGCCGCTAGGTGGCAGTCGTGTATCGAAAAGGTTGCGTTTTTAACAACAAAAAAATCATAGCCCCAAGGCACAAAGTTTTGTGGGGGAGGGAAGGAGATGTTAAAACCTTCGCTATAGCTGGACCACAAGGAAAAAAACCTTCCGTCCAAAGCGTTCGCGCAACTTGCCTGCCGTTATCGGTGTTCGGGGCAGTGTTGCCAGGTCAGATTTGAAAAATTCGGGAGATTGTTCCTTGGGAAACCAGAAGATCTGCTACAAAATCCGATGATCTAATAGTAGCGGATGAACGACGTTCTTGGGGGCGGAGGGGCGGCATAGACGTGCGCAATGTTGGGGGGGGGGGACAAGGGGAGTGGCGCGCATTGTTTACGGTGTAAACGTCACATATACTTTTGTAACAATGGTGCTAAACCCAGCACCCTGTGTTTGGCGAAAATATACCGAAGATCTCCATTTCAGGAGTGGACATGTTTCAAACAAAAGAAAGTAAACCGCCCGCATTTTCAGGTTAGAGGGTGCGTGGAAAACACCCTCAAATTTGCCCTTTCTCAGCACCGACACAAGGGGTTTGGGATGCCTCTATTATCGCGAGGAATTTTTATGACAGGAAATGGTAGAAAGTTGTGTTCACAGATGAAGCTAACGTGCCGCCTTTCGTTGTCGGCGATTTTCCACAATCTTTCAAGTCGAATGCTAACAATAACAAATCAATTTGCCTTCTGCTGGTGTTCGGTGTACAGCCATCGATAGGGGTGGGCACGCGTCCTGCACCATAATGAGAAAATGCATTACGTATGTGAAATATATTTGGTGAATTAGACAGCATGTCTTCCTCAATAATTCAAGATAGCAACGCTTATGCTAGGGTGCCACCCATCCTCCCCATATGCTAGAAATACACACACACACCCACAAACACATACATGTATAACATAATTTGCCCACGCTACGAAGTCAGTGTTTCTACCTCGTAAGGCAAGGACGTTTCACTGTGTTTGTGTCACATCATCCATTTCATCAGTTTTCATTCATCCATATTGTCGTACTTACCCGTAGAGGCACAAAAGCTACGTAACGTTAAAATAACTAAAATAGAAATAGAGTTTAGGGTGGGATAAAATACAGCCATCTAAAAATAGTAATGTAGTAAAAGTAATAAAATAATGTCCTAGCACAATTGAATAGCGTTTGACATAATTTCACAGTTCAAACAGCACTTTTCACGGCTGAGTGGAGTTCCACTCCACATCTCCCCTCCATGTTCAAGTAAGATGAGCAGGAAACGTGTTTTTAAGCTGGCCGTTGGAGGTTCCATAGCAATAGTTTATTAAGGAATTCTCCCGAGAAATCAATACGCCTGGCAACGCTGACGTGAACCAGCGCGAATGTTGCTTCCCCCTGCCCTTTCTTGCACCCGCCGGCGCGATGTGCTTCTGCGCAGGTTTTTTTTGTTTGTGGTTCCACTATAGGTGGCAGTCGTGTATCGAAAATGTTGCGTTGGTTGAGTTTTGAACCGAAAAAAAAAAAGGTTTGTGTGGGAGGGAAGGAGACAGGGGCGCCGACTTGTCAAATTTATTGGGAGGGGGCTCTGATCACTGAAATTAATGAATGACTCCCTCCCTCCCTTTTTTAAGTTTTGTCCTCGGTGTTCGGAATCTCGTAAAAGCCCATGAATTCCTCAAAAATATTAAAATTTTCATTTACAGTTCGAATGCAAAATGTCAATTGTTCACGGATGGATATGTCAAGTTTCGTCAACCATAATAGCAAAATATTCCCGACTTTTAATATCTGCTACCACGGAGCGCAAAACAGATCTCCCTAATATATCAATGATCTCGTTCTGAATGTCATGTGAGAGCCATTTATAGCCCGAACGTCCCATCCACTCTCCTAGTTCATGCACATCTTATTTTGAAACTCTTTTTAGTAAAAATGTTAACAATACTCATAATTATATACTCAGTATATAGTAATAAGTCATGAGATTTGCTGTCTCTGGTCATAGCCCCCCCCCCCTAAAGTTGATGGTTTAGCGGTCTCGGCCCCCAAAAGTTGATGGTCTAGAACATTTCAAATGTGTATTTAAAGTTAAGTTCATGTGTCACAATTCAGAGTAAACCTTACAAGAGAAGCAAAATAATACATTAAATTCTCTTAAGCAAAATTATTTGGGGGGCTCTGCCCCACATCGTTAACATTGGGGGGGCTCAAGCCCCCTCAAGCCCCATGGAGTCGGCGCCTATGGAAGGAGTTGTTAACCCCCACAAAAAGATCGAGCCCTTAGGCAGGAAGGTGGCAGAGCCATCGAAAAACTGCACGTCTTCCCATTTTAACCGAAAAGAGATTATAGCCTAAGGGTACGATCTTTTTGTGTGGGGTTCGGGTGAAGTTTTTGATGGCTTCTTCCCTCCCCCACATTTTCGGTGTAGGTAGGTGGCAGCACCATAGAAAAACTGCACTTCTTTCCTTTTTAACAGAAAAACGGATTATAGCCTCAGGGTACCATCTTTTTGTGGGGGCGGGTGAATATTTTGACAGCACTTTCCCTCCCCCACAAAACTTCGTGCCCTGGGGCTATGATATTTTTCTGGATTAAAAACCTAACTACCACGCCTTTTCGATAGTACAACGAGCTAAGTGAATCCCAGCTCTTGCATCCTTGAATTAGTTCTGTTGCAGACAGAATGGCAGTTCTATATATATAAAAACGTGGGTTTGCTCGGATATTAAGTGTTACAAAATATTGCATGGGGGTTATTCCTGAGTAAACAAAAAAATGATCGATCAGACATATCGATTATTGATGGCGGGGAAAGAATTTCCGTTTTGGCGAATTTTCCAATGTAAACAAGTGGAATTCAGATCGTCACCGACCATATTTTCTTATAAAAGATCGGAAACAAAATGGATCAATTGAAATTTTTGAGTGATATAGAGAAACAAAGGTATATTGGCAATTTCCCGGATCCGTTGGATGCAGATATAAGGGACAATGCTAATATTTTCCAAGGCAATGTTGATCTTCTACCATCAGTTTCGTATTTGAAAATACTTCTCCAAGTTGAAATGAAGCTTACATTAATTATAAATATTGAAATACTTGGATCACAACAGTAAAATAAATAATAATAGTAATTACTACGGTTAAAATTATTGTTATACACTAATAATATAATAATAACCCATAGCTCTACAGCCCGTGAGGGCCTTGGCTTACCTACCGACTGCTGGTCTCCCTCCCACACTGTTCCTCCGTCACCTGTTGTAGCGTGGAGATCTTAGACCAGTATTGGAGTGTCGAGGGATCAGCCCGACGAGCCCCCAGCCGTTGCAGGTCTTCTCGATCGGGTTACGCTCACTCACTCGGAGCTTCCCAATTTCCTCACGATGGTGGGTTGCCACCGGCCCTATACGTAGGCCGAATAAATTCCGACCAGAGCCGGATTCGAACCTACGCCGTCCCGCAGCGAACGAAATCAAGACGAGTGAACGCCTTAACCCGCTCGACTACGGAGGAGGACACTAATAATATATACCTAATTAAATAAATTTTATTATTGTTGTTGTTTATTATTATCATGATATTCGATCCACAAGCTGAGTGAATATCAGGACAACTATTTTCCATTAAGACTTTTACATTTCATAGTTACAATACTGAAATGCACAGTTATTGTATTTTGTTATTAACTTTTGCAAGTGTCGTTCAAGAAAGGACTTTAGAAGTTAGAAAAAATACTCACAAAGTTTATATTGTGTGACCTCATCTAAAATTATAATTTTTCGAATTCTGAAAACTGTGGAACCATTTATTCTTTGAATTAAATGATAGAATATGAAAAAATATCCTGGTTTCTGTAATTTTCACTCATTTTTTTCGATCTAATTCATATTTTACATTGAATACTCTGTTCGAATACTAACCAGGTGAACTTTATTTATGTTATTAACAATAAAAATAACAAACTTTCTGCTTTTCTGTAACTTCAAATAAAGGATGCCAATTTCCAGAGGGAGGAGGAGGTGTTGACTGATATACCGACGCCTGTGGAGAGAGCGCTTTTCAACAACCAAAAGGCAAATGCGTTATAATATTATTATAAGTAGTTCCAACTTTTAAATTTAATCAACACATGTGCGTTAGACAATTATAATTTTCGAAACACGTAAAATATTTTCATTTGGTTTGATCAAGTGCCGACTGCAGAGCCTACTCCCTCGTGTTTGTGTCCAATCTTTTCGCTGTACTGCTTAAATCCACTGATCTCTCTGTATCGGATCTGTGTGAAAACGATGCATAGATACCTGAGAACAATTGTTTGTTTCCCATCTCATGTTGAAACCTAAATCAACACAAATATTGTCGCCTTTTCCGAAGACACTACCTTTACACCTTTGAATTCAATGTTATTCTTTTCAAAACCGGAAGTGCAGTCCCCGCCAGCGCCAAGGAAGCACAGAAATGTAAACATCCGGTGAATAGCACCCATAGTAGGGTGACCAGACGTCCTCTTTTATCCGGACATGTCCTCCTTTTTAGGTGTCTGTCCGGCGTCCGGGCGGATTTTTTAGAAATCGCTAAATGTCCTCTTTTTTTTGGGAAAGAGTATAGAATTGACCATTGCAAATGTGCTGCATTGACAATCCTTCGACACATAACGATCATGATTTAAGGCATAGCCTATGACTTTGGGCACGTTAGTATTCGAACAATGCTCACCTAGCATCTGGGAACTGAACACAATCACTTTCCCGACTGAATCATTAGTAGGAGCGGATTTATAGGCACTAGAAACCTCGGCAGTCAAATAGGCACCAAAATGATGAAAATAGGCACTTAAAAAGGCACTGAAAAGGCACCCTAAAATAAAAAACGACATTAAAATAGTCACTGAATGTGAACTTATTTCAATTTTCTTCTTACAATGCACAGTTATACAGTGTTACCACTTCAGTTTATGCATAAAAGTGCGCTAACGGTTAACAAACAGTTTTTCTTTTGATCAAAATTCACATTTGCGGGAATCGTCAGTTAAAGTAATTCTCACAAAAAGAGCTTGTGCTAACGACTGTGCGAATTTGAACAAATGATGGAAAAAACAATTTGTACCATTGTAACAAAAAAATAATTAAAACAATGTTCCAATTGAGATCCTCAAATCTATCGAATACCAGATTTCAGTCAGTACAACATCATCAAAGCCTTACATCTTTCAATGTGGGGAAAGCCAAAGACACGTAAAGAAAGCTGAAGTATGCAAAAATTGCAGAATATAATTTTTTTGACACCATTAAGCAAAATAGGCACCTCAAAATAGGCATTTATAGGCACTATAAAAATGTGTTTTCGGACTAGAAACACCATGAAACGAACCTTAAACTTTAAACCCTATGTTTTACTACAAAGGCATAAAAATGGCAAATAGGCAAAATTCCGCACCCAAGTCATTAGTATTATTCAAACTCACTGCTTCGCCTTCTGAGACTGCTGGAATGCATGTACTCTGTGCAGTTCCTTTTCGATTGATTCATTTGGTTTATTTTACTTCGCTTTTCTGCCACTTTTGGCTAATTGCGAAGATGGGTATGAGCGATGATATGATGATTTTGATGAAGAGATACTCAGAAAGAACGCCAATGACTAGGCCGGGATTCGAATCCGCAATCGCTGGCGTTGTGGCGCGGTGTGCTAACAACTCCGCCACAGAGGTCGGCCAGTTCCTCTTCGAGTTATACCGCGTCCCGGTTCCCGCGCTAGCTGATCGCTGGCTTCTCTCCGTGCTGGGGAAAGTCAAAGCCAGGCAGCCAATTAAAATACGCAACGTGGCAACAGCATCTACGTAAGCGCTGCTCTTCTGGCTTCCATTCGCTCCTCGCTGCCCAGCAGACGATTTTTTCCTCGTTTCTCATTGGCACCGAAACTGTCGAGCGATCCCTAGCGCGGGAAACGGAACAGGTTCTACCAAACGCGGTATATACATCTGCGATACAGAAACGCATAGTGAGAATTTTGATTGTTAAGTAACATTTACTTTCATGAAATAACGAAGCAAAAGTGTAAATTCAACAATGATCTTGCAAGAAAATATCCAGCTTTTAAAGGACAGGATGGAAGAAACGAATATGAGGTAAAGTGTAAGGTGGCTATCACTTTCCCCTGCTGTTGAAAAAGTGCTAGGAATGTTCGTGCCACTAAAATCATATTTCTCTACCCAATCTAAATTACCAAAAATTTTAATTTGGTTTTTGGAAATAAGTTAAAGCGAATCTTACTTGTTACATCGGTATTAACTTGTGGGAAGATTTCATTCTAATATCCAAGAATTAAAAAAAAGAGTAATATTCTGTGCTTCAAATTGTAGATATTTTTTGTCGTTTGTTAAATAACAGATTAGGAGATTGCTTTCTTTGCTTAAAGGTAAGAGGAAATTATTGAAAGACATCATCTGAAAAGTATCTGTGAGTATAATGTTGGTAAGATTTTTTTATATTGATTAAATTATGAGTAATGGCAAATGTGTTGCCATTTTTGCGACGTCCTCTCTTTCATGACTTTGTCCTCTTTTTTGAAGGTATGTGTCTGGTCACCCTAGCCCATAGGATATATTTGTGAGTGTTGGATCTTCCTTCCCCCACAAAACCCTGTGCCCTGTGGCTGATTTTTATTTTAAGGTTACGAATGGAACAAACACGCTTTTCCAGTAGGACTGGAAGCAGGAGAAACTAATTCAAGTACAGACGACATAGGATAAACTTCCCATTCAGCTTTTCTGCTGTAATTAGATGGCAGCCATATCGAGAAATGTATTTTGTCCAAAGGAAAAAAAATTGCCCCAGAGTAGTGTTTGATGGGCGTTTGTTACAAGTTTTAGGGAAACCCATTTTTAAGTATAGATAGCAGCATATTGCCTGTTGGAGTGCCATTCAATATATGTATTTTTCAGGGTGCGAAATCTTGGGGGGGGGATGATTTCCCCCCACCAAAAATTTCCGGTGGGGAGAGTTTTTGTTATAACAAACAAAAGATAAGCAATTACTTTTAATTTCAAATATACTTACTAAGAATAATATCGAAAACACACACAAATGAGTGTAGTTGTGAGTATTGAATGCTTTTTCTCTCAGAGATAATTAACAAATCTACATCAATATGCGCAATAAAAGTAAAACAAGAATACAAAACAATAATAACTATGAAATCTAATTGATTTATATTAACAAAGCACAAATTAAACAAAAACTTGCACATAATAAAACCACTTGAACGATTTCATAATTTATTAGCTTCTTTGCAATATCTGATATACAGGGTGTCCATAAATTATCTTTACAACTTTAGACTTTAATAACGTGAAAACTATATACTAAATAATGACAAACTATTTTCAACATGTGACAAGAAAACTCAAAGTTTTGTTTCCTCATTCATACACGTCAATGTGTGCACCCCTAGTGGCACGGATAACGTCCAGTCTGTAGTCAATTTCTCTCCGTGTACCCACCAGCATCTCCACGGTGACATGTTTAAATGCATTGCGAATGCGTGTCTTCACGTCCTGTAGGTATGTAACCTTTGTGCACTGTTGCTCGTGGCTTTGCAACTCTCTGGCCACCGTACGCACTGATTTTGTCGGACTCCTTGCAAACGCCTGCTGCACCCTGTCCACGTTGGCGTCTGACACAGATGGCAGACCTGCCCCCTGTTTATGGAGAACACTACCCGTTTCCATGAATGACGTATGCCAAGCCCGAATGGTTGGTCGGGAAGGTGGTTCCCTTCCATACTGTGTCCGAAAGTTTGTTGCACTTGGGTATCGGACTTCGTCTCTATAAACCAGGCTACACACTCAGCTTTTTCCTGTGGCGTCCACGTTTTTCGTCAAATCTGCGTCACCTGGACAATAAAAAAACTTTATGAGTTTTCTTGTCACATGTTGAAAACAGTTTGTCATTATCTAGTATACCTAGTCTGGCCATAAATACTGTTACAAACTTTCGGCTTAGACTGTACATCCGGCAGTCAGGCTCATGAACCATGCTTGTGCTGAAGTTCACTCCTGACCATTGTGTGTTCAGCTGTGAATGACCAAGCGTGTATCTTCTTCTGCTTAGCATGGAGTGGGGCGAATATGAAAACAGAGTAGCCGTAATTGCTCTGCATATGGTTGGGAAGCTACTCACCGAGATTTTCCAGCCCCTAAAAGTCCCGAAGATCAGCAAAAGGTTTGTGTATCAGACAATCCAGAGATTCACTGAGACTGGTAGCATGAAAGATCGCCCAAGAGTTGGTCGACTTCACACCGTATGAACAGCGGCAGGTGTTAAAGCAGTGATGGCTCGCATCCGCCGAAATCTTATCCGGAAGCAAGTGATAATGGCACAGGAGCTGAAAATTTCACAACAATCAATGTTCAGGGCACTTAATGAAGACCTTGGAATTGGAGCTTACCGGTGGAGTACTGGAAATTTCCTGACGCCACAAGTGAAGAAGCAGAGGGAACTGAAATCGAGACGGCTCCTGCAGCGGTACGTTGCCAATGGACATTGCAGGATTCTCTTCACTGATAACAAATTGTTCACTACTGAATAAAGTTTTAACCGCCAAAATGAAAGGGTGTATGCTTCAAATTCTCGAGAAGTTTGTGAGAGAGTTCCCAAAAATCAGAGATGCCACCAGCCCTCCTCAGTCATGGTTTGGTGGGGGGTGAACAATGAGAGTTCCACCAGGCCTCATTTTTGAGAAAAGGGCTTAAAAGCCATGCGAAAGTGTATGTGGAAAGTGTCCTGGACCCTCTCGTGACACTGTTGAACCAAACAATGTTTCACAATCAATCCTGGACGTTCAAGAAATATTTTGCACCAGCTCATAAGGCAAGGATGACGCGACGGTGACTGGAGACCAGTGTACTCGATTTCATCTCCACTTTTGATTGGCCATCTGATAGCCATGATCTCAGTACCTTGAACTACAAACTGTGTCCAGAGCTAGAGGAGATTGTCTGCAAGAAGAGGAACCCTATAATTGAAAGTTAAAAGCACTCCTTGATGGCAGCAGGGGCGGACTTTCCCACCAAGACCATCCGTGCTGCAATAGATGCTTGGCCAGGGAAACTTCGAGCCTGTGTGATGGCAAAAAGTGGGCATTTTGAAAACTGATTGGTGCTATTTGTGTGTAATATATGTAAGTGTATCATACTAAAAGAACATTTAAAAATCTGAAACCATATTAAATTTATTCACAAAATAGTGTGTAACAGTATTTATGGCCAGACTAGGTAGTTTTCAAGTTATTCAAGTCTAAAGTTGTAAAGATAATTTATGGAAACCCTGTATATAAAAGTAAACAAAAATAATTTCTTTATGCAATTAATAATAACAGTATTATTATTATTAATAATAATATTTTAATCGAGTAATTTATTTTTACTTTTATTAATATTACAAATATGTATATCGCATAATATACACATACGTTTGTGGAGGAGGGGGTTTGAAGATGAAGAACTTTCTCCCCACACCAGTTTTCAATGATTTCGCACCCTGGTATTTTTTTTAGAATAGATTTCACTAAAGGTAAAGGATGTGTGTGGTGGTATCCCAGCAATCTCGTTGTCCACATGTTCAAACATAGGAGCATCTCCCAGACTTGTTCTCTCAGACAAATCACCTCATGTTGCAGGAATAAAATACCATAACAAACTTCCCACACATAACAAACAAATTACAGAAACTCACAAGAAACTGAAAGCAATTAAACAGTATTTAACAGATATACCTCTATATAATCTCAATGAATTTAAATAGTTAAACTGGATTAGTAAATTGAAGCATTTAAATTATTTTGATATTGTATGTCTCTTAGCCTATATTTGAATTATCTCTTTTACAAGTTTAGTAAGTGACACTTATAACTGTTTAACCCATATGATTTATTTGTATTTTTGTGTTTGCATTTTGTTCTTTTCATGTTCTTTTCATTGTAATCCTTCTCCATTTGTAATATTTAGTATTGTATGACATTTTCCACACCCATGGATATGGGTCTACGGAAATAAAGAATTTATTATTATTATTATTATTATTATTATTATTATCTGGCTCCTCAAGTTTCAAACATCCTTCCAGCTAACAATTTCCAACTCGAGTACTGATTGCAAAGTGTCAAGTTTGCATCTTTTGAAAAAGCAAATTTTGCTAAAGAAAAATGAGTTTAAATCAATGTATGGTTTTCTAATTTTAATAAGAACACTTACCTAACTTGTTAAAATGTCTCTTGTTGACTGTTCATGGCTGCAAAGCTCCACTACATCTATGTGGTGGTTTGCAATTTTTAATTTTATTGTAAATGCAATGCAATATAATGGTTTTACCATTTACATTCACAACAAAAATACCATATCTGCCCCAGAAGATATATTTTTTTTACATTTTTTTAATGGTTTAAATGTTTTAAAATTATTAGTGAGTATAGAGTTTGGATAAGTAACAATACATTTTTACCTTCAATATATTTTGTATTTTAGCATAAGGTATATTTTTAAGTTTTCAGTAAGCTGTAACAAATGTCACAAAAATAAGACTATCTTTCCTTGCTGGCTAGGTACACTAGTATTACTACAAACACAGGCTTTATTTTTCACAAGTAGATTAAAGCAACAATGAAAACTAACAAACAATACATTACACAGTTGGTAATGACATCTGCTACCAACGTTGCAGTTATTTTCACTGAGTAGCCGGCCCCTGTGGCACATTGCTCTATGATCGAATCCTGGCCTGGGGATATTTGTGAGTGTCCTTCAATTTCATCATATCATCACTCATCCCCATCTTCGCAAATTAGCCAAAAGTGGCACAAGAAGTGAAGTAAAATAAATCAAATCAATCAATCATTTTCACTGAATACTAATAGAGAGTGCTGAGCAAGCTAGAAGTTGGACTCAGTCCAACAAACGAGCTTTAGCTTGTTTCTAAGTCGGATGAGGTCTAACTTATGAGTAGAAAGGTTTCTATATTCTAGCCTTGCATTTTGTCTTTGAAATTCTCCATGTTGCTGCAGCTGCTGTGTGCACAAATGAAAAATACACTCTTGGATTTTAACAAATAAAACAAAAGAAAATCAAGAAATTATATTTCTACATACCAACTGTGGAAGTTTTATATAACACGGTCACGATATTTCCACATGCACTACATTTCTTGCACGAAGGATATCTGGACGATAATCTAGTTCCACCCACACACAGCACAAGATATCAGGTGATACCAGTTGAGTCTCCAGCAATGCATGCCTGAATAAATTACATAAATAAATTTGTGACGTTCCTTTTGGGTAAGCGCCACTTAATTATTACGTCACGGTAGATACCAAATCTCCCTGTGCAGAGTTGTTATGAGACTCTCCTGCACATTATTGCTACACTGAGCATTCTCAGGACGTGCAATTAGAAAAATAACTGAAAAATAACACAGCTATACTTACCAATACGATCACATTACAATAAGCTGCAGTTTTTCCTTTTATAATAGCATTTTTCACAAAATTTGCCTCATCTCTCGAATTAAACAATGTTCAATCTTCAGACATTTTGTTGTCTTGGCAACGGATTCAACAAAGGATTAGACAGTTCTAGTTTTTCTCATCCTACCACTGCACATGGTAAAAATAAACAAGCGTATCAAATTTTACTTCCTTATTTCTTAAAATTTATGGTTATTTTAAAAACAGATAATTCAGAAACATATAAAGCTCAAGACCTTGTTCTGGGCTCATTTCGAATGGGATGGAACGGAAAATCAGAAGTTTGTCATGTGAAAGTCGCAAACCAGTATGAATCTATTCGTTTTAATGCAGGGTGCGATTTGAAGGCAGAATAGGATGGATCTCTCCTTCTTGAACCATCTTAACTCTATTTATAAAAGACACATCTCCATCAGGGATCATTATACCAACCCACTGGATATGTACACTATATTATTAAATATATTGTATTTATGGTGTTCCAGTTCAGTTCAATTAAATTTACAGGCCCATAGCTATATACAAAAATTTTGTAATAGTCTGTGATGGCTGTATACATGGGCTCCTTGGAAGGGCAGTAGTTTTTATAAAAATTTTCACGATCTTAACTATACCTGGGCTAGATAATGAATATGTCATTATATCTATATTCTTATGCAATCTTTTTACCTAAACATGTAATGACAACAATATAATAGTAACTAATTTGCATGTTTTAATTAATATTATTTTAAATTAACATAATTATTATTTCTGAGACATTGCTTCAGACCCCCTCCAAAATATACTGCTGGAAAAAAAACTGACACCTTAATATTTGACATCTGAATTGTAATTACTTATGAATTACGCTCTCAGTTAAGTATTGAACAACTGAATATTATATTTGTTTTCTTTTGAATATATTCAGGTTTTCTTATTTCCAATAATTTCTGGAACATTTAGTTAGCCTTTGAATCAGAATTAATTCTAAATTATGTGTTATAACAAAAAATGCAAGTGTCCGGTTCTTTTTGTCCAGCAGTGTATATTTCTACATATGTGTCTCATCCCAAGCATGGACTGATTTACTTACGATAATTTCTTGGTTCATAAAAACTTTAAGATGAAATTGATCTTTACAATAGACTATGGACAGGGCAATAAAAAATTATCCCATTAAACTTATGTTTGAAATATCAAACTAACTGGTAGCAAGGGAACAACCAATCTAATTTTTTGTAACTCTGAAAGTTAGTCATCTTGAGTTATTACTTGGAAAGTTGTCTATTGGGTCACCAAAATTAATTTTCTATAGCTATGGTTGTTACCGAGGACCCAATGGTTCACACAATGGACATGACTGATACATGCGGTTCCTTTTTTTATTATTATTATTTTATTAAATGGTTTCTTTGGTAGTGAGTAATCATCAATGTCAAAGTTTAGCTGCATGAGAGTACGATACAAGTGTATTGGGAAATTATTATCATCATCATTACTTCTGGAAATATGAACTGGGCTGTGTGCCACCTACAGTGGGAGTAAAATCACTATCAAGATGCAATGGTCCAAATGACTCCTCTTAAGATCACTGCCAGCACCTGCAGTGTGTAGCCACTGAAAATGTTTCTGAGCTATCAGTAGTTTACGAATGGTGGTTTAGCGATGCCTGAGTGAAATAACTTGAATATTTACTTAATAGTAAATACACACACTTTCCGACCTTGTCACTTCATAAAGTGGCTCTGGGGTTCATCCAGCATCAAATCAATGGGTTCCTGGGGAACAAAGGCAGCTGGAGTGTGGTACTGATCACATCACCTCCAAAATAACCGAGAATGTGTGGCACTTTACCCCTACATTTTCTAAATGTGCCTTCATGGCAAATATACACTTTACACACACTTTAGCTTTATCTCACTTAATAGTTAATAAATAATATTGTCTTGTTACAGATGCATTCGAAGACAAGTAATAATAATTCATTTAACATGATGTTACCTGATGAAATAAAAAGTTGATGCTGACACACTTCTGCACAACCTGGATGTGAAGGAAAATCAATTTAAACAGGTATCTTTACTTACAAGAAAAGGTCAGACAAATAGTTCATGATCTTCTTGCTGTCATCTTCATGTTCTTCATCCACTTTGACCATTTTTCCTCTTCTTCATTGGATCAAACGCTTGCCTATCCAGCTTCAAATGTTACATTTAAGGTGAAGAGTGACGGTTTCACACCAGGTGAGCATTAATTTCAATATCGTCGGAATGATCACTGCTACTAAAAAAAGACCAGACTATACAAAAGAGAATGAATTTCTCCCCATGTTACAAGTGGAAGCGATTTTTCAAGTTGATTATTAAGCTGAACATGATGTTTAAGAAATATGATAAAAATAAGAATTTTCAGATTCCCGTGCAACAACGAAGTTACTGCTAATCAAATTTTCAATGTGCCATCTTTCCGTGCATCTGTTTTTCTATACCATCAGAAGTTTGGAATTCCAAAGCGAACAAGTAAAATAAAACTCCTCCAGTGCACAGATCTCTTCCCCAGCTAGCTGCAGAGAAAGGTTGGTGGGAGAGGAGCAGTTTTGAGTGTCCTCGCGTATGGCTGGACACAAACTGTTCCTCCTGTCCTGAACTAGTTTCTACCTTTGAAAAAAAATATTTCATGGGAATTACTTTCATTATTTGGAGATGGATGAAAAGTGGAATATAGATAACATGGGCATAGAGCTATGTCTGAATTTTTGAATGTATGGATCCATGCCTCTGCAATCCCTTTCATAACATGTATACTGAATATTTTTCTTTTGCAACAATAACCTACAAAATTATCAGACGAATTTGGTTTTCCGACTACATTTTTTTTCCAAATGTAAAACAGTCATTACAATAATTGCATAACAAAACAAAGTTTTCATTCATATGCAAACTATTTTAGTAGTGAGTCTTACCACACATGTGCACACACACACACACACACACACTACTATTTGCAACAAATATTTTTTTTTTTTAAAAAAAGCTAATATTGAGAAGTTAATGCAATTTACTTATCACAATCTAAGTGTTTTCTACACATGCATTCAAAACCAAATGCACATTTTGTAACACTAGGATGTCATGTATATATTTTTTTATAACATCTTTGAAAATGAGAATCTAATATCACATGTTTGATTAGAGAAGTTGGCCTTACATAAAATTTGGATGGCCTGATTGAAGTGGTAAAGAGTGGCATAATTTAATTAATTATATGTGCTACAAGTGTTTGTACTCGTATTTATGGCATTAAAATTTAAACAAATTGCATGGGGGGGGGGGTTGTATGTAAATATAAATAATGCAATAGGTGACTTTGCAAATGGTGCTGGATGCCTATGACCTAGAATATCCATGAGGGATGGAATGGATAAATGTCATATTGTAGCAACTGACATAGGCATACAATTTCAGTAAAAATGCTGATAATTTTGTTAGTAAATGTACAAGGTTTATCTATAAATATCTGATAATTTGGTGCAAAATTCTGTCATTTTGTTATTTTCTCAATGAAGAAATCTAAAAGTATGATCCTGTGTACTCCGATTTTTGTGAATTAAATGTCACAATATCCAGTTTTCTTCCTTTAAGCAAAACCTATGGCAGTCATTGTTATGCATTGTAAGTTAATTTTTTTATCAGTACTTTATCGGCATCAGCATCGGCCAATCCAAATACATAATATTTGTTTTTGAATGTCAGCCTGGATTTTCTACATGTTATAAAATGGACTGTTTTCTGTTTTCCTTTTTGGTTATTTTGCAGTTATTTATCTTTGGTCATGGTGTTTAAGTAATAATGTGAAGAGAAGTGAACAGTAATTGACTGTTAGGTAGAAAACGGGGGGGAGGGGAGCAAGTATGTACAGTGGGATCCATGAGTATTACCGTACAAATTGTCCATCACCATGTTTGTGCACTTTATTTGACCCAATAAGAGCTTCGAGAATGAAAACTCAAAAATTCAAAACAAGCTGTTGAAATGCAAAGTAAAAACAAAAAATACCCATAGATCCCAGCAACTCTCTATAAACTTCTTACCTTGGTTTACCAGTCTAATGGGAAGCTAACTGACTTTGTAGTTTAACTTACAGCCTTTATAGGTTGATTGTAATTAAAGCCTGTAATTTGCCATTGCAGAACGAACACAGAGGAAAGCTAGAAAAACAGAAGCAAAAATAAATATTTTAACATTTCATAGGAAAATTCTATAATACACAAAACTATAAATACATTAATATTAGGGTTGAGCTGATGCATCGGTATTGGTTGGAATTCATCTACTGTCCGAAAAAATGCCATGCAACATTTTCGAAGTCTAATTATCTTGGAAATCGTGGAAAATTCAAACCTTACTTTCATTTTGCACAAGTTATGAAAGAAAAACTATATTTTTTATTACATAACATCTATTTTTAATATTCTGATGTAATTCTTGAATATTCTAAAGCTAATTTATTGGTAAATCCATGCATATAATTGGAGAAGATTATTTACAAACCAATATTGATCAATATTTTGAACAATTTTTAATTATTACAATTTTCAAGTATCGGTGGGAATCAGTGACAGTATCGATATCGGTTAAAAGTGGTATCAGCTCAGCCCTAATTAATACAATGATCATAAAGCAATTCATACCTAGTCAACACACTGTTTCAGATTCTAATGAAATTTAGTAACCTGAATGGTATTATGCATATAAAGAAAACCTCTAAAAATCTTATGGTGATGTCAATTCATTTTGAAGTTACAGGACCCTGAAGTTATGTATTTTTTGACCAAAAAATGAATGAACAACATTTATTAAATGCGCATTTGAAGCTCACCTGAGCTAAAAGATCTGGGCAACTTCACTATTTAAAACACTTTTTATGTGCATCCACGTGTTATTCAACACAATAAGGTTTGCAATTGAAAAACTTTCAAAAATTGTTCACTCTGTTATTTAGTTGATTTGAGGCTTAGTTTTCATGGGCTTACTTAGGAATCATTGTTGTTTTTGGCTGAAAACTGCATGATACACCTTTTACTGAAAAATTAAACAGCCCCAGGTGCTTTATTTTCAGTCTTTGCATTTCTTCAAGGGAACGTTTCCAAAAAAGTTCTTTCTTTCTCTAATCCAAAGATACACATTAGAAAATTTGATTGATTACCTGAATTTTAGTTTTAAGTTCAGTTTATGCAAAAGAGGCTAATTGGGACTGGACCTACAGTTTAAAGCAGGAACCCGAGCCACTTTTGCCTTCACCGGATATCAAACTCGGGACCCCTTCATTTCAAGGCAACGACACCACTTGAGGTAGAAAAAAAATCGTACTTGGCATTTAAGCTCAGTAAGTAAGCAGAAAAATATACAAAAAAAACATTATTTATTCACATCTCTGGGTCTAGAAGTGGCAAAACTGCTCCCTGCACTTCTGCACTTCTGTTTGGTAATTGTGATGACTACTGTTGTTAAGGATGGCATATACTTTGATATGGCACAACTATTTTGAACAAACACTATGTGCTACAAATTGGGGCAACAAATGCTGTTCACCATGCAATATCCTACCATTATGGGCATCGGGAGGGGCTCTGGAAATTTGCATAGTATATTAAAGTTACAAAAAAAGACAGCTTGTTATTTTTATTGTTAATAACAGAAAAAAACATTCAGTTAGTTTGTATTTGAACAGAATAACCAAAGTAAAAACTGCTTAGATTTAAAAGATTGAGTGGCCTCCCCGATGGTGTCGTCGCCTTGTAATCAAGGGGTCCCAGGTTCGATACCCGGTGGAGGCAGATAGTGGTTCGGATCCCACTTTAAACTGTAGGTCCAGTCCCAATTAGCCTTACTGTGCATAAAGTGGACTTAAAACACCAACTCAATCAATTAAAAGATTGAGTGTAAAATACAGGAATCAGGTCATGATTTTTTCATATTCTACCATTCAAAAATAATCCATAGAATAAATTATTCCACAGTTTTCAAAATTCCAAAAATTAGAATTTTATGTAAGGTAAAAAAAAAAAAAGGTAAAGTGCTCCCCTGTGCATAGCACCACGCCATGAAGGCGTATAGGGGGTGTGGGGGTAACGCCCCACACTTTCTTGATCCGGTCGTGAGTGGGGGTGATGTGATCAGCATCACGCCCCTGACCGCCTTTACACCCCAGGGTTTCCCCCATGTACCCATGTTATTCGATGCTGGGTGGGCGCCGGGGCCACTTCCAACGTTAGAAAAGTTCCCGGTTTGAACCGGCCAGGGATCGAACCCGGGACCTTGAGCATGGCAGTCAGACGCATTACCGACTGAGCCACCGCGGCCACTATTAGAATTTTATGTGAGACTTGAAATATAAATTTATTTATTTATTAACATCTTATTTTAAATGGCAAAGTTAAGGCTGTACAATGCCTTTTCTTCCACTCAACCATATACATGAAATATAAGTTAACACTTTGTGGGTTGCACGAGAAAAGTTACGTCGATGGTCGTGCACGGTCTCAAGAGACTGGGTTTTTAAAATATGCCAAATTAATGGTCTAAAACACCAAATCTTTAATTATTATCATTAGATCTTTTCTTTCAACAATTGAGATTCTTTAAAACTAGGTACACCTATAGCTACACATGGAATCAAGACAGCAAGGGACTTCAACAAATCCTCACCAGCAGCTCGAATATCTTACTAACACTGAAAACAAAATCGTTGTGTAATAGAGGAAGGTTAGAAACACAGCTAGACAGAGGGAGAGTGTTGACAAAACAATCAATGATAAATAACGACGTTAAAATCACACACCCGGAATGAGAGACCGTGCACGACCAACGCAGGGTTAAGCACAAAGTACATATACTCGTTTTTCATATGCCCACACACACACACAAAAGTTATATCATGCTGAATGCAATATACAAAATACAGAATGAAAAATCTAAAATAGTATTCAAATATCTGCAAGATATTTTAAGTATGCATACACACATACATGGCGTTCAGTCTGCTTGAGAGGGAAGTTCTAACTATTACTCTGAAGATAGTCGCGTACACGTCTACTGAAAGCAGTGACCAAGCTTACTGTTCTAGTGCTTTATGGCAGTAGATTTTATTTATGACTTGACTTTTTAACCTTTTCTTGAACAAGGCATGTAAAAGTTAATAACAAAACAGAGAAACTATGTGTTTCATTACACTAACTGTATGAAATGTGAAAAAGATAATAAAAACAGTTATCACTCATCTGTAGCAGCTAGTTGAAAAGTCTCTCCAATAATATACAATAGAAAATATTATCTTATAAAATTATACCAGTTTTATCTCATATTTATAATAATAATAATAAAAAAAGAATGATAACAATAGTTCTCATTGTTATAGAGCGATCAAAAGGAAAAGTACCTTCGGCCAAAAGTCTCTGTTCACCTTCCCCTCCATCGGTTCAATTTGGGCCATAAGGAAGCATGCTCCACTCTGCCCCTCCCCTCCACGTGGGAGGATGATGCTCAGGAGTCACGGGTCTGCACAGGCTTTTTTACCCGTGGTTCCACTATATCAGTTTACACTCTTGAAATTAATTTTCCCCTACAAAAGTTTCTGGTGACGTCCAAGCCTACCATTGTATTTCAATTTTTGATATTTTTACATCACTTTTCTGCCAATTTTTGGCTAATCATGATGATGGGGATGAGTGATAATTAAATAACAAAAAGAGATGACTGAACACTCACAAAGAACACCTGTGCCAGACTGGGACTTGAACATGGGGACTTTGGTGACAAGAAAGATGGTTACATATAGTGCTTGATCGCCAAGCTGGCAATATCATAAACTTGAGTTTTGTCATCATCAGCATGAGAAATAAAACAAATGTTCAATATATGTATGAAGAAAAATACACTTTAAACACTCAATAATACACTTCCTCTTCTATGGACTTTGGGTTTTTCTCACTGCACTAACACAGTGAACAGCAGAAAAAACTTTCACATCTCCTGGAGTAGTTCAACTCTTTTAAGTCGAACTTTTATTAGCGAGCGTAAGTTAAATGTAATGTATATTTATGTTAATGTATAAATAGGTCATAGTCTCAAATTTGATAATTTTATACAGGGTTATTCAAAATGATTATCAGGTTTTCAATTTCTTTTTTTCTGAGCAGGTCATGAAACATTCGGTATTTATAACTGCAACAATTGATGGGATTGACCTAAGGCTTTGGTGGGATCCACCCTAGTATTTCTGTCTGACCTATGATTGATTTAGAATGGATGCCTGTTATTAACATTCCATGGAGATAAAGGATTTTGTTTAAGGCCTTTTTCCTACTTGGATGGTCTACTACATAGATGATTTTTGAGGTGTGGCTTCCTTTGGGGTTGAGGGAAATTTGCCAACAGCAGTGTGAATCTGGAGGACATGAAAAGTGATGAAAATGGGGCAGATTTGTGCACCTTGGCAGTTGTATTTATGATCAGGAGAGGTGTTATGAAGATAATATGCAGCCCTGAAGGACCAAAAAAATGTACGATGATACCCAGACCTTGAGGAGCAAAAATTTTTTGCGAATCAGCCTGGTAGGACCCAAAAATGCATGATGTATTTGTAGGTAAATACTTACAATCCCTCTGGAATAAATTATATCACTATAGAGCTGAGTTCACCGCGACCTTCTTTGGAGGTGTAAAGAAAATACAGGCATTTACTACAAACTACAACGATGTATACTAATATATATTCATACAACTTGCATTACACTTTCCTGCACTCCTGCCTTAAGGAAACTGCTTGCACAAGGTTGGCAGCCGGTGTTTCAACACACCGCTAGTTCTTGAGTGAAATAATATCGAACACTGTGATGCTCCTGTGAAAATCAATTACATTTCACTGCACTTCACTGAAATGCCATTATTGAATTGTGGCCATGTTAGGCCTGCGTTAGCCATAATTGTCCGCAATGTGACGGGTTTTCAGTCGTTGCCAGAGTGGCTTCTCCACAAACACTGAAACTGCAGAGTGCAAAGATATGGCGGTAACAAGACACTGTGCTCAGAATCAATTGACCAATGGGAGTACAGGTTTCTTAAAGCATTAGATATACAAAAAATAAACAATTGAAGTTATACAGAAACAAATAAATTGCAAAACGAACAACAAAAAGGTTCTGTTATGAATTATTACAGGTAAAGAAAAAAGACAAACCGTGGCTAGTTTTTTTAGAGATCAATCTCAAACAAGTGGTATTGTACGTAGATGTTTTGGGGGTTGGGGTGGGGCTGTTTGAAAACAACTGTAGGCTTGTCAGGAAAGTTATTTCTGGTGTCGGGATCACTGGAGAAGGGAATGTAGGGTGTGTGTGATTTTGTTGAGGTGATGGGGGGGGGGGGGGGGGTGATATTCGGTGACAAGCACAAGGGGGTTCGAGTCAGGTTTCTGGATATTATGATCTGGAAGGAGTTTTTTGCCCAGAAATATTGCCATCAGAAAGAAGCAAATGGAGAAATAGATACAGAGAGCATCTAGGTTACTTAGCTTTTCAGGATACATCAGAGGAAACCAATAAATACATTATGTGGATGTCAAAAAGGAAGTGAAATTGACTGGGGGGAGCTGTGAGATAGAAAATGAGGCCTTTAGATTGGATATGAATTTAATCAGTGATAAGTTAATGGCTGCATAAATTAAGTACAGTCTGGTGGAATGGGTTGCTGAAGGTCAACCCATGGATCTAGCAGAGATTGATTTGTACATGGACTGGTTATTATCCATGGCATGATGTTTGAGAGTGCAACTTTGGTTCTGAAAAGGGTTTGGTGCACTGCATGCTGGTACCGATGGGGAAGGGTAATTGCAGGGATTGTTGGGGTTGGATAACCACAGCCATGCAGATTTGGGAGAGAATTTGGGTGGAAGCAGGACAGCCATCCACAGATTGGATACTTTTTGAGGGCTTTTTTTGTTCAAAGTTTTGGCAATAGAATGGGTCGGCAAAGGAAGTCAATTTTTTGATGCCATCACCTGGGGTCAATTAGGGATTAATTAGAAATGAAGAGTTCATGGATGTGACACAATTGGGTTTGATACAAGGTCAGGGTGGCCACTCTAGAAGCATAAAAAAATTCAAGTATAATTCTCGGTTGTCAAGGTGAACTTTCTGCAAATTCAAGGGTATAAGCAGGAGTTTTCTCTATTTCAACCTCTCCCCCCCCCCCCACGAAACACACATGCGTGCACATATATAGAATTAACAATATAAAAGGTCTGTGTGATTTCAATGTATCCAAAAATTCTAATTCAATTCAATTAAACGGTATAGCCCTAATATTCAAAATATTTAATCTAAGGTGCAGAGTTTACATTTAGCATCTCACATACTGTTACGCAGGGAGTATACTAATCTATGAAAAATTGTTAATTGAATAAGAATTTCAAACTCAAATTTAACTGACCAACTTCAAGATATATTATCTTGCAATAATATTAGTCTGTCAGATAGATCATTCTGCAAAAGACACTAACAAAGTAAACAAATTCAGAGATAATGTTTTATGTTCGAAGCAGCTTTTTTCCCCTTCCTCTATAAAAATAAAAGCTAAACTAAAAAAAACTTGCCTCAGGGCATTTATAAATTCAATGAGATTTGCATACATAAAAGTTTCAGTTTTTCACGTCTATGGAGAAAAATTCATGCAGAATTTACGCATAATTCCCGGAGCCAATAATTCATGCAGAATTCCAGGAATTCCTGATGAGTAGCCACCCTGAAGGAATGGTTTGTGTGTGTGTTCAATAGCAAAATTTGTCACTAGTGGGAAGATTGTGGGTTTTATGCTGTGAGGCATGGTGGAAAAGGCCATTAAGATGCAAGGCTTCTTGGTTGGGCCTAATATCAAGCATGAGCAGGAAACGTGCATAGAACATGTCTTGTTCATAGGAACAATGAGGGATTGCAGGTGGTTCAGTTATTGAGAGTTATACACTAAAGGATTTTTTTCAAAAAGGAAAAAAAGTGAATGAAAGGATCAGCCATAACTGACCAACATTTCTGCAACCTTACATATGACAATAACAAATATTCTTTTAAAATTTTCAGAAAGAATTTTCTTTACAGCATCTTTATAATGAATACTGATAAAAGACATGCACCTAATCTCTCTTGGTAATGGACTTACATTTTGAAATAAACGCTCATTTCGTAAATGTTACATTACTACAAATTTTGAATGAACATAACAAGTAAACCACCTTGTTAATTATTATCATCAAGGTATATTTCAAAACTTTATTGTCGTGTTGTATGGTAGTTTTACACTTGCAATTCTTCAACCTTGAGATTTTTTTTTTTAATAATTTATTTTTTGATAAATCCTTATATAATGTTACATGTATGTTCAGAAAAAGAAATGTGTTGTTAATTTTAAGAGCTTATACAATTTCTGTGGTTCATTTAATTACTAAATTAATCACAGATCCTTTTACTAGTTTATTAACTTTATACTAAGTTAATATTAATGGAAGATAAGAATTTTCAATCGTGTTTGGTGTCTTTGTGGAATCTTCCTTAAGCCAGTCACACATGGTACTTATTTCATTCTTTAATATTGAAGAGGGAATAAATGCTGGAATCTTCCATAGATTTTTTGCAGTCTCAGTTCAGGAAAGCAGCAGGAGAACATGACATATCACTTCACAAATATAGATACTAACTTGTCAAAATTATTGGGGGGGAGCTCTGATCACTGAAATAAATTAATGAATGACTCACTCTCTCCCTTTTTTAAGTTTTGGCCTCAGTGTTCAGAATCTCATAAAAGCCCATGAATTCCTCAAAAATATCAAAATTTTTATTCACAGTTCTAATGCAGAATATTAATTATCCACGGATGATATTTCACAAGTTTCATCAACCATAATAGCAAAATATTCCCGAATTTTAATATCTGCTACTACAGAGTGCAAAACAGATCTCCCTAATATATCAATGATCTCGTTCTGAATGTCACGTTGGAGCCATTTGTAGCCCAAAAGTCTTATCCACTACCTTAGTTCATGCACATCATCTTTTGAAACTCTTTTTACTAAAAATTTTAACAATACTCATAATTACATACTTAGTATATAGTAATAAGTCATGTGTTTTGCTGTCTCTGGTCATAGACCCCCCCCAAGTTGATGGTTTAGCAGTCTCAGCCCCCCCCCCAATGCATGCCTGAATAAATTACATAAATAAATTTGTGACGTTCCTTTTGGGTAAGCGCCACTTAATTATTACGTCACGGTAGATACCAAATCTCCCTGTGCAGAGTTGTTATGAGACTCTCCTGCACATTATTGCTACACTGAGCATTCTCAGGACGTGCAATTAGAAAAATAACTGAAAAATAACACAGCTATACTTACCAATACGATCACATTACAATAAGCTGCAGTTTTTCCTTTTATAATAGCATTTTTCACAAAATTTGCCTCATCTCTCGAATTAAACAATGTTCAATCTTCAGACATTTTGTTGTCTTGGCAACGGATTCAACAAAGGATTAGACAGTTCTAGTTTTTCTCATCCTACCACTGCACATGGTAAAAATAAACAAGCGTATCAAATTTTACTTCCTTATTTCTTAAAATTTATGGTTATTTTAAAAACAGATAATTCAGAAACATATAAAGCTCAAGACCTTGTTCTGGGCTCATTTCGAATGGGATGGAACGGAAAATCAGAAGTTTGTCATGTGAAAGTCGCAAACCAGTATGAATCTATTCGTTTTAATGCAGGGTGCGATTTGAAGGCAGAATAGGATGGATCTCTCCTTCTTGAACCATCTTAACTCTATTTATAAAAGACACATCTCCATCAGGGATCATTATACCAACCCACTGGATATGTACACTATATTATTAAATATATTGTATTTATGGTGTTCCAGTTCAGTTCAATTAAATTTACAGGCCCATAGCTATATACAAAAATTTTGTAATAGTCTGTGATGGCTGTATACATGGGCTCCTTGGAAGGGCAGTAGTTTTTATAAAAATTTTCACGATCTTAACTATACCTGGGCTAGATAATGAATATGTCATTATATCTATATTCTTATGCAATCTTTTTACCTAAACATGTAATGACAACAATATAATAGTAACTAATTTGCATGTTTTAATTAATATTATTTTAAATTAACATAATTATTATTTCTGAGACATTGCTTCAGACCCCCTCCAAAATATACTGCTGGAAAAAAAACTGACACCTTAATATTTGACATCTGAATTGTAATTACTTATGAATTACGCTCTCAGTTAAGTATTGAACAACTGAATATTATATTTGTTTTCTTTTGAATATATTCAGGTTTTCTTATTTCCAATAATTTCTGGAACATTTAGTTAGCCTTTGAATCAGAATTAATTCTAAATTATGTGTTATAACAAAAAATGCAAGTGTCCGGTTCTTTTTGTCCAGCAGTGTATATTTCTACATATGTGTCTCATCCCAAGCATGGACTGATTTACTTACGATAATTTCTTGGTTCATAAAAACTTTAAGATGAAATTGATCTTTACAATAGACTATGGACAGGGCAATAAAAAATTATCCCATTAAACTTATGTTTGAAATATCAAACTAACTGGTAGCAAGGGAACAACCAATCTAATTTTTTGTAACTCTGAAAGTTAGTCATCTTGAGTTATTACTTGGAAAGTTGTCTATTGGGTCACCAAAATTAATTTTCTATAGCTATGGTTGTTACCGAGGACCCAATGGTTCACACAATGGACATGACTGATACATGCGGTTCCTTTTTTTATTATTATTATTTTATTAAATGGTTTCTTTGGTAGTGAGTAATCATCAATGTCAAAGTTTAGCTGCATGAGAGTACGATACAAGTGTATTGGGAAATTATTATCATCATCATTACTTCTGGAAATATGAACTGGGCTGTGTGCCACCTACAGTGGGAGTAAAATCACTATCAAGATGCAATGGTCCAAATGACTCCTCTTAAGATCACTGCCAGCACCTGCAGTGTGTAGCCACTGAAAATGTTTCTGAGCTATCAGTAGTTTACGAATGGTGGTTTAGCGATGCCTGAGTGAAATAACTTGAATATTTACTTAATAGTAAATACACACACTTTCCGACCTTGTCACTTCATAAAGTGGCTCTGGGGTTCATCCAGCATCAAATCAATGGGTTCCTGGGGAACAAAGGCAGCTGGAGTGTGGTACTGATCACATCACCTCCAAAATAACCGAGAATGTGTGGCACTTTACCCCTACATTTTCTAAATGTGCCTTCATGGCAAATATACACTTTACACACACTTTAGCTTTATCTCACTTAATAGTTAATAAATAATATTGTCTTGTTACAGATGCATTCGAAGACAAGTAATAATAATTCATTTAACATGATGTTACCTGATGAAATAAAAAGTTGATGCTGACACACTTCTGCACAACCTGGATGTGAAGGAAAATCAATTTAAACAGGTATCTTTACTTACAAGAAAAGGTCAGACAAATAGTTCATGATCTTCTTGCTGTCATCTTCATGTTCTTCATCCACTTTGACCATTTTTCCTCTTCTTCATTGGATCAAACGCTTGCCTATCCAGCTTCAAATGTTACATTTAAGGTGAAGAGTGACGGTTTCACACCAGGTGAGCATTAATTTCAATATCGTCGGAATGATCACTGCTACTAAAAAAAGACCAGACTATACAAAAGAGAATGAATTTCTCCCCATGTTACAAGTGGAAGCGATTTTTCAAGTTGATTATTAAGCTGAACATGATGTTTAAGAAATATGATAAAAATAAGAATTTTCAGATTCCCGTGCAACAACGAAGTTACTGCTAATCAAATTTTCAATGTGCCATCTTTCCGTGCATCTGTTTTTCTATACCATCAGAAGTTTGGAATTCCAAAGCGAACAAGTAAAATAAAACTCCTCCAGTGCACAGATCTCTTCCCCAGCTAGCTGCAGAGAAAGGTTGGTGGGAGAGGAGCAGTTTTGAGTGTCCTCGCGTATGGCTGGACACAAACTGTTCCTCCTGTCCTGAACTAGTTTCTACCTTTGAAAAAAAATATTTCATGGGAATTACTTTCATTATTTGGAGATGGATGAAAAGTGGAATATAGATAACATGGGCATAGAGCTATGTCTGAATTTTTGAATGTATGGATCCATGCCTCTGCAATCCCTTTCATAACATGTATACTGAATATTTTTCTTTTGCAACAATAACCTACAAAATTATCAGACGAATTTGGTTTTCCGACTACATTTTTTTTCCAAATGTAAAACAGTCATTACAATAATTGCATAACAAAACAAAGTTTTCATTCATATGCAAACTATTTTAGTAGTGAGTCTTACCACACATGTGCACACACACACACACACACACACTACTATTTGCAACAAATATTTTTTTTTTTTAAAAAAAGCTAATATTGAGAAGTTAATGCAATTTACTTATCACAATCTAAGTGTTTTCTACACATGCATTCAAAACCAAATGCACATTTTGTAACACTAGGATGTCATGTATATATTTTTTTATAACATCTTTGAAAATGAGAATCTAATATCACATGTTTGATTAGAGAAGTTGGCCTTACATAAAATTTGGATGGCCTGATTGAAGTGGTAAAGAGTGGCATAATTTAATTAATTATATGTGCTACAAGTGTTTGTACTCGTATTTATGGCATTAAAATTTAAACAAATTGCATGGGGGGGGGGGTTGTATGTAAATATAAATAATGCAATAGGTGACTTTGCAAATGGTGCTGGATGCCTATGACCTAGAATATCCATGAGGGATGGAATGGATAAATGTCATATTGTAGCAACTGACATAGGCATACAATTTCAGTAAAAATGCTGATAATTTTGTTAGTAAATGTACAAGGTTTATCTATAAATATCTGATAATTTGGTGCAAAATTCTGTCATTTTGTTATTTTCTCAATGAAGAAATCTAAAAGTATGATCCTGTGTACTCCGATTTTTGTGAATTAAATGTCACAATATCCAGTTTTCTTCCTTTAAGCAAAACCTATGGCAGTCATTGTTATGCATTGTAAGTTAATTTTTTTATCAGTACTTTATCGGCATCAGCATCGGCCAATCCAAATACATAATATTTGTTTTTGAATGTCAGCCTGGATTTTCTACATGTTATAAAATGGACTGTTTTCTGTTTTCCTTTTTGGTTATTTTGCAGTTATTTATCTTTGGTCATGGTGTTTAAGTAATAATGTGAAGAGAAGTGAACAGTAATTGACTGTTAGGTAGAAAACGGGGGGGAGGGGAGCAAGTATGTACAGTGGAATCCATGAGTATTACCGTACAAATTGTCCATCACCATGTTTGTGCACTTTATTTGACCCAATAAGAGCTTCGAGAATGAAAACTCAAAAATTCAAAACAAGCTGTTGAAATGCAAAGTAAAAACAAAAAATACCCATAGATCCCAGCAACTCTCTATAAACTTCTTACCTTGGTTTACCAGTCTAATGGGAAGCTAACTGACTTTGTAGTTTAACTTACAGCCTTTATAGGTTGATTGTAATTAAAGCCTGTAATTTGCCATTGCAGAACGAACACAGAGGAAAGCTAGAAAAACAGAAGCAAAAATAAATATTTTAACATTTCATAGGAAAATTCTATAATACACAAAACTATAAATACATTAATATTAGGGTTGAGCTGATGCATCGGTATTGGTTGGAATTCATCTACTGTCCGAAAAAATGCCATGCAACATTTTCGAAGTCTAATTATCTTGGAAATCGTGGAAAATTCAAACCTTACTTTCATTTTGCACAAGTTATGAAAGAAAAACTATATTTTTTATTACATAACATCTATTTTTAATATTCTGATGTAATTCTTGAATATTCTAAAGCTAATTTATTGGTAAATCCATGCATATAATTGGAGAAGATTATTTACAAACCAATATTGATCAATATTTTGAACAATTTTTAATTATTACAATTTTCAAGTATCGGTGGGAATCAGTGACAGTATCGATATCGGTTAAAAGTGGTATCAGCTCAGCCCTAATTAATACAATGATCATAAAGCAATTCATACCTAGTCAACACACTGTTTCAGATTCTAATGAAATTTAGTAACCTGAATGGTATTATGCATATAAAGAAAACCTCTAAAAATCTTATGGTGATGTCAATTCATTTTGAAGTTACAGGACCCTGAAGTTATGTATTTTTTGACCAAAAAATGAATGAACAACATTTATTAAATGCGCATTTGAAGCTCACCTGAGCTAAAAGATCTGGGCAACTTCACTATTTAAAACACTTTTTATGTGCATCCACGTGTTATTCAACACAATAAGGTTTGCAATTGAAAAACTTTCAAAAATTGTTCACTCTGTTATTTAGTTGATTTGAGGCTTAGTTTTCATGGGCTTACTTAGGAATCATTGTTGTTTTTGGCTGAAAACTGCATGATACACCTTTTACTGAAAAATTAAACAGCCCCAGGTGCTTTATTTTCAGTCTTTGCATTTCTTCAAGGGAACGTTTCCAAAAAAGTTCTTTCTTTCTCTAATCCAAAGATACACATTAGAAAATTTGATTGATTACCTGAATTTTAGTTTTAAGTTCAGTTTATGCAAAAGAGGCTAATTGGGACTGGACCTACAGTTTAAAGCAGGAACCCGAGCCACTTTTGCCTTCACCGGATATCAAACTCGGGACCCCTTCATTTCAAGGCAACGACACCACTTGAGGTAGAAAAAAAATCGTACTTGGCATTTAAGCTCAGTAAGTAAGCAGAAAAATATACAAAAAAAACATTATTTATTCACATCTCTGGGTCTAGAAGTGGCAAAACTGCTCCCTGCACTTCTGCACTTCTGTTTGGTAATTGTGATGACTACTGTTGTTAAGGATGGCATATACTTTGATATGGCACAACTATTTTGAACAAACACTATGTGCTACAAATTGGGGCAACAAATGCTGTTCACCATGCAATATCCTACCATTATGGGCATCGGGAGGGGCTCTGGAAATTTGCATAGTATATTAAAGTTACAAAAAAAGACAGCTTGTTATTTTTATTGTTAATAACAGAAAAAAACATTCAGTTAGTTTGTATTTGAACAGAATAACCAAAGTAAAAACTGCTTAGATTTAAAAGATTGAGTGGCCTCCCCGATGGTGTCGTCGCCTTGTAATCAAGGGGTCCCAGGTTCGATACCCGGTGGAGGCAGATAGTGGTTCGGATCCCACTTTAAACTGTAGGTCCAGTCCCAATTAGCCTTACTGTGCATAAAGTGGACTTAAAACACCAACTCAATCAATTAAAAGATTGAGTGTAAAATACAGGAATCAGGTCATGATTTTTTCATATTCTACCATTCAAAAATAATCCATAGAATAAATTATTCCACAGTTTTCAAAATTCCAAAAATTAGAATTTTATGTAAGGTAAAAAAAAAAAAAGGTAAAGTGCTCCCCTGTGCATAGCACCACGCCATGAAGGCGTATAGGGGGTGTGGGGGTAACGCCCCACACTTTCTTGATCCGGTCGTGAGTGGGGGTGATGTGATCAGCATCACGCCCCTGACCGCCTTTACACCCCAGGGTTTCCCCCATGTACCCATGTTATTCGATGCTGGGTGGGCGCCGGGGCCACTTCCAACGTTAGAAAAGTTCCCAGATTTGAACCGGCCAGGGATCGAACCCGGGACCTTGAGCATGGCAGTCAGACACATTACCGACTGAGCCACCGCGGCCACTATTAGAATTTTATGTGAGACTTGAAATATAAATTTATTTATTTATTAACATCTTATTTTAAATGGCAAAGTTAAGGCTGTACAATGCCTTTTCTTCCACTCAACCATATACATGAAATATAAGTTAACACTTTGTGGGTTGCACGAGAAAAGTTACGTCGATGGTCGTGCACGGTCTCAAGAGACTGGGTTTTTAAAATATGCCAAATTAATGGTCTAAAACACCAAATCTTTAATTATTATCATTAGATCTTTTCTTTCAACAATTGAGATTCTTTAAAACTAGGTACACCTATAGCTACACATGGAATCAAGACAGCAAGGGACTTCAACAAATCCTCACCAGCAGCTCGAATATCTTACTAACACTGAAAACAAAATCGTTGTGTAATAGAGGAAGGTTAGAAACACAGCTAGACAGAGGGAGAGTGTTGACAAAACAATCAATGATAAATAACGACGTTAAAATCACACACCCGGAATGAGAGACCGTGCACGACCAACGCAGGGTTAAGCACAAAGTACATATACTCGTTTTTCATATGCCCACACACACACACAAAAGTTATATCATGCTGAATGCAATATACAAAATACAGAATGAAAAATCTAAAATAGTATTCAAATATCTGCAAGATATTTTAAGTATGCATACATACATACATGGCGTTCAGTCTGCTTGAGAGGGAAGTTCTAACTATTACTCTGAAGATAGTCGCGTACACGTCTACTGAAAGCAGTGACCAAGCTTACTGTTCTAGTGCTTTATGGCAGTAGATTTTATTTATGACTTGACTTTTTAACCTTTTCTTGAACAAGGCATGTAAAAGTTAATAACAAAACAGAGAAACTATGTGTTTCATTACACTAACTGTATGAAATGTGAAAAAGATAATAAAAACAGTTATCACTCATCTGTAGCAGCTAGTTGAAAAGTCTCTCCAATAATATACAATAGAAAATATTATCTTATAAAATTATACCAGTTTTATCTCATATTTATAATAATAATAATAAAAAAAGAATGATAACAATAGTTCTCATTGTTATAGAGCGATCAAAAGGAAAAGTACCTTCGGCCAAAAGTCTCTGTTCACCTTCCCCTCCATCGGTTCAATTTGGGCCATAAGGAAGCATGCTCCACTCTGCCCCTCCCCTCCACGTGGGAGGATGATGCTCAGGAGTCACGGGTCTGCACAGGCTTTTTTACCCGTGGTTCCACTATATCAGTTTACACTCTTGAAATTAATTTTCCCCTACAAAAGTTTCTGGTGACGTCCAAGCCTACCATTGTATTTCAATTTTTGATATTTTTACATCACTTTTCTGCCAATTTTTGGCTAATCATGATGATGGGGATGAGTGATAATTAAATAACAAAAAGAGATGACTGAACACTCACAAAGAACACCTGTGCCAGACTGGGACTTGAACATGGGGACTTTGGTGACAAGAAAGATGGTTACATATAGTGCTTGATCGCCAAGCTGGCAATATCATAAACTTGAGTTTTGTCATCATCAGCATGAGAAATAAAACAAATGTTCAATATATGTATGAAGAAAAATACACTTTAAACACTCAATAATACACTTCCTCTTCTATGGACTTTGGGTTTTTCTCACTGCACTAACACAGTGAACAGCAGAAAAAACTTTCACATCTCCTGGAGTAGTTCAACTCTTTTAAGTCGAACTTTTATTAGCGAGCGTAAGTTAAATGTAATGTATATTTATGTTAATGTATAAATAGGTCATAGTCTCAAATTTGATAATTTTATACAGGGTTATTCAAAATGATTATCAGGTTTTCAATTTCTTTTTTTCTGAGCAGGTCATGAAACATTCGGTATTTATAACTGCAACAATTGATGGGATTGACCTAAGGCTTTGGTGGGATCCACCCTAGTATTTCTGTCTGACCTATGATTGATTTAGAATGGATGCCTGTTATTAACATTCCATGGAGATAAAGGATTTTGTTTAAGGCCTTTTTCCTACTTGGATGGTCTACTACATAGATGATTTTTGAGGTGTGGCTTCCTTTGGGGTTGAGGGAAATTTGCCAACAGCAGTGTGAATCTGGAGGACATGAAAAGTGATGAAAATGGGGCAGATTTGTGCACCTTGGCAGTTGTATTTATGATCAGGAGAGGTGTTATGAAGATAATATGCAGCCCTGAAGGACCAAAAAAATGTACGATGATACCCAGACCTTGAGGAGCAAAAATTTTTTGCGAATCAGCCTGGTAGGACCCAAAAATGCATGATGTATTTGTAGGTAAATACTTACAATCCCTCTGGAATAAATTATATCACTATAGAGCTGAGTTCACCGCGACCTTCTTTGGAGGTGTAAAGAAAATACAGGCATTTACTACAAACTACAACGATGTACACTAATATATATTCATACAACTTGCATTACACTTTCCTGCACTCCTGCCTTAAGGAAACTGCTTGCACAAGGTTGGCAGCCGGTGTTTCAACACACCGCTAGTTCTTGAGTGAAATAATATCGAACACTGTGATGCTCCTGTGAAAATCAATTACATTTCACTGCACTTCACTGAAATGCCATTATTGAATTGTGGCCATGTTAGGCCTGCGTTAGCCATAATTGTCCGCAATGTGACGGGTTTTCAGTCGTTGCCAGAGTGGCTTCTCCACAAACACTGAAACTGCAGAGTGCAAAGATATAGCGGTAACAAGACACTGTGCTCAGAATCAATTGACCAATGGGAGTACAGGTTTCTTAAAGCATTAGATATACAAAAAATAAACAATTGAAGTTATACAGAAACAAATAAATTGCAAAACGAACAACAAAAAGGTTCTGTTATGAATTATTACAGGTAAAGAAAAAAGACAAACCGTGGCTAGTTTTTTTAGAGATCAATCTCAAACAAGTGGTATTGTACGTAGATGTTTTGGGGGTTGGGGTGGGGCTGTTTGAAAACAACTGTAGGCTTGTCAGGAAAGTTATTTCTGGTGTCGGGATCACTGGAGAAGGGAATGTAGGGTGTGTGTGATTTTGTTGAGGTGATGGGGGGGGGGGGGGGGGGTGATATTCGGTGACAAGCACAAGGGGGTTCGAGTCAGGTTTCTGGATATTATGATCTGGAAGGAGTTTTTTGCCCAGAAATATTGCCATCAGAAAGAAGCAAATGGAGAAATAGATACAGAGAGCATCTAGGTTACTTAGCTTTTCAGGATACATCAGAGGAAACCAATAAATACATTATGTGGATGTCAAAAAGGAAGTGAAATTGACTGGGGGGAGCTGTGAGATAGAAAATGAGGCCTTTAGATTGGATATGAATTTAATCAGTGATAAGTTAATGGCTGCATAAATTAAGTACAGTCTGGTGGAATGGGTTGCTGAAGGTCAACCCATGGATCTAGCAGAGATTGATTTGTACATGGACTGGTTATTATCCATGGCATGATGTTTGAGAGTGCAACTTTGGTTCTGAAAAGGGTTTGGTGCACTGCATGCTGGTACCGATGGGGAAGGGTAATTGCAGGGATTGTTGGGGTTGGATAACCACAGCCATGCAGATTTGGGAGAGAATTTGGGTGGAAGCAGGACAGCCATCCACAGATTGGATACTTTTTGAGGGCTTTTTTTGTTCAAAGTTTTGGCAATAGAATGGGTCGGCAAAGGAAGTCAATTTTTTGATGCCATCACCTGGGGTCAATTAGGGATTAATTAGAAATGAAGAGTTCATGGATGTGACACAATTGGGTTTGATACAAGGTCAGGGTGGCCACTCTAGAAGCATAAAAAAATTCAAGTATAATTCTCGGTTGTCAAGGTGAACTTTCTGCAAATTCAAGGGTATAAGCAGGAGTTTTCTCTATTTCAACCTCTCCCCCCCCCCCCCCCACGAAACACACATGCGTGCACATATATAGAATTAACAATATAAAAGGTCTGTGTGATTTCAATGTATCCAAAAATTCTAATTCAATTCAATTAAACGGTATAGCCCTAATATTCAAAATATTTAATCTAAGGTGCAGAGTTTACATTTAGCATCTCACATACTGTTACGCAGGGAGTATACTAATCTATGAAAAATTGTTAATTGAATAAGAATTTCAAACTCAAATTTAACTGACCAACTTCAAGATATATTATCTTGCAATAATATTAGTCTGTCAGATAGATCGTTCTGCAAAAGACACTAACAAAGTAAACAAATTCAGAGATAATGTTTTATGTTCGAAGCAGCTTTTTTCCCCTTCCTCTATAAAAATAAAAGCTAAACTAAAAAAAACTTGCCTCAGGGCATTTATAAATTCAATGAGATTTGCATACATAAAAGTTTCAGTTTTTCACGTCTATGGAGAAAAATTCATGCAGAATTTACGCATAATTCCCGGAGCCAATAATTCATGCAGAATTCCAGGAATTCCTGATGAGTAGCCACCCTGAAGGAATGGTTTGTGTGTGTGTTCAATAGCAAAATTTGTCACTAGTGGGAAGATTGTGGGTTTTATGCTGTGAGGCATGGTGGAAAAGGCCATTAAGATGCAAGGCTTCTTGGTTGGGCCTAATATCAAGCATGAGCAGGAAACGTGCATAGAACATGTCTTGTTCATAGGAACAATGAGGGATTGCAGGTGGTTCAGTTATTGAGAGTTATACACTAAAGGATTTTTTTCAAAAAGGAAAAAAAGTGAATGAAAGGATCAGCCATAACTGACCAACATTTCTGCAACCTTACATATGACAATAACAAATATTCTTTTAAAATTTTCAGAAAGAATTTTCTTTACAGCATCTTTATAATGAATACTGATAAAAGACATGCACCTAATCTCTCTTGGTAATGGACTTACATTTTGAAATAAACGCTCATTTCGTAAATGTTACATTACTACAAATTTTGAATGAACATAACAAGTAAACCACCTTGTTAATTATTATCATCAAGGTATATTTCAAAACTTTATTGTCGTGTTGTATGGTAGTTTTACACTTGCAATTCTTCAACCTTGAGATTTTTTTTTTTAATAATTTATTTTTTGATAAATCCTTATATAATGTTACATGTATGTTCAGAAAAAGAAATGTGTTGTTAATTTTAAGAGCTTATACAATTTCTGTGGTTCATTTAATTACTAAATTAATCACAGATCCTTTTACTAGTTTATTAACTTTATACTAAGTTAATATTAATGGAAGATAAGAATTTTCAATCGTGTTTGGTGTCTTTGTGGAATCTTCCTTAAGCCAGTCACACATGGTACTTATTTCATTCTTTAATATTGAAGAGGGAATAAATGCTGGAATCTTCCATAGATTTTTTGCAGTCTCAGTTCAGGAAAGCAGCAGGAGAACATGACATATCACTTCACAAATATAGATACTAACTTGTCAAAATTATTGGGGGGGAGCTCTGATCACTGAAATAAATTAATGAATGACTCACTCTCTCCCTTTTTTAAGTTTTGGCCTCAGTGTTCAGAATCTCATAAAAGCCCATGAATTCCTCAAAAATATCAAAATTTTTATTCACAGTTCTAATGCAGAATATTAATTATCCACGGATGATATTTCACAAGTTTCATCAACCATAATAGCAAAATATTCCCGAATTTTAATATCTGCTACTACAGAGTGCAAAACAGATCTCCCTAATATATCAATGATCTCGTTCTGAATGTCACGTTGGAGCCATTTGTAGCCCAAAAGTCTTATCCACTACCTTAGTTCATGCACATCATCTTTTGAAACTCTTTTTACTAAAAATTTTAACAATACTCATAATTACATACTTAGTATATAGTAATAAGTCATGTGTTTTGCTGTCTCTGGTCATAGACCCCCCCCAAGTTGATGGTTTAGCAGTCTCAGCCCCCCCCCCCAATGCATGCCTGAATAAATTACATAAATAAATTTGTGACGTTCCTTTTGGGTAAGCGCCACTTAATTATTACGTCACGGTAGATACCAAATCTCCCTGTGCAGAGTTGTTATGAGACTCTCCTGCACATTATTGCTACACTGAGCATTCTCAGGACGTGCAATTAGAAAAATAACTGAAAAATAACACAGCTATACTTACCAATACGATCACATTACAATAAGCTGCAGTTTTTCCTTTTATAATAGCATTTTTCACAAAATTTGCCTCATCTCTCGAATTAAACAATGTTCAATCTTCAGACATTTTGTTGTCTTGGCAACGGATTCAACAAAGGATTAGACAGTTCTAGTTTTTCTCATCCTACCACTGCACATGGTAAAAATAAACAAGCGTATCAAATTTTACTTCCTTATTTCTTAAAATTTATGGTTATTTTAAAAACAGATAATTCAGAAACATATAAAGCTCAAGACCTTGTTCTGGGCTCATTTCGAATGGGATGGAACGGAAAATCAGAAGTTTGTCATGTGAAAGTCGCAAACCAGTATGAATCTATTCGTTTTAATGCAGGGTGCGATTTGAAGGCAGAATAGGACGGATCTCTCCTTCTTGAACCATCTTAACTCTATTTATAAAAGACACATCTCCATCAGGGATCATTATACCAACCCACTGGATATGTACACTATATTATTAAATATATTGTATTTATGGTGTTCCAGTTCAGTTCAATTAAATTTACAGGCCCATAGCTATATACAAAAATTTTGTAATAGTCTGTGATGGCTGTATACATGGGCTCCTTGGAAGGGCAGTAGTTTTTATAAAAATTTTCACGATCTTAACTATACCTGGGCTAGATAATGAATATGTCATTATATCTATATTCTTATGCAATCTTTTTACCTAAACATGTAATGACAACAATATAATAGTAACTAATTTGCATGTTTTAATTAATATTATTTTAAATTAACATAATTATTATTTCTGAGACATTGCTTCAGACCCCCTCCAAAATATACTGCTGGAAAAAAAACTGACACCTTAATATTTGACATCTGAATTGTAATTACTTATGAATTACGCTCTCAGTTAAGTATTGAACAACTGAATATTATATTTGTTTTCTTTTGAATATATTCAGGTTTTCTTATTTCCAATAATTTCTGGAACATTTAGTTAGCCTTTGAATCAGAATTAATTCTAAATTATGTGTTATAACAAAAAATGCAAGTGTCCGGTTCTTTTTGTCCAGCAGTGTATATTTCTACATATGTGTCTCATCCCAAGCATGGACTGATTTACTTACGATAATTTCTTGGTTCATAAAAACTTTAAGATGAAATTGATCTTTACAATAGACTATGGACAGGGCAATAAAAAATTATCCCATTAAACTTATGTTTGAAATATCAAACTAACTGGTAGCAAGGGAACAACCAATCTAATTTTTTGTAACTCTGAAAGTTAGTCATCTTGAGTTATTACTTGGAAAGTTGTCTATTGGGTCACCAAAATTAATTTTCTATAGCTATGGTTGTTACCGAGGACCCAATGGTTCACACAATGGACATGACTGATACATGCGGTTCCTTTTTTTATTATTATTATTTTATTAAATGGTTTCTTTGGTAGTGAGTAATCATCAATGTCAAAGTTTAGCTGCATGAGAGTACGATACAAGTGTATTGGGAAATTATTATCATCATCATTACTTCTGGAAATATGAACTGGGCTGTGTGCCACCTACAGTGGGAGTAAAATCACTATCAAGATGCAATGGTCCAAATGACTCCTCTTAAGATCACTGCCAGCACCTGCAGTGTGTAGCCACTGAAAATGTTTCTGAGCTATCAGTAGTTTACGAATGGTGGTTTAGCGATGCCTGAGTGAAATAACTTGAATATTTACTTAATAGTAAATACACACACTTTCCGACCTTGTCACTTCATAAAGTGGCTCTGGGGTTCATCCAGCATCAAATCAATGGGTTCCTGGGGAACAAAGGCAGCTGGAGTGTGGTACTGATCACATCACCTCCAAAATAACCGAGAATGTGTGGCACTTTACCCCTACATTTTCTAAATGTGCCTTCATGGCAAATATACACTTTACACACACTTTAGCTTTATCTCACTTAATAGTTAATAAATAATATTGTCTTGTTACAGATGCATTCGAAGACAAGTAATAATAATTCATTTAACATGATGTTACCTGATGAAATAAAAAGTTGATGCTGACACACTTCTGCACAACCTGGATGTGAAGGAAAATCAATTTAAACAGGTATCTTTACTTACAAGAAAAGGTCAGACAAATAGTTCATGATCTTCTTGCTGTCATCTTCATGTTCTTCATCCACTTTGACCATTTTTCCTCTTCTTCATTGGATCAAACGCTTGCCTATCCAGCTTCAAATGTTACATTTAAGGTGAAGAGTGACGGTTTCACACCAGGTGAGCATTAATTTCAATATCGTCGGAATGATCACTGCTACTAAAAAAAGACCAGACTATACAAAAGAGAATGAATTTCTCCCCATGTTACAAGTGGAAGCGATTTTTCAAGTTGATTATTAAGCTGAACATGATGTTTAAGAAATATGATAAAAATAAGAATTTTCAGATTCCCGTGCAACAACGAAGTTACTGCTAATCAAATTTTCAATGTGCCATCTTTCCGTGCATCTGTTTTTCTATACCATCAGAAGTTTGGAATTCCAAAGCGAACAAGTAAAATAAAACTCCTCCAGTGCACAGATCTCTTCCCCAGCTAGCTGCAGAGAAAGGTTGGTGGGAGAGGAGCAGTTTTGAGTGTCCTCGCGTATGGCTGGACACAAACTGTTCCTCCTGTCCTGAACTAGTTTCTACCTTTGAAAAAAAATATTTCATGGGAATTACTTTCATTATTTGGAGATGGATGAAAAGTGGAATATAGATAACATGGGCATAGAGCTATGTCTGAATTTTTGAATGTATGGATCCATGCCTCTGCAATCCCTTTCATAACATGTATACTGAATATTTTTCTTTTGCAACAATAACCTACAAAATTATCAGACGAATTTGGTTTTCCGACTACATTTTTTTTCCAAATGTAAAACAGTCATTACAATAATTGCATAACAAAACAAAGTTTTCATTCATATGCAAACTATTTTAGTAGTGAGTCTTACCACACATGTGCACACACACACACACACACACACTACTATTTGCAACAAATATTTTTTTTTTTAAAAAAAAGCTAATATTGAGAAGTTAATGCAATTTACTTATCACAATCTAAGTGTTTTCTACACATGCATTCAAAACCAAATGCACATTTTGTAACACTAGGATGTCATGTATATATTTTTTTATAACATCTTTGAAAATGAGAATCTAATATCACATGTTTGATTAGAGAAGTTGGCCTTACATAAAATTTGGATGGCCTGATTGAAGTGGTAAAGAGTGGCATAATTTAATTAATTATATGTGCTACAAGTGTTTGTACTCGTATTTATGGCATTAAAATTTAAACAAATTGCATGGGGGGGGTTGTATGTAAATATAAATAATGCAATAGGTGACTTTGCAAATGGTGCTGGATGCCTATGACCTAGAATATCCATGAGGGATGGAATGGATAAATGTCATATTGTAGCAACTGACATAGGCATACAATTTCAGTAAAAATGCTGATAATTTTGTTAGTAAATGTACAAGGTTTATCTATAAATATCTGATAATTTGGTGCAAAATTCTGTCATTTTGTTATTTTCTCAATGAAGAAATCTAAAAGTATGATCCTGTGTACTCCGATTTTTGTGAATTAAATGTCACAATATCCAGTTTTCTTCCTTTAAGCAAAACCTATGGCAGTCATTGTTATGCATTGTAAGTTAATTTTTTTATCAGTACTTTATCGGCATCAGCATCGGCCAATCCAAATACATAATATTTGTTTTTGAATGTCAGCCTGGATTTTCTACATGTTATAAAATGGACTGTTTTCTGTTTTCCTTTTTGGTTATTTTGCAGTTATTTATCTTTGGTCATGGTGTTTAAGTAATAATGTGAAGAGAAGTGAACAGTAATTGACTGTTAGGTAGAAAACGGGGGGGAGGGGAGCAAGTATGTACAGTGGAATCCATGAGTATTACCGTACAAATTGTCCATCACCATGTTTGTGCACTTTATTTGACCCAATAAGAGCTTCGAGAATGAAAACTCAAAAATTCAAAACAAGCTGTTGAAATGCAAAGTAAAAACAAAAAATACCCATAGATCCCAGCAACTCTCTATAAACTTCTTACCTTGGTTTACCAGTCTAATGGGAAGCTAACTGACTTTGTAGTTTAACTTACAGCCTTTATAGGTTGATTGTAATTAAAGCCTGTAATTTGCCATTGCAGAACGAACACAGAGGAAAGCTAGAAAAACAGAAGCAAAAATAAATATTTTAACATTTCATAGGAAAATTCTATAATACACAAAACTATAAATACATTAATATTAGGGTTGAGCTGATGCATCGGTATTGGTTGGAATTCATCTACTGTCCGAAAAAATGCCATGCAACATTTTCGAAGTCTAATTATCTTGGAAATCGTGGAAAATTCAAACCTTACTTTCATTTTGCACAAGTTATGAAAGAAAAACTATATTTTTTATTACATAACATCTATTTTTAATATTCTGATGTAATTCTTGAATATTCTAAAGCTAATTTATTGGTAAATCCATGCATATAATTGGAGAAGATTATTTACAAACCAATATTGATCAATATTTTGAACAATTTTTAATTATTACAATTTTCAAGTATCGGTGGGAATCAGTGACAGTATCGATATCGGTTAAAAGTGGTATCAGCTCAGCCCTAATTAATACAATGATCATAAAGCAATTCATACCTAGTCAACACACTGTTTCAGATTCTAATGAAATTTAGTAACCTGAATGGTATTATGCATATAAAGAAAACCTCTAAAAATCTTATGGTGATGTCAATTCATTTTGAAGTTACAGGACCCTGAAGTTATGTATTTTTTGACCAAAAAATGAATGAACAACATTTATTAAATGCGCATTTGAAGCTCACCTGAGCTAAAAGATCTGGGCAACTTCACTATTTAAAACACTTTTTATGTGCATCCACGTGTTATTCAACACAATAAGGTTTGCAATTGAAAAACTTTCAAAAATTGTTCACTCTGTTATTTAGTTGATTTGAGGCTTAGTTTTCATGGGCTTACTTAGGAATCATTGTTGTTTTTGGCTGAAAACTGCATGATACACCTTTTACTGAAAAATTAAACAGCCCCAGGTGCTTTATTTTCAGTCTTTGCATTTCTTCAAGGGAACGTTTCCAAAAAAGTTCTTTCTTTCTCTAATCCAAAGATACACATTAGAAAATTTGATTGATTACCTGAATTTTAGTTTTAAGTTCAGTTTATGCAAAAGAGGCTAATTGGGACTGGACCTACAGTTTAAAGCAGGAACCCGAGCCACTTTTGCCTTCACCGGATATCAAACTCGGGACCCCTTCATTTCAAGGCAACGACACCACTTGAGGTAGAAAAAAAATCGTACTTGGCATTTAAGCTCAGTAAGTAAGCAGAAAAATATACAAAAAAAACATTATTTATTCACATCTCTGGGTCTAGAAGTGGCAAAACTGCTCCCTGCACTTCTGCACTTCTGTTTGGTAATTGTGATGACTACTGTTGTTAAGGATGGCATATACTTTGATATGGCACAACTATTTTGAACAAACACTATGTGCTACAAATTGGGGCAACAAATGCTGTTCACCATGCAATATCCTACCATTATGGGCATCGGGAGGGGCTCTGGAAATTTGCATAGTATATTAAAGTTACAAAAAAAGACAGCTTGTTATTTTTATTGTTAATAACAGAAAAAAACATTCAGTTAGTTTGTATTTGAACAGAATAACCAAAGTAAAAACTGCTTAGATTTAAAAGATTGAGTGGCCTCCCCGATGGTGTCGTCGCCTTGTAATCAAGGGGTCCCAGGTTCGATACCCGGTGGAGGCAGATAGTGGTTCGGATCCCACTTTAAACTGTAGGTCCAGTCCCAATTAGCCTTACTGTGCATAAAGTGGACTTAAAACACCAACTCAATCAATTAAAAGATTGAGTGTAAAATACAGGAATCAGGTCATGATTTTTTCATATTCTACCATTCAAAAATAATCCATAGATTAAATTATTCCACAGTTTTCAAAATTCCAAAAATTAGAATTTTATGTAAGGTAAAAAAAAAAAAAAGGTAAAGTGCTCCCCTGTGCATAGCACCACGCCATGAAGGCGTATAGGGGGTGTGGGGGTAACGCCCCACACTTTCTTGATCCGGTCGTGAGTGGGGGTGATGTGATCAGCATCACGCCCCTGACCGCCTTTACACCCCAGGGTTTCCCCCATGTACCCATGTTATTCGATGCTGGGTGGGCGCCGGGGCCACTTCCAACGTTAGAAAAGTTCCCGGATTTGAACCGGCCAGGGATCGAACCCGGGACCTTGAGCATGGCAGTCAGACACATTACCGACTGAGCCACCGTGGCCACTATTAGAATTTTATGTGAGACTTGAAATATAAATTTATTTATTTATTAACATCTTATTTTAAATGGCAAAGTTAAGGCTGTACAATGCCTTTTCTTCCACTCAACCATATACATGAAATATAAGTTAACACTTTGTGGGTTGCACGAGAAAAGTTACGTCGATGGTCGTGCACGGTCTCAAGAGACTGGGTTTTTAAAATATGCCAAATTAATGGTCTAAAACACCAAATCTTTAATTATTATCATTAGATCTTTTCTTTCAACAATTGAGATTCTTTAAAACTAGGTACACCTATAGCTACACATGGAATCAAGACAGCAAGGGACTTCAACAAATCCTCACCAGCAGCTCGAATATCTTACTAACACTGAAAACAAAATCGTTGTGTAATAGAGGAAGGTTAGAAACACAGCTAGACAGAGGGAGAGTGTTGACAAAACAATCAATGATAAATAACGACGTTAAAATCACACACCCGGAATGAGAGACCGTGCACGACCAACGCAGGGTTAAGCACAAAGTACATATACTCGTTTTTCATATGCCCACACACACACACAAAAGTTATATCATGCTGAATGCAATATACAAAATACAGAATGAAAAATCTAAAATAGTATTCAAATATCTGCAAGATATTTTAAGTATGCATACATACATACATGGCGTTCAGTCTGCTTGAGAGGGAAGTTCTAACTATTACTCTGAAGATAGTCGCGTACACGTCTACTGAAAGCAGTGACCAAGCTTACTGTTCTAGTGCTTTATGGCAGTAGATTTTATTTATGACTTGACTTTTTAACCTTTTCTTGAACAAGGCATGTAAAAGTTAATAACAAAACAGAGAAACTATGTGTTTCATTACACTAACTGTATGAAATGTGAAAAAGATAATAAAAACAGTTATCACTCATCTGTAGCAGCTAGTTGAAAAGTCTCTCCAATAATATACAATAGAAAATATTATCTTATAAAATTATACCAGTTTTATCTCATATTTATAATAATAATAATAAAAAAAGAATGATAACAATAGTTCTCATTGTTATAGAGCGATCAAAAGGAAAAGTACCTTCGGCCAAAAGTCTCTGTTCACCTTCCCCTCCATCGGTTCAATTTGGGCCATAAGGAAGCATGCTCCACTCTGCCCCTCCCCTCCACGTGGGAGGATGATGCTCAGGAGTCACGGGTCTGCACAGGCTTTTTTACCCGTGGTTCCACTATATCAGTTTACACTCTTGAAATTAATTTTCCCCTACAAAAGTTTCTGGTGACGTCCAAGCCTACCATTGTATTTCAATTTTTGATATTTTTACATCACTTTTCTGCCAATTTTTGGCTAATCATGATGATGGGGATGAGTGATAATTAAATAACAAAAAGAGATGACTGAACACTCACAAAGAACACCTGTGCCAGACTGGGACTTGAACATGGGGACTTTGGTGACAAGAAAGATGGTTACATATAGTGCTTGATCGCCAAGCTGGCAATATCATAAACTTGAGTTTTGTCATCATCAGCATGAGAAATAAAACAAATGTTCAATATATGTATGAAGAAAAATACACTTTAAACACTCAATAATACACTTCCTCTTCTATGGACTTTGGGTTTTTCTCACTGCACTAACACAGTGAACAGCAGAAAAAACTTTCACATCTCCTGGAGTAGTTCAACTCTTTTAAGTCGAACTTTTATTAGCGAGCGTAAGTTAAATGTAATGTATATTTATGTTAATGTATAAATAGGTCATAGTCTCAAATTTGATAATTTTATACAGGGTTATTCAAAATGATTATCAGGTTTTCAATTTCTTTTTTTCTGAGCAGGTCATGAAACATTCGGTATTTATAACTGCAACAATTGATGGGATTGACCTAAGGCTTTGGTGGGATCCACCCTAGTATTTCTGTCTGACCTATGATTGATTTAGAATGGATGCCTGTTATTAACATTCCATGGAGATAAAGGATTTTGTTTAAGGCCTTTTTCCTACTTGGATGGTCTACTACATAGATGATTTTTGAGGTGTGGCTTCCTTTGGGGTTGAGGGAAATTTGCCAACAGCAGTGTGAATCTGGAGGACATGAAAAGTGATGAAAATGGGGCAGATTTGTGCACCTTGGCAGTTGTATTTATGATCAGGAGAGGTGTTATGAAGATAATATGCAGCCCTGAAGGACCAAAAAAATGTACGATGATACCCAGACCTTGAGGAGCAAAAATTTTTTGCGAATCAGCCTGGTAGGACCCAAAAATGCATGATGTATTTGTAGGTAAATACTTACAATCCCTCTGGAATAAATTATATCACTATAGAGCTGAGTTCACCGCGACCTTCTTTGGAGGTGTAAAGAAAATACAGGCATTTACTACAAACTACAACGATGTATACTAATATATATTCATACAACTTGCATTACACTTTCCTGCACTCCTGCCTTAAGGAAACTGCTTGCACAAGGTTGGCAGCCGGTGTTTCAACACACCGCTAGTTCTTGAGTGAAATAATATCGAACACTGTGATGCTCCTGTGAAAATCAATTACATTTCACTGCACTTCACTGAAATGCCATTATTGAATTGTGGCCATGTTAGGCCTGCGTTAGCCATAATTGTCCGCAATGTGACGGGTTTTCAGTCGTTGCCAGAGTGGCTTCTCCACAAACACTGAAACTGCAGAGTGCAAAGATATAGCGGTAACAAGACACTGTGCTCAGAATCAATTGACCAATGGGAGTACAGGTTTCTTAAAGCATTAGATATACAAAAAATAAACAATTGAAGTTATACAGAAACAAATAAATTGCAAAACGAACAACAAAAAGGTTCTGTTATGAATTATTACAGGTAAAGAAAAAAGACAAACCGTGGCTAGTTTTTTTAGAGATCAATCTCAAACAAGTGGTATTGTACGTAGATGTTTTGGGGGTTGGGGTGGGGCTGTTTGAAAACAACTGTAGGCTTGTCAGGAAAGTTATTTCTGGTGTCGGGATCACTGGAGAAGGGAATGTAGGGTGTGTGTGATTTTGTTGAGGTGATGGGGGGGGGGGGGGGGGGTGATATTCGGTGACAAGCACAAGGGGGTTCGAGTCAGGTTTCTGGATATTATGATCTGGAAGGAGTTTTTTGCCCAGAAATATTGCCATCAGAAAGAAGCAAATGGAGAAATAGATACAGAGAGCATCTAGGTTACTTAGCTTTTCAGGATACATCAGAGGAAACCAATAAATACATTATGTGGATGTCAAAAAGGAAGTGAAATTGACTGGGGGGAGCTGTGAGATAGAAAATGAGGCCTTTAGATTGGATATGAATTTAATCAGTGATAAGTTAATGGCTGCATAAATTAAGTACAGTCTGGTGGAATGGGTTGCTGAAGGTCAACCCATGGATCTAGCAGAGATTGATTTGTACATGGACTGGTTATTATCCATGGCATGATGTTTGAGAGTGCAACTTTGGTTCTGAAAAGGGTTTGGTGCACTGCATGCTGGTACCGATGGGGAAGGGTAATTGCAGGGATTGTTGGGGTTGGATAACCACAGCCATGCAGATTTGGGAGAGAATTTGGGTGGAAGCAGGACAGCCATCCACAGATTGGATACTTTTTGAGGGCTTTTTTTGTTCAAAGTTTTGGCAATAGAATGGGTCGGCAAAGGAAGTCAATTTTTTGATGCCATCACCTGGGGTCAATTAGGGATTAATTAGAAATGAAGAGTTCATGGATGTGACACAATTGGGTTTGATACAAGGTCAGGGTGGCCACTCTAGAAGCATAAAAAAATTCAAGTATAATTCTCGGTTGTCAAGGTGAACTTTCTGCAAATTCAAGGGTATAAGCAGGAGTTTTCTCTATTTCAACCTCTCCCCCCCCCCCCCCACGAAACACACATGCGTGCACATATATAGAATTAACAATATAAAAGGTCTGTGTGATTTCAATGTATCCAAAAATTCTAATTCAATTCAATTAAACGGTATAGCCCTAATATTCAAAATATTTAATCTAAGGTGCAGAGTTTACATTTAGCATCTCACATACTGTTACGCAGGGAGTATACTAATCTATGAAAAATTGTTAATTGAATAAGAATTTCAAACTCAAATTTAACTGACCAACTTCAAGATATATTATCTTGCAATAATATTAGTCTGTCAGATAGATCGTTCTGCAAAAGACACTAACAAAGTAAACAAATTCAGAGATAATGTTTTATGTTCGAAGCAGCTTTTTTCCCCTTCCTCTATAAAAATAAAAGCTAAACTAAAAAAAACTTGCCTCAGGGCATTTATAAATTCAATGAGATTTGCATACATAAAAGTTTCAGTTTTTCACGTCTATGGAGAAAAATTCATGCAGAATTTACGCATAATTCCCGGAGCCAATAATTCATGCAGAATTCCAGGAATTCCTGATGAGTAGCCACCCTGAAGGAATGGTTTGTGTGTGTGTTCAATAGCAAAATTTGTCACTAGTGGGAAGATTGTGGGTTTTATGCTGTGAGGCATGGTGGAAAAGGCCATTAAGATGCAAGGCTTCTTGGTTGGGCCTAATATCAAGCATGAGCAGGAAACGTGCATAGAACATGTCTTGTTCATAGGAACAATGAGGGATTGCAGGTGGTTCAGTTATTGAGAGTTATACACTAAAGGATTTTTTTCAAAAAGGAAAAAAAGTGAATGAAAGGATCAGCCATAACTGACCAACATTTCTGCAACCTTACATATGACAATAACAAATATTCTTTTAAAATTTTCAGAAAGAATTTTCTTTACAGCATCTTTATAATGAATACTGATAAAAGACATGCACCTAATCTCTCTTGGTAATGGACTTACATTTTGAAATAAACGCTCATTTCGTAAATGTTACATTACTACAAATTTTGAATGAACATAACAAGTAAACCACCTTGTTAATTATTATCATCAAGGTATATTTCAAAACTTTATTGTCGTGTTGTATGGTAGTTTTACACTTGCAATTCTTCAACCTTGAGATTTTTTTTTTTAATAATTTATTTTTTGATAAATCCTTATATAATGTTACATGTATGTTCAGAAAAAGAAATGTGTTGTTAATTTTAAGAGCTTATACAATTTCTGTGGTTCATTTAATTACTAAATTAATCACAGATCCTTTTACTAGTTTATTAACTTTATACTAAGTTAATATTAATGGAAGATAAGAATTTTCAATCGTGTTTGGTGTCTTTGTGGAATCTTCCTTAAGCCAGTCACACATGGTACTTATTTCATTCTTTAATATTGAAGAGGGAATAAATGCTGGAATCTTCCATAGATTTTTTGCAGTCTCAGTTCAGGAAAGCAGCAGGAGAACATGACATATCACTTCACAAATATAGATACTAACTTGTCAAAATTATTGGGGGGGAGCTCTGATCACTGAAATAAATTAATGAATGACTCACTCTCTCCCTTTTTTAAGTTTTGGCCTCAGTGTTCAGAATCTCATAAAAGCCCATGAATTCCTCAAAAATATCAAAATTTTTATTCACAGTTCTAATGCAGAATATTAATTATCCACGGATGATATTTCACAAGTTTCATCAACCATAATAGCAAAATATTCCCGAATTTTAATATCTGCTACTACAGAGTGCAAAACAGATCTCCCTAATATATCAATGATCTCGTTCTGAATGTCACGTTGGAGCCATTTGTAGCCCAAAAGTCTTATCCACTACCTTAGTTCATGCACATCATCTTTTGAAACTCTTTTTACTAAAAATTTTAACAATACTCATAATTACATACTTAGTATATAGTAATAAGTCATGTGTTTTGCTGTCTCTGGTCATAGACCCCCCCCAAGTTGATGGTTTAGCAGTCTCAGCCCCCCCCCCAATGCATGCCTGAATAAATTACATAAATAAATTTGTGACGTTCCTTTTGGGTAAGCGCCACTTAATTATTACGTCACGGTAGATACCAAATCTCCCTGTGCAGAGTTGTTATGAGACTCTCCTGCACATTATTGCTACACTGAGCATTCTCAGGACGTGCAATTAGAAAAATAACTGAAAAATAACACAGCTATACTTACCAATACGATCACATTACAATAAGCTGCAGTTTTTCCTTTTATAATAGCATTTTTCACAAAATTTGCCTCATCTCTCGAATTAAACAATGTTCAATCTTCAGACATTTTGTTGTCTTGGCAACGGATTCAACAAAGGATTAGACAGTTCTAGTTTTTCTCATCCTACCACTGCACATGGTAAAAATAAACAAGCGTATCAAATTTTACTTCCTTATTTCTTAAAATTTATGGTTATTTTAAAAACAGATAATTCAGAAACATATAAAGCTCAAGACCTTGTTCTGGGCTCATTTCGAATGGGATGGAACGGAAAATCAGAAGTTTGTCATGTGAAAGTCGCAAACCAGTATGAATCTATTCGTTTTAATGCAGGGTGCGATTTGAAGGCAGAATAGGATGGATCTCTCCTTCTTGAACCATCTTAACTCTATTTATAAAAGACACATCTCCATCAGGGATCATTATACCAACCCACTGGATATGTACACTATATTATTAAATATATTGTATTTATGGTGTTCCAGTTCAGTTCAATTAAATTTACAGGCCCATAGCTATATACAAAAATTTTGTAATAGTCTGTGATGGCTGTATACATGGGCTCCTTGGAAGGGCAGTAGTTTTTATAAAAATTTTCACGATCTTAACTATACCTGGGCTAGATAATGAATATGTCATTATATCTATATTCTTATGCAATCTTTTTACCTAAACATGTAATGACAACAATATAATAGTAACTAATTTGCATGTTTTAATTAATATTATTTTAAATTAACATAATTATTATTTCTGAGACATTGCTTCAGACCCCCTCCAAAATATACTGCTGGAAAAAAAACTGACACCTTAATATTTGACATCTGAATTGTAATTACTTATGAATTACGCTCTCAGTTAAGTATTGAACAACTGAATATTATATTTGTTTTCTTTTGAATATATTCAGGTTTTCTTATTTCCAATAATTTCTGGAACATTTAGTTAGCCTTTGAATCAGAATTAATTCTAAATTATGTGTTATAACAAAAAATGCAAGTGTCCGGTTCTTTTTGTCCAGCAGTGTATATTTCTACATATGTGTCTCATCCCAAGCATGGACTGATTTACTTACGATAATTTCTTGGTTCATAAAAACTTTAAGATGAAATTGATCTTTACAATAGACTATGGACAGGGCAATAAAAAATTATCCCATTAAACTTATGTTTGAAATATCAAACTAACTGGTAGCAAGGGAACAACCAATCTAATTTTTTGTAACTCTGAAAGTTAGTCATCTTGAGTTATTACTTGGAAAGTTGTCTATTGGGTCACCAAAATTAATTTTCTATAGCTATGGTTGTTACCGAGGACCCAATGGTTCACACAATGGACATGACTGATACATGCGGTTCCTTTTTTTATTATTATTATTTTATTAAATGGTTTCTTTGGTAGTGAGTAATCATCAATGTCAAAGTTTAGCTGCATGAGAGTACGATACAAGTGTATTGGGAAATTATTATCATCATCATTACTTCTGGAAATATGAACTGGGCTGTGTGCCACCTACAGTGGGAGTAAAATCACTATCAAGATGCAATGGTCCAAATGACTCCTCTTAAGATCACTGCCAGCACCTGCAGTGTGTAGCCACTGAAAATGTTTCTGAGCTATCAGTAGTTTACGAATGGTGGTTTAGCGATGCCTGAGTGAAATAACTTGAATATTTACTTAATAGTAAATACACACACTTTCCGACCTTGTCACTTCATAAAGTGGCTCTGGGGTTCATCCAGCATCAAATCAATGGGTTCCTGGGGAACAAAGGCAGCTGGAGTGTGGTACTGATCACATCACCTCCAAAATAACCGAGAATGTGTGGCACTTTACCCCTACATTTTCTAAATGTGCCTTCATGGCAAATATACACTTTACACACACTTTAGCTTTATCTCACTTAATAGTTAATAAATAATATTGTCTTGTTACAGATGCATTCGAAGACAAGTAATAATAATTCATTTAACATGATGTTACCTGATGAAATAAAAAGTTGATGCTGACACACTTCTGCACAACCTGGATGTGAAGGAAAATCAATTTAAACAGGTATCTTTACTTACAAGAAAAGGTCAGACAAATAGTTCATGATTTTCTTGCTGTCATCTTCATGTTCTTCATCCACTTTGACCATTTTTCCTCTTCTTCATTGGATCAAACGCTTGCCTATCCAGCTTCAAATGTTACATTTAAGGTGAAGAGTGACGGTTTCACACCAGGTGAGCATTAATTTCAATATCGTCGGAATGATCACTGCTACTAAAAAAAGACCAGACTATACAAAAGAGAATGAATTTCTCCCCATGTTACAAGTGGAAGCGATTTTTCAAGTTGATTATTAAGCTGAACATGATGTTTAAGAAATATGATAAAAATAAGAATTTTCAGATTCCCGTGCAACAACGAAGTTACTGCTAATCAAATTTTCAATGTGCCATCTTTCCGTGCATCTGTTTTTCTATACCATCAGAAGTTTGGAATTCCAAAGCGAACAAGTAAAATAAAACTCCTCCAGTGCACAGATCTCTTCCCCAGCTAGCTGCAGAGAAAGGTTGGTGGGAGAGGAGCAGTTTTGAGTGTCCTCGCGTATGGCTGGACACAAACTGTTCCTCCTGTCCTGAACTAGTTTCTACCTTTGAAAAAAAATATTTCATGGGAATTACTTTCATTATTTGGAGATGGATGAAAAGTGGAATATAGATAACATGGGCATAGAGCTATGTCTGAATTTTTGAATGTATGGATCCATGCCTCTGCAATCCCTTTCATAACATGTATACTGAATATTTTTCTTTTGCAACAATAACCTACAAAATTATCAGACGAATTTGGTTTTCCGACTACATTTTTTTTCCAAATGTAAAACAGTCATTACAATAATTGCATAACAAAACAAAGTTTTCATTCATATGCAAACTATTTTAGTAGTGAGTCTTACCACACATGTGCACACACACACACACACACACACTACTATTTGCAACAAATATTTTTTTTTTTAAAAAAAAGCTAATATTGAGAAGTTAATGCAATTTACTTATCACAATCTAAGTGTTTTCTACACATGCATTCAAAACCAAATGCACATTTTGTAACACTAGGATGTCATGTATATATTTTTTTATAACATCTTTGAAAATGAGAATCTAATATCACATGTTTGATTAGAGAAGTTGGCCTTACATAAAATTTGGATGGCCTGATTGAAGTGGTAAAGAGTGGCATAATTTAATTAATTATATGTGCTACAAGTGTTTGTACTCGTATTTATGGCATTAAAATTTAAACAAATTGCATGGGGGGGGTTGTATGTAAATATAAATAATGCAATAGGTGACTTTGCAAATGGTGCTGGATGCCTATGACCTAGAATATCCATGAGGGATGGAATGGATAAATGTCATATTGTAGCAACTGACATAGGCATACAATTTCAGTAAAAATGCTGATAATTTTGTTAGTAAATGTACAAGGTTTATCTATAAATATCTGATAATTTGGTGCAAAATTCTGTCATTTTGTTATTTTCTCAATGAAGAAATCTAAAAGTATGATCCTGTGTACTCCGATTTTTGTGAATTAAATGTCACAATATCCAGTTTTCTTCCTTTAAGCAAAACCTATGGCAGTCATTGTTATGCATTGTAAGTTAATTTTTTTATCAGTACTTTATCGGCATCAGCATCGGCCAATCCAAATACATAATATTTGTTTTTGAATGTCAGCCTGGATTTTCTACATGTTATAAAATGGACTGTTTTCTGTTTTCCTTTTTGGTTATTTTGCAGTTATTTATCTTTGGTCATGGTGTTTAAGTAATAATGTGAAGAGAAGTGAACAGTAATTGACTGTTAGGTAGAAAACGGGGGGGAGGGGAGCAAGTATGTACAGTGGAATCCATGAGTATTACCGTACAAATTGTCCATCACCATGTTTGTGCACTTTATTTGACCCAATAAGAGCTTCGAGAATGAAAACTCAAAAATTCAAAACAAGCTGTTGAAATGCAAAGTAAAAACAAAAAATACCCATAGATCCCAGCAACTCTCTATTAACTTCTTACCTTGGTTTACCAGTCTAATGGGAAGCTAACTGACTTTGTAGTTTAACTTACAGCCTTTATAGGTTGATTGTAATTAAAGCCTGTAATTTGCCATTGCAGAACGAACACAGAGGAAAGCTAGAAAAACAGAAGCAAAAATAAATATTTTAACATTTCATAGGAAAATTCTATAATACACAAAACTATAAATACATTAATATTAGGGTTGAGCTGATGCATCGGTATTGGTTGGAATTCATCTACTGTCCGAAAAAATGCCATGCAACATTTTCGAAGTCTAATTATCTTGGAAATCGTGGAAAATTCAAACCTTACTTTCATTTTGCACAAGTTATGAAAGAAAAACTATATTTTTTATTACATAACATCTATTTTTAATATTCTGATGTAATTCTTGAATATTCTAAAGCTAATTTATTGGTAAATCCATGCATATAATTGGAGAAGATTATTTACAAACCAATATTGATCAATATTTTGAACAATTTTTAATTATTACAATTTTCAAGTATCGGTGGGAATCAGTGACAGTATCGATATCGGTTAAAAGTGGTATCAGCTCAGCCCTAATTAATACAATGATCATAAAGCAATTCATACCTAGTCAACACACTGTTTCAGATTCTAATGAAATTTAGTAACCTGAATGGTATTATGCATATAAAGAAAACCTCTAAAAATCTTATGGTGATGTCAATTCATTTTGAAGTTACAGGACCCTGAAGTTATGTATTTTTTGACCAAAAAATGAATGAACAACATTTATTAAATGCGCATTTGAAGCTCACCTGAGCTAAAAGATCTGGGCAACTTCACTATTTAAAACACTTTTTATGTGCATCCACGTGTTATTCAACACAATAAGGTTTGCAATTGAAAAACTTTCAAAAATTGTTCACTCTGTTATTTAGTTGATTTGAGGCTTAGTTTTCATGGGCTTACTTAGGAATCATTGTTGTTTTTGGCTGAAAACTGCATGATACACCTTTTACTGAAAAATTAAACAGCCCCAGGTGCTTTATTTTCAGTCTTTGCATTTCTTCAAGGGAACGTTTCCAAAAAAGTTCTTTCTTTCTCTAATCCAAAGATACACATTAGAAAATTTGATTGATTACCTGAATTTTAGTTTTAAGTTCAGTTTATGCAAAAGAGGCTAATTGGGACTGGACCTACAGTTTAAAGCAGGAACCCGAGCCACTTTTGCCTTCACCGGATATCAAACTCGGGACCCCTTCATTTCAAGGCAACGACACCACTTGAGGTAGAAAAAAAATCGTACTTGGCATTTAAGCTCAGTAAGTAAGCAGAAAAATATACAAAAAAAACATTATTTATTCACATCTCTGGGTCTAGAAGTGGCAAAACTGCTCCCTGCACTTCTGCACTTCTGTTTGGTAATTGTGATGACTACTGTTGTTAAGGATGGCATATACTTTGATATGGCACAACTATTTTGAACAAACACTATGTGCTACAAATTGGGGCAACAAATGCTGTTCACCATGCAATATCCTACCATTATGGGCATCGGGAGGGGCTCTGGAAATTTGCATAGTATATTAAAGTTACAAAAAAAGACAGCTTGTTATTTTTATTGTTAATAACAGAAAAAAACATTCAGTTAGTTTGTATTTGAACAGAATAACCAAAGTAAAAACTGCTTAGATTTAAAAGATTGAGTGGCCTCCCCGATGGTGTCGTCGCCTTGTAATCAAGGGGTCCCAGGTTCGATACCCGGTGGAGGCAGATAGTGGTTCGGATCCCACTTTAAACTGTAGGTCCAGTCCCAATTAGCCTTACTGTGCATAAAGTGGACTTAAAACACCAACTCAATCAATTAAAAGATTGAGTGTAAAATACAGGAATCAGGTCATGATTTTTTCATATTCTACCATTCAAAAATAATCCATAGAATAAATTATTCCACAGTTTTCAAAATTCCAAAAATTAGAATTTTATGTAAGGTAAAAAAAAAAAAAAAGGTAAAGTGCTCCCCTGTGCATAGCACCACGCCATGAAGGCGTATAGGGGGTGTGGGGGTAACGCCCCACACTTTCTTGATCCGGTCGTGAGTGGGGGTGATGTGATCAGCATCACGCCCCTGACCGCCTTTACACCCCAGGGTTTCCCCCATGTACCCATGTTATTCGATGCTGGGTGGGCGCCGGGGCCACTTCCAACGTTAGAAAAGTTCCCGGATTTGAACCGGCCAGGGATCGAACCCGGGACCTTGAGCATGGCAGTCAGACACATTACCGACTGAGCCACCGTGGCCACTATTAGAATTTTATGTGAGACTTGAAATATAAATTTATTTATTTATTAACATCTTATTTTAAATGGCAAAGTTAAGGCTGTACAATGCCTTTTCTTCCACTCAACCATATACATGAAATATAAGTTAACACTTTGTGGGTTGCACGAGAAAAGTTACGTCGATGGTCGTGCACGGTCTCAAGAGACTGGGTTTTTAAAATATGCCAAATTAATGGTCTAAAACACCAAATCTTTAATTATTATCATTAGATCTTTTCTTTCAACAATTGAGATTCTTTAAAACTAGGTACACCTATAGCTACACATGGAATCAAGACAGCAAGGGACTTCAACAAATCCTCACCAGCAGCTCGAATATCTTACTAACACTGAAAACAAAATCGTTGTGTAATAGAGGAAGGTTAGAAACACAGCTAGACAGAGGGAGAGTGTTGACAAAACAATCAATGATAAATAACGACGTTAAAATCACACACCCGGAATGAGAGACCGTGCACGACCAACGCAGGGTTAAGCACAAAGTACATATACTCGTTTTTCATATGCCCACACACACACACAAAAGTTATATCATGCTGAATGCAATATACAAAATACAGAATGAAAAATCTAAAATAGTATTCAAATATCTGCAAGATATTTTAAGTATGCATACATACATACATGGCGTTCAGTCTGCTTGAGAGGGAAGTTCTAACTATTACTCTGAAGATAGTCGCGTACACGTCTACTGAAAGCAGTGACCAAGCTTACTGTTCTAGTGCTTTATGGCAGTAGATTTTATTTATGACTTGACTTTTTAACCTTTTCTTGAACAAGGCATGTAAAAGTTAATAACAAAACAGAGAAACTATGTGTTTCATTACACTAACTGTATGAAATGTGAAAAAGATAATAAAAACAGTTATCACTCATCTGTAGCAGCTAGTTGAAAAGTCTCTCCAATAATATACAATAGAAAATATTATCTTATAAAATTATACCAGTTTTATCTCATATTTATAATAATAATAATAAAAAAAGAATGATAACAATAGTTCTCATTGTTATAGAGCGATCAAAAGGAAAAGTACCTTCGGCCAAAAGTCTCTGTTCACCTTCCCCTCCATCGGTTCAATTTGGGCCATAAGGAAGCATGCTCCACTCTGCCCCTCCCCTCCACGTGGGAGGATGATGCTCAGGAGTCACGGGTCTGCACAGGCTTTTTTACCCGTGGTTCCACTATATCAGTTTACACTCTTGAAATTAATTTTCCCCTACAAAAGTTTCTGGTGACGTCCAAGCCTACCATTGTATTTCAATTTTTGATATTTTTACATCACTTTTCTGCCAATTTTTGGCTAATCATGATGATGGGGATGAGTGATAATTAAATAACAAAAAGAGATGACTGAACACTCACAAAGAACACCTGTGCCAGACTGGGACTTGAACATGGGGACTTTGGTGACAAGAAAGATGGTTACATATAGTGCTTGATCGCCAAGCTGGCAATATCATAAACTTGAGTTTTGTCATCATCAGCATGAGAAATAAAACAAATGTTCAATATATGTATGAAGAAAAATACACTTTAAACACTCAATAATACACTTCCTCTTCTATGGACTTTGGGTTTTTCTCACTGCACTAACACAGTGAACAGCAGAAAAAACTTTCACATCTCCTGGAGTAGTTCAACTCTTTTAAGTCGAACTTTTATTAGCGAGCGTAAGTTAAATGTAATGTATATTTATGTTAATGTATAAATAGGTCATAGTCTCAAATTTGATAATTTTATACAGGGTTATTCAAAATGATTATCAGGTTTTCAATTTCTTTTTTTCTGAGCAGGTCATGAAACATTCGGTATTTATAACTGCAACAATTGATGGGATTGACCTAAGGCTTTGGTGGGATCCACCCTAGTATTTCTGTCTGACCTATGATTGATTTAGAATGGATGCCTGTTATTAACATTCCATGGAGATAAAGGATTTTGTTTAAGGCCTTTTTCCTACTTGGATGGTCTACTACATAGATGATTTTTGAGGTGTGGCTTCCTTTGGGGTTGAGGGAAATTTGCCAACAGCAGTGTGAATCTGGAGGACATGAAAAGTGATGAAAATGGGGCAGATTTGTGCACCTTGGCAGTTGTATTTATGATCAGGAGAGGTGTTATGAAGATAATATGCAGCCCTGAAGGACCAAAAAAATGTACGATGATACCCAGACCTTGAGGAGCAAAAATTTTTTGCGAATCAGCCTGGTAGGACCCAAAAATGCATGATGTATTTGTAGGTAAATACTTACAATCCCTCTGGAATAAATTATATCACTATAGAGCTGAGTTCACCGCGACCTTCTTTGGAGGTGTAAAGAAAATACAGGCATTTACTACAAACTACAACGATGTATACTAATATATATTCATACAACTTGCATTACACTTTCCTGCACTCCTGCCTTAAGGAAACTGCTTGCACAAGGTTGGCAGCCGGTGTTTCAACACACCGCTAGTTCTTGAGTGAAATAATATCGAACACTGTGATGCTCCTGTGAAAATCAATTACATTTCACTGCACTTCACTGAAATGCCATTATTGAATTGTGGCCATGTTAGGCCTGCGTTAGCCATAATTGTCCGCAATGTGACGGGTTTTCAGTCGTTGCCAGAGTGGCTTCTCCACAAACACTGAAACTGCAGAGTGCAAAGATATAGCGGTAACAAGACACTGTGCTCAGAATCAATTGACCAATGGGAGTACAGGTTTCTTAAAGCATTAGATATACAAAAAATAAACAATTGAAGTTATACAGAAACAAATAAATTGCAAAACGAACAACAAAAAGGTTCTGTTATGAATTATTACAGGTAAAGAAAAAAGACAAACCGTGGCTAGTTTTTTTAGAGATCAATCTCAAACAAGTGGTATTGTACGTAGATGTTTTGGGGGTTGGGGTGGGGCTGTTTGAAAACAACTGTAGGCTTGTCAGGAAAGTTATTTCTGGTGTCGGGATCACTGGAGAAGGGAATGTAGGGTGTGTGTGATTTTGTTGAGGTGATGGGGGGGGGGGGGGGGTGATATTCGGTGACAAGCACAAGGGGGTTCGAGTCAGGTTTCTGGATATTATGATCTGGAAGGAGTTTTTTGCCCAGAAATATTGCCATCAGAAAGAAGCAAATGGAGAAATAGATACAGAGAGCATCTAGGTTACTTAGCTTTTCAGGATACATCAGAGGAAACCAATAAATACATTATGTGGATGTCAAAAAGGAAGTGAAATTGACTGGGGGGAGCTGTGAGATAGAAAATGAGGCCTTTAGATTGGATATGAATTTAATCAGTGATAAGTTAATGGCTGCATAAATTAAGTACAGTCTGGTGGAATGGGTTGCTGAAGGTCAACCCATGGATCTAGCAGAGATTGATTTGTACATGGACTGGTTATTATCCATGGCATGATGTTTGAGAGTGCAACTTTGGTTCTGAAAAGGGTTTGGTGCACTGCATGCTGGTACCGATGGGGAAGGGTAATTGCAGGGATTGTTGGGGTTGGATAACCACAGCCATGCAGATTTGGGAGAGAATTTGGGTGGAAGCAGGACAGCCATCCACAGATTGGATACTTTTTGAGGGCTTTTTTTGTTCAAAGTTTTGGCAATAGAATGGGTCGGCAAAGGAAGTCAATTTTTTGATGCCATCACCTGGGGTCAATTAGGGATTAATTAGAAATGAAGAGTTCATGGATGTGACACAATTGGGTTTGATACAAGGTCAGGGTGGCCACTCTAGAAGCATAAAAAAATTCAAGTATAATTCTCGGTTGTCAAGGTGAACTTTCTGCAAATTCAAGGGTATAAGCAGGAGTTTTCTCTATTTCAACCTCTCCCCCCCCCCCCCACGAAACACACATGCGTGCACATATATAGAATTAACAATATAAAAGGTCTGTGTGATTTCAATGTATCCAAAAATTCTAATTCAATTCAATTAAACGGTATAGCCCTAATATTCAAAATATTTAATCTAAGGTGCAGAGTTTACATTTAGCATCTCACATACTGTTACGCAGGGAGTATACTAATCTATGAAAAATTGTTAATTGAATAAGAATTTCAAACTCAAATTTAACTGACCAACTTCAAGATATATTATCTTGCAATAATATTAGTCTGTCAGATAGATCGTTCTGCAAAAGACACTAACAAAGTAAACAAATTCAGAGATAATGTTTTATGTTCGAAGCAGCTTTTTTCCCCTTCCTCTATAAAAATAAAAGCTAAACTAAAAAAAACTTGCCTCAGGGCATTTATAAATTCAATGAGATTTGCATACATAAAAGTTTCAGTTTTTCACGTCTATGGAGAAAAATTCATGCAGAATTTACGCATAATTCCCGGAGCCAATAATTCATGCAGAATTCCAGGAATTCCTGATGAGTAGCCACCCTGAAGGAATGGTTTGTGTGTGTGTTCAATAGCAAAATTTGTCACTAGTGGGAAGATTGTGGGTTTTATGCTGTGAGGCATGGTGGAAAAGGCCATTAAGATGCAAGGCTTCTTGGTTGGGCCTAATATCAAGCATGAGCAGGAAACGTGCATAGAACATGTCTTGTTCATAGGAACAATGAGGGATTGCAGGTGGTTCAGTTATTGAGAGTTATACACTAAAGGATTTTTTTCAGAAAGGAAAAAAAGTGAATGAAAGGATCAGCCATAACTGACCAACATTTCTGCAACCTTACATATGACAATAACAAATATTCTTTTAAAATTTTCAGAAAGAATTTTCTTTACAGCATCTTTATAATGAATACTGATAAAAGACATGCACCTAATCTCTCTTGGTAATGGACTTACATTTTGAAATAAACGCTCATTTCGTAAATGTTACATTACTACAAATTTTGAATGAACATAACAAGTAAACCACCTTGTTAATTATTATCATCAAGGTATATTTCAAAACTTTATTGTCGTGTTGTATGGTAGTTTTACACTTGCAATTCTTCAACCTTGAGATTTTTTTTTTTAATAATTTATTTTTTGATAAATCCTTATATAATGTTACATGTATGTTCAGAAAAAGAAATGTGTTGTTAATTTTAAGAGCTTATACAATTTCTGTGGTTCATTTAATTACTAAATTAATCACAGATCCTTTTACTAGTTTATTAACTTTATACTAAGTTAATATTAATGGAAGATAAGAATTTTCAATCGTGTTTGGTGTCTTTGTGGAATCTTCCTTAAGCCAGTCACACATGGTACTTATTTCATTCTTTAATATTGAAGAGGGAATAAATGCTGGAATCTTCCATAGATTTTTTGCAGTCTCAGTTCAGGAAAGCAGCAGGAGAACATGACATATCACTTCACAAATATAGATACTAACTTGTCAAAATTATTGGGGGGGAGCTCTGATCACTGAAATAAATTAATGAATGACTCACTCTCTCCCTTTTTTAAGTTTTGGCCTCAGTGTTCAGAATCTCATAAAAGCCCATGAATTCCTCAAAAATATCAAAATTTTTATTCACAGTTCTAATGCAGAATATTAATTATCCACGGATGATATTTCACAAGTTTCATCAACCATAATAGCAAAATATTCCCGAATTTTAATATCTGCTACTACAGAGTGCAAAACAGATCTCCCTAATATATCAATGATCTCGTTCTGAATGTCACGTTGGAGCCATTTGTAGCCCAAAAGTCTTATCCACTACCTTAGTTCATGCACATCATCTTTTGAAACTCTTTTTACTAAAAATTTTAACAATACTCATAATTACATACTTAGTATATAGTAATAAGTCATGTGTTTTGCTGTCTCTGGTCATAGACCCCCCCCAAGTTGATGGTTTAGCAGTCTCAGCCCCCCCCCCCAATGCATGCCTGAATAAATTACATAAATAAATTTGTGACGTTCCTTTTGGGTAAGCGCCACTTAATTATTACGTCACGGTAGATACCAAATCTCCCTGTGCAGAGTTGTTATGAGACTCTCCTGCACATTATTGCTACACTGAGCATTCTCAGGACGTGCAATTAGAAAAATAACTGAAAAATAACACAGCTATACTTACCAATACGATCACATTACAATAAGCTGCAGTTTTTCCTTTTATAATAGCATTTTTCACAAAATTTGCCTCATCTCTCGAATTAAACAATGTTCAATCTTCAGACATTTTGTTGTCTTGGCAACGGATTCAACAAAGGATTAGACAGTTCTAGTTTTTCTCATCCTACCACTGCACATGGTAAAAATAAACAAGCGTATCAAATTTTACTTCCTTATTTCTTAAAATTTATGGTTATTTTAAAAACAGATAATTCAGAAACATATAAAGCTCAAGACCTTGTTCTGGGCTCATTTCGAATGGGATGGAACGGAAAATCAGAAGTTTGTCATGTGAAAGTCGCAAACCAGTATGAATCTATTCGTTTTAATGCAGGGTGCGATTTGAAGGCAGAATAGGATGGATCTCTCCTTCTTGAACCATCTTAACTCTATTTATAAAAGACACATCTCCATCAGGGATCATTATACCAACCCACTGGATATGTACACTATATTATTAAATATATTGTATTTATGGTGTTCCAGTTCAGTTCAATTAAATTTACAGGCCCATAGCTATATACAAAAATTTTGTAATAGTCTGTGATGGCTGTATACATGGGCTCCTTGGAAGGGCAGTAGTTTTTATAAAAATTTTCACGATCTTAACTATACCTGGGCTAGATAATGAATATGTCATTATATCTATATTCTTATGCAATCTTTTTACCTAAACATGTAATGACAACAATATAATAGTAACTAATTTGCATGTTTTAATTAATATTATTTTAAATTAACATAATTATTATTTCTGAGACATTGCTTCAGACCCCCTCCAAAATATACTGCTGGAAAAAAAACTGACACCTTAATATTTGACATCTGAATTGTAATTACTTATGAATTACGCTCTCAGTTAAGTATTGAACAACTGAATATTATATTTGTTTTCTTTTGAATATATTCAGGTTTTCTTATTTCCAATAATTTCTGGAACATTTAGTTAGCCTTTGAATCAGAATTAATTCTAAATTATGTGTTATAACAAAAAATGCAAGTGTCCGGTTCTTTTTGTCCAGCAGTGTATATTTCTACATATGTGTCTCATCCCAAGCATGGACTGATTTACTTACGATAATTTCTTGGTTCATAAAAACTTTAAGATGAAATTGATCTTTACAATAGACTATGGACAGGGCAATAAAAAATTATCCCATTAAACTTATGTTTGAAATATCAAACTAACTGGTAGCAAGGGAACAACCAATCTAATTTTTTGTAACTCTGAAAGTTAGTCATCTTGAGTTATTACTTGGAAAGTTGTCTATTGGGTCACCAAAATTAATTTTCTATAGCTATGGTTGTTACCGAGGACCCAATGGTTCACACAATGGACATGACTGATACATGCGGTTCCTTTTTTTATTATTATTATTTTATTAAATGGTTTCTTTGGTAGTGAGTAATCATCAATGTCAAAGTTTAGCTGCATGAGAGTACGATACAAGTGTATTGGGAAATTATTATCATCATCATTACTTCTGGAAATATGAACTGGGCTGTGTGCCACCTACAGTGGGAGTAAAATCACTATCAAGATGCAATGGTCCAAATGACTCCTCTTAAGATCACTGCCAGCACCTGCAGTGTGTAGCCACTGAAAATGTTTCTGAGCTATCAGTAGTTTACGAATGGTGGTTTAGCGATGCCTGAGTGAAATAACTTGAATATTTACTTAATAGTAAATACACACACTTTCCGACCTTGTCACTTCATAAAGTGGCTCTGGGGTTCATCCAGCATCAAATCAATGGGTTCCTGGGGAACAAAGGCAGCTGGAGTGTGGTACTGATCACATCACCTCCAAAATAACCGAGAATGTGTGGCACTTTACCCCTACATTTTCTAAATGTGCCTTCATGGCAAATATACACTTTACACACACTTTAGCTTTATCTCACTTAATAGTTAATAAATAATATTGTCTTGTTACAGATGCATTCGAAGACAAGTAATAATAATTCATTTAACATGATGTTACCTGATGAAATAAAAAGTTGATGCTGACACACTTCTGCACAACCTGGATGTGAAGGAAAATCAATTTAAACAGGTATCTTTACTTACAAGAAAAGGTCAGACAAATAGTTCATGATCTTCTTGCTGTCATCTTCATGTTCTTCATCCACTTTGACCATTTTTCCTCTTCTTCATTGGATCAAACGCTTGCCTATCCAGCTTCAAATGTTACATTTAAGGTGAAGAGTGACGGTTTCACACCAGGTGAGCATTAATTTCAATATCGTCGGAATGATCACTGCTACTAAAAAAAGACCAGACTATACAAAAGAGAATGAATTTCTCCCCATGTTACAAGTGGAAGCGATTTTTCAAGTTGATTATTAAGCTGAACATGATGTTTAAGAAATATGATAAAAATAAGAATTTTCAGATTCCCGTGCAACAACGAAGTTACTGCTAATCAAATTTTCAATGTGCCATCTTTCCGTGCATCTGTTTTTCTATACCATCAGAAGTTTGGAATTCCAAAGCGAACAAGTAAAATAAAACTCCTCCAGTGCACAGATCTCTTCCCCAGCTAGCTGCAGAGAAAGGTTGGTGGGAGAGGAGCAGTTTTGAGTGTCCTCGCGTATGGCTGGACACAAACTGTTCCTCCTGTCCTGAACTAGTTTCTACCTTTGAAAAAAAATATTTCATGGGAATTACTTTCATTATTTGGAGATGGATGAAAAGTGGAATATAGATAACATGGGCATAGAGCTATGTCTGAATTTTTGAATGTATGGATCCATGCCTCTGCAATCCCTTTCATAACATGTATACTGAATATTTTTCTTTTGCAACAATAACCTACAAAATTATCAGACGAATTTGGTTTTCCGACTACATTTTTTTTCCAAATGTAAAACAGTCATTACAATAATTGCATAACAAAACAAAGTTTTCATTCATATGCAAACTATTTTAGTAGTGAGTCTTACCACACATGTGCACACACACACACACACACACACTACTATTTGCAACAAATATTTTTTTTTTTAAAAAAAAGCTAATATTGAGAAGTTAATGCAATTTACTTATCACAATCTAAGTGTTTTCTACACATGCATTCAAAACCAAATGCACATTTTGTAACACTAGGATGTCATGTATATATTTTTTTATAACATCTTTGAAAATGAGAATCTAATATCACATGTTTGATTAGAGAAGTTGGCCTTACATAAAATTTGGATGGCCTGATTGAAGTGGTAAAGAGTGGCATAATTTAATTAATTATATGTGCTACAAGTGTTTGTACTCGTATTTATGGCATTAAAATTTAAACAAATTGCATGGGGGGGGGTTGTATGTAAATATAAATAATGCAATAGGTGACTTTGCAAATGGTGCTGGATGCCTATGACCTAGAATATCCATGAGGGATGGAATGGATAAATGTCATATTGTAGCAACTGACATAGGCATACAATTTCAGTAAAAATGCTGATAATTTTGTTAGTAAATGTACAAGGTTTATCTATAAATATCTGATAATTTGGTGCAAAATTCTGTCATTTTGTTATTTTCTCAATGAAGAAATCTAAAAGTATGATCCTGTGTACTCCGATTTTTGTGAATTAAATGTCACAATATCCAGTTTTCTTCCTTTAAGCAAAACCTATGGCAGTCATTGTTATGCATTGTAAGTTAATTTTTTTATCAGTACTTTATCGGCATCAGCATCGGCCAATCCAAATACATAATATTTGTTTTTGAATGTCAGCCTGGATTTTCTACATGTTATAAAATGGACTGTTTTCTGTTTTCCTTTTTGGTTATTTTGCAGTTATTTATCTTTGGTCATGGTGTTTAAGTAATAATGTGAAGAGAAGTGAACAGTAATTGACTGTTAGGTAGAAAACGGGGGGGAGGGGAGCAAGTATGTACAGTGGGATCCATGAGTATTACCGTACAAATTGTCCATCACCATGTTTGTGCACTTTATTTGACCCAATAAGAGCTTCGAGAATGAAAACTCAAAAATTCAAAACAAGCTGTTGAAATGCAAAGTAAAAACAAAAAATACCCATAGATCCCAGCAACTCTCTATAAACTTCTTACCTTGGTTTACCAGTCTAATGGGAAGCTAACTGACTTTGTAGTTTAACTTACAGCCTTTATAGGTTGATTGTAATTAAAGCCTGTAATTTGCCATTGCAGAACGAACACAGAGGAAAGCTAGAAAAACAGAAGCAAAAATAAATATTTTAACATTTCATAGGAAAATTCTATAATACACAAAACTATAAATACATTAATATTAGGGTTGAGCTGATGCATCGGTATTGGTTGGAATTCATCTACTGTCCGAAAAAATGCCATGCAACATTTTCGAAGTCTAATTATCTTGGAAATCGTGGAAAATTCAAACCTTACTTTCATTTTGCACAAGTTATGAAAGAAAAACTATATTTTTTATTACATAACATCTATTTTTAATATTCTGATGTAATTCTTGAATATTCTAAAGCTAATTTATTGGTAAATCCATGCATATAATTGGAGAAGATTATTTACAAACCAATATTGATCAATATTTTGAACAATTTTTAATTATTACAATTTTCAAGTATCGGTGGGAATCAGTGACAGTATCGATATCGGTTAAAAGTGGTATCAGCTCAGCCCTAATTAATACAATGATCATAAAGCAATTCATACCTAGTCAACACACTGTTTCAGATTCTAATGAAATTTAGTAACCTGAATGGTATTATGCATATAAAGAAAACCTCTAAAAATCTTATGGTGATGTCAATTCATTTTGAAGTTACAGGACCCTGAAGTTATGTATTTTTTGACCAAAAAATGAATGAACAACATTTATTAAATGCGCATTTGAAGCTCACCTGAGCTAAAAGATCTGGGCAACTTCACTATTTAAAACACTTTTTATGTGCATCCACGTGTTATTCAACACAATAAGGTTTGCAATTGAAAAACTTTCAAAAATTGTTCACTCTGTTATTTAGTTGATTTGAGGCTTAGTTTTCATGGGCTTACTTAGGAATCATTGTTGTTTTTGGCTGAAAACTGCATGATACACCTTTTACTGAAAAATTAAACAGCCCCAGGTGCTTTATTTTCAGTCTTTGCATTTCTTCAAGGGAACGTTTCCAAAAAAGTTCTTTCTTTCTCTAATCCAAAGATACACATTAGAAAATTTGATTGATTACCTGAATTTTAGTTTTAAGTTCAGTTTATGCAAAAGAGGCTAATTGGGACTGGACCTACAGTTTAAAGCAGGAACCCGAGCCACTTTTGCCTTCACCGGATATCAAACTCGGGACCCCTTCATTTCAAGGCAACGACACCACTTGAGGTAGAAAAAAAATCGTACTTGGCATTTAAGCTCAGTAAGTAAGCAGAAAAATATACAAAAAAAAACATTATTTATTCACATCTCTGGGTCTAGAAGTGGCAAAACTGCTCCCTGCACTTCTGCACTTCTGTTTGGTAATTGTGATGACTACTGTTGTTAAGGATGGCATATACTTTGATATGGCACAACTATTTTGAACAAACACTATGTGCTACAAATTGGGGCAACAAATGCTGTTCACCATGCAATATCCTACCATTATGGGCATCGGGAGGGGCTCTGGAAATTTGCATAGTATATTAAAGTTACAAAAAAAGACAGCTTGTTATTTTTATTGTTAATAACAGAAAAAAACATTCAGTTAGTTTGTATTTGAACAGAATAACCAAAGTAAAAACTGCTTAGATTTAAAAGATTGAGTGGCCTCCCCGATGGTGTCGTCGCCTTGTAATCAAGGGGTCCCAGGTTCGATACCCGGTGGAGGCAGATAGTGGTTCGGATCCCACTTTAAACTGTTGGTCCAGTCCCAATTAGCCTTACTGTGCATAAAGTGGACTTAAAACACCAACTCAATCAATTAAAAGATTGAGTGTAAAATACAGGAATCAGGTCATGATTTTTTCATATTCTACCATTTAAAAATAATCCATAGAATAAATTATTCCACAGTTTTCAAAATTCCAAAAATTAGAATTTTATGTAAGGTAAAAAAAAAAAAAGGTAAAGTGCTCCCCTGTGCATAGCACCACGCCATGAAGGCGTATAGGGGGTGTGGGGGTAACGCCCCACACTTTCTTGATCCGGTCGTGAGTGGGGGTGATGTGATCAGCATCACGCCCCTGACCGCCTTTACACCCCAGGGTTTCCCCCATGTACCCATGTTATTCGATGCTGGGTGGGCGCCGGGGCCACTTCCAACGTTAGAAAAGTTCCCGGATTTGAACCGGCCAGGGATCGAACCCGGGACCTTGAGCATGGCAGTCAGACGCATTACCGACTGAGCCACCGCGGCCACTATTAGAATTTTATGTGAGACTTGAAATATAAATTTATTTATTTATTAACATCTTATTTTAAATGGCAAAGTTAAGGCTGTACAATGCCTTTTCTTCCACTCAACCATATACATGAAATATAAGTTAACACTTTGTGGGTTGCACGAGAAAAGTTACGTCGATGGTCGTGCACGGTCTCAAGAGACTGGGTTTTTAAAATATGCCAAATTAATGGTCTAAAACACCAAATCTTTAATTATTATCATTAGATCTTTTCTTTCAACAATTGAGATTCTTTGAAACTAGGTACACCTATAGCTACACATGGAATCAAGACAGCAAGGGACTTCAACAAATCCTCACCAGCAGCTCGAATATCTTACTAACACTGAAAACAAAATCGTTGTGTAATAGAGGAAGGTTAGAAACACAGCTAGACAGAGAGAGAGTGTTGACAAAACAATCAATGATAAATAACGACGTTAAAATCACACACCCGGAATGAGAGACCGTGCACGACCAACGCAGGGTTAAGCACAAAGTACATATACTCGTTTTTCATATGCCCACACACACACACAAAAGTTATATCATGCTGAATGCAATATACAAAATACAGAATGAAAAATCTAAAATAGTATTCAAATATCTGCAAGATATTTTAAGTATGCATACATACATACATGGCGTTCAGTCTGCTTGAGAGGGAAGTTCTAACTATTACTCTGAAGATAGTCGCGTACACGTCTACTGAAAGCAGTGACCAAGCTTACTGTTCTAGTGCTTTATGGCAGTAGATTTTATTTATGACTTGACTTTTTAACCTTTTCTTGAACAAGGCATGTAAAAGTTAATAACAAAACAGAGAAACTATGTGTTTCATTACACTAACTGTATGAAATGTGAAAAAGATAATAAAAACAGTTATCACTCATCTGTAGCAGCTAGTTGAAAAGTCTCTCCAATAATATACAATAGAAAATATTATCTTATAAAATTATACCAGTTTTATCTCATATTTATAATAATAATAATAAAAAAAGAATGATAACAATAGTTCTCATTGTTATAGAGCGATCAAAAGGAAAAGTACCTTCGGCCAAAAGTCTCTGTTCACCTTCCCCTCCATCGGTTCAATTTGGGCCATAAGGAAGCATGCTCCACTCTGCCCCTCCCCTCCACGTGGGAGGATGATGCTCAGGAGTCACGGGTCTGCACAGGCTTTTTTACCCATGGTTCCACTATATCAGTTTACACTCTTGAAATTAATTTTCCCCTACAAAAGTTTCTGGTGACGTCCAAGCCTACCATTGTATTTCAATTTTTGATATTTTTACATCACTTTTCTGCCAATTTTTGGCTAATCATGATGATGGGGATGAGTGATAATTAAATAACAAAAAGAGATGACTGAACACTCACAAAGAACACCTGTGCCAGACTGGGACTTGAACATGGGGACTTTGGTGACAAGAAAGATGGTTACATATAGTGCTTGATCGCCAAGCTGGCAATATCATAAACTTGAGTTTTGTCATCATCAGCATGAGAAATAAAACAAATGTTCAATATATGTATGAAGAAAAATACACTTTAAACACTCAATAATACACTTCCTCTTCTATGGACTTTGGGTTTTTCTCACTGCACTAACACAGTGAACAGCAGAAAAAACTTTCACATCTCCTGGAGTAGTTCAACTCTTTTAAGTCGAACTTTTATTAGCGAGCGTAAGTTAAATGTAATGTATATTTATGTTAATGTATAAATAGGTCATAGTCTCAAATTTGATAATTTTATACAGGGTTATTCAAAATGATTATCAGGTTTTCAATTTCTTTTTTTCTGAGCAGGTCATGAAACATTCGGTATTTATAACTGCAACAATTGATGGGATTGACCTAAGGCTTTGGTGGGATCCACCCTAGTATTTCTGTCTGACCTATGATTGATTTAGAATGGATGCCTGTTATTAACATTCCATGGAGATAAAGGATTTTGTTTAAGGCCTTTTTCCTACTTGGATGGTCTACTACATAGATGATTTTTGAGGTGTGGCTTCCTTTGGGGTTGAGGGAAATTTGCCAACAGCAGTGTGAATCTGGAGGACATGAAAAGTGATGAAAATGGGGCAGATTTGTGCACCTTGGCAGTTGTATTTATGATCAGGAGAGGTGTTATGAAGATAATATGCAGCCCTGAAGGACCAAAAAAATGTACGATGATACCCAGACCTTGAGGAGCAAAAATTTTTTGCGAATCAGCCTGGTAGGACCCAAAAATGCATGATGTATTTGTAGGTAAATACTTACAATCCCTCTGGAATAAATTATATCACTATAGAGCTGAGTTCACCGCGACCTTCTTTGGAGGTGTAAAGAAAATACAGGCATTTACTACAAACTACAACGATGTATACTAATATATATTCATACAACTTGCATTACACTTTCCTGCACTCCTGCCTTAAGGAAACTGCTTGCACAAGGTTGGCAGCCGGTGTTTCAACACACCGCTAGTTCTTGAGTGAAATAATATCGAACACTGTGATGCTCCTGTGAAAATCAATTACATTTCACTGCACTTCACTGAAATGCCATTATTGAATTGTGGCCATGTTAGGCCTGCGTTAGCCATAATTGTCCGCAATGTGACGGGTTTTCAGTCGTTGCCAGAGTGGCTTCTCCACAAACACTGAAACTGCAGAGTGCAAAGATATGGCGGTAACAAGACACTGTGCTCAGAATCAATTGACCAATGGGAGTACAGGTTTCTTAAAGCATTAGATATACAAAAAATAAACAATTGAAGTTATACAGAAACAAATAAATTGCAAAACGAACAACAAAAAGGTTCTGTTATGAATTATTACAGGTAAAGAAAAAAGACAAACCGTGGCTAGTTTTTTTAGAGATCAATCTCAAACAAGTGGTATTGTACGTAGATGTTTTGGGGGTTGGGGTGGGGCTGTTTGAAAACAACTGTAGGCTTGTCAGGAAAGTTATTTCTGGTGTCGGGATCACTGGAGAAGGGAATGTAGGGTGTGTGTGATTTTGTTGAGGTGATGGGGGGGGGGGGGGTGATATTCGGTGACAAGCACAAGGGGGTTCGAGTCAGGTTTCTGGATATTATGATCTGGAAGGAGTTTTTTGCCCAGAAATATTGCCATCAGAAAGAAGCAAATGGAGAAATAGATACAGAGAGCATCTAGGTTACTTAGCTTTTCAGGATACATCAGAGGAAACCAATAAATACATTATGTGGATGTCAAAAAGGAAGTGAAATTGACTGGGGGGAGCTGTGAGATAGAAAATGAGGCCTTTAGATTGGATATGAATTTAATCAGTGATAAGTTAATGGCTGCATAAATTAAGTACAGTCTGGTGGAATGGGTTGCTGAAGGTCAACCCATGGATCTAGCAGAGATTGATTTGTACATGGACTGGTTATTATCCATGGCATGATGTTTGAGAGTGCAACTTTGGTTCTGAAAAGGGTTTGGTGCACTGCATGCTGGTACCGATGGGGAAGGGTAATTGCAGGGATTGTTGGGGTTGGATAACCACAGCCATGCAGATTTGGGAGAGAATTTGGGTGGAAGCAGGACAGCCATCCACAGATTGGATACTTTTTGAGGGCTTTTTTTGTTCAAAGTTTTGGCAATAGAATGGGTCGGCAAAGGAAGTCAATTTTTTGATGCCATCACCTGGGGTCAATTAGGGATTAATTAGAAATGAAGAGTTCATGGATGTGACACAATTGGGTTTGATACAAGGTCAGGGTGGCCACTCTAGAAGCATAAAAAAATTCAAGTATAATTCTCGGTTGTCAAGGTGAACTTTCTGCAAATTCAAGGGTATAAGCAGGAGTTTTCTCTATTTCAACCTCTCCCCCCCCCCCCCCACGAAACACACATGCGTGCACATATATAGAATTAACAATATAAAAGGTCTGTGTGATTTCAATGTATCCAAAAATTCTAATTCAATTCAATTAAACGGTATAGCCCTAATATTCAAAATATTTAATCTAAGGTGCAGAGTTTACATTTAGCATCTCACATACTGTTACGCAGGGAGTATACTAATCTATGAAAAATTGTTAATTGAATAAGAATTTCAAACTCAAATTTAACTGACCAACTTCAAGATATATTATCTTGCAATAATATTAGTCTGTCAGATAGATCGTTCTGCAAAAGACACTAACAAAGTAAACAAATTCAGAGATAATGTTTTATGTTCGAAGCAGCTTTTTTCCCCTTCCTCTATAAAAATAAAAGCTAAACTAAAAAAAACTTGCCTCAGGGCATTTATAAATTCAATGAGATTTGCATACATAAAAGTTTCAGTTTTTCACGTCTATGGAGAAAAATTCATGCAGAATTTACGCATAATTCCCGGAGCCAATAATTCATGCAGAATTCCAGGAATTCCTGATGAGTAGCCACCCTGAAGGAATGGTTTGTGTGTGTGTTCAATAGCAAAATTTGTCACTAGTGGGAAGATTGTGGGTTTTATGCTGTGAGGCATGGTGGAAAAGGCCATTAAGATGCAAGGCTTCTTGGTTGGGCCTAATATCAAGCATGAGCAGGAAACGTGCATAGAACATGTCTTGTTCATAGGAACAATGAGGGATTGCAGGTGGTTCAGTTATTGAGAGTTATACACTAAAGGATTTTTTTCAAAAAGGAAAAAAAGTGAATGAAAGGATCAGCCATAACTGACCAACATTTCTGCAACCTTACATATGACAATAACAAATATTCTTTTAAAATTTTCAGAAAGAATTTTCTTTACAGCATCTTTATAATGAATACTGATAAAAGACATGCACCTAATCTCTCTTGGTAATGGACTTACATTTTGAAATAAACGCTCATTTCGTAAATGTTACATTACTACAAATTTTGAATGAACATAACAAGTAAACCACCTTGTTAATTATTATCATCAAGGTATATTTCAAAACTTTATTGTCGTGTTGTATGGTAGTTTTACACTTGCAATTCTTCAACCTTGAGATTTTTTTTTTTAATAATTTATTTTTTGATAAATCCTTATATAATGTTACATGTATGTTCAGAAAAAGAAATGTGTTGTTAATTTTAAGAGCTTATACAATTTCTGTGGTTCATTTAATTACTAAATTAATCACAGATCCTTTTACTAGTTTATTAACTTTATACTAAGTTAATATTAATGGAAGATAAGAATTTTCAATCGTGTTTGGTGTCTTTGTGGAATCTTCCTTAAGCCAGTCACACATGGTACTTATTTCATTCTTTAATATTGAAGAGGGAATAAATGCTGGAATCTTCCATAGATTTTTTGCAGTCTCAGTTCAGGAAAGCAGCAGGAGGGGTTTCACATGATCCTTGAAACCAGTCTTAAAATGGAAGCTGTAAAAAAAAAAACAAAAAAAAAAAACAAAAAAAAAAAAAAAAAAAAAACATGACATATCACTTCACAAATATAGATGCTAACTTGTCAAAATTATTGGGGGGGAGCTCTGATCACTGAAATAAATTAATGAATGACTCACTCTCTCCCTTTTTTAAGTTTTGGCCTCAGTGTTCAGAATCTCATAAAAGCCCATGAATTCCTCAAAAATATCAAAATTTTTATTCACAGTTCTAATGCAGAATATTAATTATCCACGGATGATATTTCACAAGTTTCGTCAACCATAATAGCAAAATATTCCCGAATTTTAATATCTGCTACTACAGAGTGCAAAACAGATCTCCCTAATATATCAATGATCTCGTTCTGAATGTCACGTTGGAGCCATTTGTAGCCCAAAAGTCTTATCCACTACCTTAGTTCATGCACATCATCTTTTGAAACTCTTTTTACTAAAAATTTTAACAATACTCATAATTACATACTTAGTATATAGTAATAAGTCATGTGTTTTGCTGTCTCTGGTCATAGACCCCCTCCAAGTTGATGGTTTAGCAGTCTCAGCCCCCCCCCCCCAAAGTTGATGGTTTAGCGGTCTCAGCCCCCCAAATTGATGATCTAGAACATTTCAAATGTGTATTTAAAGTTAAGTTCATGTAGCACAATTCAGAATAAACTTTACAAGAGATGCAAAATAATACATTAGATCCTCTAAAGCAAAATTATTTGGGGGCTCTGTCCCCACATCATTAACATTGGGGAGGGGGCTCACAACCCCCCAAGCCCCATGGAGTCGGAGCCTATGGATGCTAATAACTGTTGAAGAAAAGGAAAAATATTGTTTTCAACAATGAATAAAAAAATATCGGCACTGTTCAAAAATGCAACATATGTAGCCTGTAGCAGTGAAAGTTGAGAATATAACCTTTTTTTTCAGATTGATATATCACTTGACAAACACACTAGTACACAAATGCATTACCCATATTATGATAAGAGTTGATTCTTTTCATGAATAACTTCTCTGTGAGGTTTTGAATTTGTATTAAAATTTTTTGGGTGCATCAGCACTGAGACTATTTTGCACCCGTCGCACTATACGGGGTCCAGCCTCTTATCATAACAAAAATAAAAGCATGCCTGAAAACTAAAATTTCTTTACCTTGGTTAAAAACTGAGGCTAAAAAGGGCGCTCAGCACAAATAAGGACAAGACACAGGATGACACAGAATTATACTGGCCAGGGGGCCAGTCACCAGAGCCTCGTTAGTCTGCAGTCCAGGGTGTACTACGTGGAAGTGAGGTTGACTACGTGGAAGGAGTACCCCTTACACCCCCATGGAGTTTTGAAATTTACTACACAATATGCCAATATGCCATATGTCTACATGATGCCAAACACAGTTATGTTCTATTGGTATCTCTTTGGTCATCAAATATTTATGATGAGATTTGCTTTGAAAGCCATGCAGTATTATCAAGTCATAATTTTAAGAACTATAATTGTATCATAGTCATGGTGTAGAAAAATACAGGGAACCTGAAAATTTTCACCAGTCTCTTGAATTTTCAAATTAATTTCTAAAAAACAACAACATATATTTAATATTTAGAGTTCGTTTAATGAAGTTTGTTACCTTGTTTTAAAGTAACAAGTACAGTATGTATTTTTTTGAAATAATGTTTGTGCATTTTCTGTATCAAGCGTTTTATTAAATTAGAATAATAAACATTCCATTATACAATTTTTGCAGTGTTACTAGCCAAATTTTAAAATGGTGGAGTCAGTCAAATATTAGAATGTGTAGTATAGTTATCAATATGACAGTATCAAATTAGACATGTGGACTACTATTTATATAATCATAATTAGCACTCTCTTAAAATATATGTATATACCCTATATTTCTGAATCCAAGACGAGGTTCTTTGCTGTAATTTCGTGCCCAGAAGTATGGGGTCGTCTTGCTTTCGCAGCATATGATGTGGAGTTTTTCTTTTCTTTACTGAACAGAACCACTAGCTTCCATTAAGCTCTACCCTCTGCCACACCTACCACTTTAGCCTTGAACGTTCACATGTGCTTTGAGCATTGTTGTGCGACAGCACGTAGTGAGTGTTATGGCAAACATTATTATTATTATTTTATATAATTTTTTTACCGGTATTTTTATTGTCTCCTTCAGTTACTTGTAATAAGGTAACCATTTGTAAGTTTTGAAAATAATTTTCTGTAATCCCTTGTTGAAAAATGGGGGGTCGTCTTGGATTCAGAGCAGACTTGCATTCAGAGATATATGGTATATATCCTTCAGTCATATATGTAGTTGAGTCTAAATGTATCTAAATTAAACAGTCCAATGTCTGTGCTGCTTCTTTTTCTTGTCCAATTGACAATGTTTTGATTGATTCATTTTTTTAATTACACTGATGAACAAATTCAAACTTTTTTTTGCTCCTTTGAACGAAAATAGGTGATTATTTATAATTCCACCCTGCTGAATCCAAATCTGAAAGTAGAAATGCTGTATCACCTATCGTTTTCCCTGGATTTTCATTTTTTGTTTTTAATAAAAATTTAATTCCATTTGTAATAATACATCAAAATTTGAAATTATTTTTGTTTGTTTACTCATGAAATAAGATTTAAATATTGAAGTGAATAACTATGAAATATAAAAAAATTAAAATATATATATAGGACCGATTTTGACTGTTCAATGAACAAATTTCATGCAAAAAAAGGAGAAAAAAAAACACAATTTTACTCGCATTTTGAAAATTTCTTTCTTGAACTCTGCCGTTTGTAACTGCCACCAGAAACCTCTTCCATGAGGTTCCAACAGTAGTCTGCTAACATGTTCTGTACCGATTTTCCTGCATATCGTTTCTCCATGACAGAAATATCCTGGTGAAATCTCTCGCCGCATTCGTCACTAACCACGCCCAAGTTAGGGGGGAAAAAGTCCAAATGCGATTGTAAAAAGTGAATTTTCAAGGACATATTGCACCCCATGCGCTGACAACACTTCAACAAGTTCATAACAAGTTCCTTGTAGTTGTCAGCTTTCACATTTCCAAGAAAATTACAGCATACTTGTCTGAAAGCTAACCATGCGCATTTCTCTTTTTCTGTTAGCAATTCCACAAAGTTGTCATCATGAATGATCTCACGGATTTGCGGTCCAATAAATATGCCTTCTTTTAACTTACTATCACTGAGTTTAGGAAATGTTTTTCTCAAATACCCAAAACCCTCACCGTGTTTATCCAAAGCCTTAACAAAATTTTTCATAAGCCCTAACTTTATAAGCAACGGTGGTAACAAAATCTTGTCTTTCTCAAGTAGAGGGTGATTCCTAACACTCTTCTCTCCAGGAATTAAGTTTTTTCGTATGGGCCAATCCAAAATGTTGTAATGTTAATCTTCTGCCCGACTGTCCCATTCGTAAAGAAAGCAACAACATTTTGTAAACCCAGATTGCATGCCCAACAGTATACCAATCATTTTGAGGTCTCCGCATATCTGCCAACCATATTTTTCATAAATTATCACTTTTAATATTGTATCCATATTTTCATATGTTTTCTTCACGGTGGAAGAATAGGCAAGGGATACTGATGGCTATATATTCCCATTATGCAACAATACTACTTTTAAACTATTCTTAGATGAATCTAAATATAGTCTCCACTCGTTTGGGTTGTGACTCCTTCCAAGTTCTTGCAGAAGGCCTTCTACATCATTGCAGTAAGTTAACTCATTACTAACAGAAAAAAAAATGTGTCAGTAATTGTTGGCGTTTCCGATATGACACCTTAACACCATCTTGTAATAAATTCCATCCTCGGAGACGAGAACCTAATAATTCCGCTTGAACTTTAGAAAGGTTGGTATCTCTGACTAGATCATTTAGTTCGGATTGGGAAATAAAGTGAGGTATATTTGGATCAGGAAAATTTGGATCGGTGTTTGAATATGATGGTCCAGGTTCGTCATCTGGAGAAACACTGCTTGGTTCTGTTTCATCCACTGTCCATTCTTTAGGAGGCTTAGGAATTGGTATAAACTCATGACTCATAGGTTTCTTGGCTGAAGGAACATCAGGATAAAATATAGAATGTTTTGATTTAGAGCTATATCTTACTATGTTTGTTAAACAGAAGTAACAATCCGTAGTATGATCTTTCTGTTCTGTCCATATTACAGGGTTTCCGAAGGGCATTGATTTGTAAGTGCCATTAAGCCAACGACGTAAAGTTCGTGAACAATTACAACGAATTTTACCTGGTGCCCAGCTTTTTCCCTCCTCTACTTTACTTCCAAAATACAACTCATATGCTTTTTTCACTATAGGAGTGATAGTATTTCTCTGTGACTTCAGAGTAAATTCCCCGCAAACATAACAAAACAAGTTCGGGTTATTCACACATTTGCGTGACATGGCGAACTCATTAATTGAGTTATAATATATTTCTTTAAAAAAACAATTATGAATGCTCTTATCGTTTTGTTAAAATACAACTTACACTTCACTTCACTATACACAATATTACATTCGCAATTTCACAAACATACACAAACATAAAATACGGCTACTCGCGAAGTTATCGGAAAGGAAGTTAAGACTCGACTAACCCACAAAAGAACAAATTTTAACAGAGAAACAGGAAATTTCTCTACTGCCAGATGTTTCCTCCACTAAATATTAAGTGCCAGTCATAAACACACAAGGTCGCTGAAAAGTTCTTATCCATTTGCTAGGAACCAAACGTTAAGCCGGATGCGGAGCAGGGTGCGGAGACCTGAAACCATATAACTATAAAATATGGGTGTCCTGCAAAAAAAATTAGGTGATACAGGAAAACGGATGCGATATTCGTTATCAGCACATCTGAATACATAAAGATCATTTAGTTTTATTGAAAGGAGTATTTCATTGTTTATCAGTGTTATGGATACTTCAGCACATAGGTTATTTCTGCCCTTCGCACAATACGGGGATAAGCCCTTAACTAAAAGAAAATTGAGGACAGGGCTCTTAATAATAAAATGTAGTGACTGTTCTAAACCTATCACACTCCATTTCTAAAACTTAAGAATCCTTACCAACAACTAAAAATATACTGTTTCCAAAGATAAAATCTCGATACATAGGTTGACAGTTGAGGCTCTAAATGGGCATTCAGCACACATATGGACAAACACTAGACAACACAACTCCACAGTGGAAGAGTGGTGGACATTCGAATTCCTTTCAAAAAGGTTACCCCTTAGACCCCCCCCCCCCCAGTTGACACTGTGCTCATCAATTCAGACAGCGAGTTAAATGGAATTGAGGATAGTTTTTAAGGACAACTTCTATTTCTTTTCTGACCTGAGGACAGAGAAAACTCTCACACAATCCTTAAGGGAGGAAACTGTACATTTATATGTAATTCAGGACTGAGCTAAGATAAACAGAGATTAATGATAGACATATGACACAGACATAAAATAGAGAAAATGATTAATATTGTACTATTTCCATTAAACTAGTCTGTAATTTGTGGAGATCGACTTGCGACCAGCTTGAGCCACAGAAATATACAACTAGATTGTAATGGTTGCTTTTCAGATCAAGGGCCAGTTATTTTAGACAACTAGACAATCTTATTTCATAAGTTGCCTCTGTGCTTGAAGGTATTTTTTTATATATATTTTCTTACTATTAGTGGGATATGTCCCTCCTCCCTTTTCCATGCTACTGATGCCCATGATCAGAATCAACCTACAACCCATACAGTATGAACACACAAGCGCAGCATGATGTTGACTTTATTTTCATACTTCGTAACTCCCTCCCTCCCACCAACTGCCCAATAATGGGTAGTGAATTCAGTGTGTTCCATAGCGGTTGTTTTAGAGATTGAAGTCCACTACTACTGCTCCCAAGAAACTCGTCAGGTGGTTGGATCAACACCAAAATTTTGGAGCTCCCCCTAGGGGTCGGACTTGGGACTATTCACGGCCACTTGCTTACTGCCATCTAGGCTGTTGCTCCCATCTATATCTCATGCGTAAGGTGCCAAGGGGTTTTCTGCTTTGGACCTGCCACCACATGATGAACCATTGTGGTGGTAATGTCAAAATGTTTGCAGATTTCAGAGTTGTGTAGACACCATGCTTTCCTCTTAATAATACTATGCATCCAACACTTGGTCACGTGGCATTCAGTCTCAAGCACAAAATCTCTTCTAACCTGAGTTGCAGCAATACTCTGAGTCCAAGACAACAGTAAACAAAAAAATAGCTGCTTGCTGGGAAACAGTATGCTTGTGTAAGCTATTTTTTATGTGATATTTTTATTTTGCAAATCTGCAAATAAATCAAAGAAACTATGGGAAATTGTTAATGATGAAACTGGTAAGAAAATAAAGAACGTGAATGAAAAAATAGAAATAATGGCTGATGGAGAGAAAATAAGCATTCCCCTTGATGTGGCACAAATTTTTAATACATACTTTGTGAACATTCCCAATACTGTAAATAAAAATGCAGTAATCTCTACACCTAGATTAAGAACATATTTCAACCGTCCCCGAAACACAAACACTATGTTTCTCACACCAGTAACTGAGGGAGAAGTCGAGAAGGTAATTATAAATTTAAAAAATAAGTATTCTTCAGGGCCAGATGAATTTTCAAGTTCTCTACTAAAAAAATGTGATAATAGTATTTTACAACCACTAGTAAGTATTTGCAACACATCTTTAGAAACAGGTATTTTTCCTAGTGAGTACAAAATAGCAAAAGTGAGACCATTATTCAACAAAGGCAGCAAAGAAGAATGCTCAAACTATAGGCCAATTTCTCTTTTATCGGTCTTCTCTAAAGTAATAGAGAAAAATACGACATTTTATCCAAACATCAATTTGGATACCAAAAAAGTAAGTCAATATCAAAAGCTATCTTTGAATTTACAAATAACATACTAAAATCGATATACAAAAAAATGCATGTGTATGGATTATTTTTAGATTATACCAAAGCATTTGATTTGGTTCAGCATGACATCTTACTAGATAAAATGGACCATTATGGAATCAGAGGTTTAGCAAAAAAAATGGTTCACGTCTAATTTAAAAGACAGATGTCAGTATGTAGATATTAACAAAATCAAATCAGACCAATTGTTCCTCAATACAGGTGTAACGCAAGGCTCAATTCTAGGACCAGTTTTATTTTTACACTACATAAATGATCTTCCAGGAAATTCTTAGGAGTATGGATAGACACAAACCTGTCTTAGGACATGCAAATTACTAATTTAACTCAAACGTTAAGCAGGCTCTGCTACATGATGAGAATTTTGAGAAATGTTTTAACTTTCAATGATTTAAGGACAGCATATTTTGGACAGATTCAACCTGTACTCACATATGGTATCTCTTTCTGGGGCAGTTCACCAAAAATGCAGAAAATTTTTATTTGGCAAAAATGCATATTAAAAATTTTGAAGAATGTATCCCTCTCAAACCCAACAAAACAAATTTTCAATTTATTTAAAATATTACCTCTTCCATGTTTGTACATATTAGAAACGTTGTACTTTATTCATACAAATTCTAAAATCTTCTCAAAAAATCTGGACATACACAAGTACAGCACCTGTACGCATAACTCCCTCCACCTTTCTACTGTCCGCACATCCAAAACACATAGTGGTCTAGGATTTCAAGGTGTAAAACTCTATAACAAGCTGCCAGAGGAATTCAAGAATCATAATCCAACCAAATTTAAAATAACAGTAAAAAGCTTGCTTATGAAGTATTTGTCTTATAGCACAGAGGAGTACTTAGATCATATTTTTCATTAATATACATAACCTTTGATTTTTCTTCTATTTTTATGTTCACTAATAGCCATAACCTTTGATTTTTCTTCTATTTTTTACGTTATTCTATACTCTTTTATACTTTTTAATATGCATAAGTATGTGTTAATTCCTTTGTACTCAAATTATTATACATGTAATTGACCTATCCCATATCATAGTGCTATTTGTACTTATATGATCAATTGGATGGAAATAAATCATATCATATCATATCGATAATTAATACCGAAACTTTTAACTGCGTTCATTACTTTTCGTGAGGATTTCAATCATTACCACTATTCTAAATTACTCCGAATGCTTCTACAAAACTTGCAGAAATTATTTAATATTCAGAATTATTACCTAGTAATCTATTCATCTACCAAACCCTCACAATGGCATGTTATTTGCCTCCAGCAGCTATCATGTGACATGAACCATGTTTGTCGTGTTTCAGTGAACAAGAGAACCAGTTGTCAAGGATATGGAATGTGGTGCAGAACTCTGGCTTTAATAAGGGTGCCCCCTCAGCAGGTTGTCCAGCAGGGAAATATCTGCTAAGTTAAACAGGATCAAATCTACTGTGAAGTTTGCCCTGGCGAGTGTAAGGTTGAGGGAAATTGTAGGAATTCTGAACATTCTAGGCGACCAAAAATTCTGACCAACAGAGATCACTGAACCTGGAAACTGTCAGAAACCGTACACAGCAGATGCTACCATCAGACAGCAACCGGAGCATCTGTTTCCATTGGAACTCTGAACAGAGGCCTGTCACCGGGTTTAGACAGAGCATGTATCCCAGACAAACATTTCAGGAAGTGAAGTCTTGAAACTTTCCTGCTGACGAATGATGAATAAATTCTCTCGGGCTATCGATCAGGTCAATTCTGGAAAAGTTTCCTAGCTTTTGAGAGCTGTTGTCACTCTCATCTTCAGGGTAGAAGTGCAGCGCTAAGCGTCAACCCGGTTTATATGTATCAGCGTGTGACTGTTTCCAGTGTCGATGGTGGACCAATCGGGAGCCATGTCTGCTGCGTTCCCACTGCCGGCTGACTATCGCTAGCCAGGCTGGATCCAGTTCGAGTCCTGTGTCACAGTTCAGATTCTGCTATTTCCATTGGATGGCAAAATATCACTTGTGCCTATTCTATCAAAAAATATAGAACACTGCGTACATATTCAGCTAGATGAGTATTTTTCAAATAATAATTTATTCACAAATGCTCAGTATGGTTTTAGAGCTCATTCATCTACCACAAAAGCAAATTAAAGCATTGTTGCAACAGGACTGGATGCTTTTGAATCCAAACTTTCTGTGAGTGCAACACATATTGATTTAAGTAAGGCTTTTGATTCAGTTTCACATCAAATGCTGGTAAAAAAGGTACGCTCTTATGGTATCCTAGAAGCTGAACTCTCTCTCATAAAATCGTATCTATCAATAGACAGCAGATGGTCAGTATAAACAATAAACAATCAGATCACCTAAATATTGAAAGCGGAGTGCCCCAAGGTTCTGTTCTTGGTCCTTTCCCTTTTAACATTTATGTAAATGATCTCCCCAGCTTCATACCCCATAAAACAGTTTTGTATGCAGACGATACTACTTTCCTCACAATTGGCAATAATAAATACATACTTGAAGAACTGCACGAAGAAGTAGAAGAGAGGTCCACTCTCTGGTTTGAAACTAATCAATTGACTATTAATCAAAACAAAACAGAGAAAATAATCTTCACCCTAAATAAGGACATTGAATGTACCTCAGTAAAGCTTCTTGGTCTACATCTAGATTCAAAATTATCCTGGGATGTGAAAAAAAAAAACAACAGATTATGCTGCAAACTGGCCAGAGTCATCTTTTTATTAAATAAACTTAGATCCTGTGTAAGTGAAAATTTATTGCTACAATCTTATTATGCTTTTTTTCATAGCCATTTAACATACGGGGTTTTATTATGGGGTAACTTGTCAACTTCTGCCAATGTATTCATTTGGCAGAAAAAGGCAGTAAGAAATATGGCTGGAATATCCAACCAATCTGTTTCATGCAAACCTCTTTTCAAACAATATAAAATAATGACTGTTCCATGCCCGTACATATTTAGCTGCCTAATGTTTATCAAATAAAATATTCATAAATTCAACATAAGACACTCTGTACACAGACACAACACAAGATTCAGTTATAAGTTGGACACACTACGAACCAGGCTAAGCAAAGTACAAAATAATTACAAACACATGGGAATAAAACTCTTCAACCAGCTGACAGGGACAGCCCACTATGCACCTCTTGAAAAATTTAGAAAGGTTCTGCAAGACTGGCTAAGAGAAAAGGTTTTCTACTCAATAGATGAATATATTCTGCGCTCAAAAGAAGATTTAAATTTCTAGAACTTTTAATATGTGCAATACTATTCTCTCCATACTCACCCTATGTATTTATTACATATATAGGCTTGTTTATGCTATTCTTGTATTGAGTTTTATATTTAGATATATATGCTATTCTTGTATTATGTCTTATATTTGTATGTTTATACTATTCTTGTATTATGTTTCATATTTGTACCAATGACGACATCTATTGCATTATTGTAATGCTTAATGATGAATAAACATATTGATATTGATATTGCTTATTTGATAATTCCCTCCCAATAGTTTGTGCCCAATTACATTTTGGTACATAGTGCATTAACACTAGTCCCGTCCAGTTTGCTACACTTTTTGACTATCTCTGCACTCACACGTCTACTTGGTTACAAAGTGCAACACTGACTCATTTACTTGCTTGATTTGGTGTCAAGTAGTGCATTTGGTGTCTGCACCCTTTGCACTACGTTCCAGGGCAGTGTACAGTGTGTGGTGTATGGTGCATCCTAACTAATTAAATGAATGTATAAAAAAGCAGACAGGCACTTGTTGAATCTTGTGAACTTGAACCCTGCCATTAGTTTACTTGGTCATTTCCTTGCACCAACCTGACACTGGGATACATCTACAGTACACCTAGTGTCAAAAAGTGCAGCAAACTAGATGGGGCCACTAAGCATGTAAGAGCATGAGTTCCAAACTACCACCCTACCTACTCATGTAAACATTAAGGAACAGGTTGGAAAAACTGTTGTGCACAAGGCATGCAATAAGTAATCAGTAAGCCTCTTCAGTATGTACTTCGGGACATGTAGAAAGTATGTGTGTATAATGATAACTAGGGCTCTGATAATTATGCATTTTACATATTGCATATGCAGGTGCATATTTGTATGAAAATAAGTTGATGTTGTGCATATCACAACCAACACCGAGAATATACTGTATCCACTTTTCATCTCCTCCCTTCTCTTCTGTTTATTTTTTCTGTCTTTCTTCTTTCCTTTTTCCTGGATTGTATGAAATGTGGCAAGTACGTCATTCTCACCTCAACAATCGACTAAGCTGGCCACGCCGCATGTAAATTTTTTATCGCAAATGGACAACGTGTGGATGATCTGGAACTTGATGTGTCTGACTTTGTTGCCATAAAATACAGTCCACTTGTATCTTGCGAAGTGGAACGTGTGTTTTCTGATTATAAGACTATTCTAGCTGAAAACAGGAGTTGTTTCAAGTTCGAAAATTTGAGACATGTTGATATCAAATGCAATCATGATCTTGATCTGTAGTGTATTGTGTTTCATTTAACGCAGAACCATATTAATTTTAAAAAATCTGTGTAGCGAATGAGCATTCAGAATAATGCATATTCATTGCCTGGCATGTAATTATTCATAGTTTGTAATATACAGCATTTATAAATTAAACAGGTTTTTAAAGTGCATATTTTACACTTTTTTAGTGCATATTTTGAGTTTGTTTAGTGCATAACTATCCGAGCCCTAACGATGACATCCAAAATACACAATTAGAACTTGGTCTGGAACTTGAGATCATAGGCAATGGACTTTACATAGAACTTCCAATTACATACTCATTTCATATTAAATTGTGCACCATTAATATTTAGGGGTGTGCGGGATCCCGAAAAGTCTGGGACCGGGATCGGGAAAAAAATTCCCATCTTGATCCTGACTTCGGGGAATGACTTCCTGGCTTTTCGGGTTCCCGAGAAGTCAGGAAATACCGAATGGTCATTTTAAAAAGTTGTTAATTCTCGACGTTTCCTGCATTGTAAGTGTCTGGAACTTATCAGAAATTGTTAGTTTTTATTCCAGAAATGCAAAAACAACCACTTAAGGTGAAAATGACATGTAGAATTCGAGATTTCCAGAGCTTCGGAAAATTTCGAACATTTTCCCATCCCGAAAATTTCCTGACTTAGTCGGGAAATTGAGAATTTTTCCCATCCCGAATGTCTGGATTTAAAAAATTCTCGTCCCAATAAAAAAAATTCCATCCCAAACACACCTATTAATATTAGAACACTTTAGAAGTTGCTAAGTTTCATTCAATAATTTCATTTCCAAGATCCTTTTATTTGTTCTATCTGGTGGTAATGTGAACTCTAATTAATAAATTACATCTAATTAGGTTACATAATGCCAAAACTAGTTTGCCTTACTTGAAATCCTTTTCTTTCCAGCTAAACAGCTCATAAACCTTGTCAATCCAATAAATGTTTCCATTGTAGAAGCCAAACATCGAAGCCTGCACCAATCAGAGATGCAAGCTTCTGTTCCACTACTGCAGACATACTTCCTATAACTTGACAAGTTTAAAAACAAGATGCTGCAAATAGCTGTTGGGTATTCCTTGGCTGTTGCGCAGCTCGCACCACATTTCCCCACTCCATTTTTTGCAGCGACGTTGGTTCGCAAATGAAATAATACACAAAAAGAATGACCTCAAAGATATTTATGACAAAATGAGCATAACTAAGGAAATCAAACTTTGTGAGTCATATAGAATAAAGAAAAATGAATATAAAACACTAATAAGATATGAAAAATCCAAACACCTCAAAGATAATATCAGAAATAATAGTAATACATCAAAGGCAATTTGGAATATCATAAATGAGCAAAGAGGCAAAAAACCCAATAAGTGTAATGAAAATACCACATTATTTGAAAATGAAGTAGAAATAACTAACCCTAAACACATTGCGGATACATTCAATAAGTATTTCTCAAACTCCTATGTAAACTGTTCCATTATAAACAAATGAACGACGAGTGCGGAAACCACGTGACCTAGTCACCAACCATCTGCACTGTGAGTTATGCACTTGCGTACTTCTGTTCTTGGCGCTTTCGAACTGTACTAGGTGACGTCACTTCCGCTAAGACCATACTTCAAGTCTGTACTTTGTACCTTTCGGACAGAGCCTATGGCCGTGTCCCAAAGGTGCAAGACCGTACTTGAAGCGACCATCCTCCGACTATGGTCTTGGAGTGCGGTCTTGAAGTCGTGGATTGGAAGTGAAAGTCTTTCGAATTGCACTTCGACTGCAGTGCCAAATACGATCAGTAGATAAAGCTGAGTACTCGTTGTTTTCCCCACGTTTTAAACACTTGTTTTTTACCACAGAAATCACTTTGCATTTTCAAATGTTCGTACACATACATTTCCACACATCAGAAGTACTTTAACCAACAACTTGCTGACCCATAACGTATATTTAACCTGTCTTGCTGGCTTTCTATCTCCGCGATTTTAAACAAACGAACAACGAGCGTGGAAATCACGTGACCGAGTCAGCTTCCATCTGCACTGCGAGTTATGCACTTGCGTACTCCTGTTCATGGCGCTTTCGAACTGTACTAGGTGACGTCACTTCCGCCAAAACCATGCTCCAAGTACGTACTTCGTACCTTTCGGACAGAGCCTAAGGAAGAGGTGAAAAAAGTTAAGAAAATTCTCGATAAGTCAAATTTACCGATTCCAGTCTTCACAGGGAGCGATGACAAGATTTCGCCGCATGATTATTTGCAAGAGTTCCGGAATTATAAAGATGTCATGGAAATTTCGGAGAAGTCATTGTTTGACAAGATTTTTCCGTTTTCGCTAAGGAGGGCTGCAGGGGATTGGTTTAGCTTTTCACGCCCGTTTGAAGATTTTAATAGCTTTGAAGAATATTATTCTGCAGATTATAAGAATGAAATTGAGAGATTGAATATCTTTAGTGTGTGTTGTGTAATTGCGTTGGATGATTTTGTAAATATGGTGGTCTTGTTTTTGAGTGTATTGTTTTTTCTTGTTCCTCTTGAAGGGGGAACTATGTAATGGTCGGATTGACCATTGCTGGTTTTGGTATATTGTATTAATTAATTGCTGGCCAGCTACAAGGTGTAGCGTTAAGTAATATGTTTCCATGAGTGTACTTTTATGTTATTATTGCATGTAAGTGTATGTGCTTATTGGATTGTGCTTTACTGGATATTAGATTCCACTGTTTTTTATCTCCCCGGTTGGGGGAGCTATCTGTCTTTCAAAAGACCGTTACAGTGGAATTTTCCAACGGTACGGGGTCAACGTCCACGGACGTTTACCCCGACTATAAAACGGCCAGTGGGCTTTAGCAAAAAAACATTGTTTCCCCACTGATCGACGAAGAGGAACGTCTCCTCAAGTTTAGTCCACTTTTGGTGCCTAGACTTAATATAATAATGTAGCATTGGTGTAAGCCAACTCCTGTTGCTGTCCCAAGTCCACTTTTAGAAAAAGCCTTGAATATGTCGATATTTCTGTATTGAATAATTGATGCCCAAAAGAAAGATTAAAGACGTAAGGAAACGCATTGTAATGAATGGAATATCATTTAAGCTGAGGGTAGGCCCGCAGAGATAGTTATGCTAACTCTGCTGTAAAGGAAGTACCGATGGTGTAAGCCATAGGTGCACAATTATGCTGAATTAAGGAAATTGGTTGATTATGTAAATGCACACATGGGAACGCTATGTAAATATGTATACCGCGTGAGGCACCTAAAAGTACCACCTGAAATAGCGAAGAAACCAGAAACAGTAGCGATGTGAGGTTTGCGGGAAACAATAATATCAAATGGGGCTCGTAAATCGGAGGTATGGGGGTGGGTCGAAAAATATCGACAAATGGTGCATCTGGAGCAAAGTTATTTTTTTTAAAAAATGGAACGATATACAATAACATGCATAATATAAAAGAGCACACGCAGAGAAACACAACGCAGTTGGTCTCATGCATCTACTGCACATAGGAACGAAGATATGGCCATGTGAAAATATGTAAACAAACTAACAAGTGGCCCACTTGACCGTCAGTACCACGGCATATAAGACTTCTCAGGTGCCTGACAGAACTGCCTTTACGCAGAGCAAGTTTTTATAGCAGGTCCACGAGATCGTGTTAGTTCATAGCAAGCAGTCGTAGTGGTAAGAGCGAAGATTATGGTGTTCACAAACATAGAAAAAGCGGACATGATCCTGATTTATGGGGAATGCCGAAAGAATGCCTCAGAAGCCTACCGTGTGTACGCAGAGAGATATCCGGACAGACGACAGCCATCTCGACGTCTGTTTGGTAAGTTATTTATTAAATTAAGAGACACCGGAAGTGTAACACCACGAGCACGTGTGCGGAACAAGCCAACTACAGGTGAGGCAGGTGCAACAAATGTTCTCGCCGCTGTTGCTGTGAATCCGCACGTTAGCTCCCGTGAAATTGCCAGGGATGCTGGGATGAGTCAGCGAAGTGTATTGCGCATTCTGCACACACACAAGTTTCACCCATATCATATCTCCCTCCATCAGGAACTTCACGGGAATGATTTTGTGGACCGTGTTCGGTTTTGCACATGGATGTTACGACACGACACACCCGATTTGTCACGTATCCTCTTCACTGACGAGGCAACTTTTACCAATCATGGAAATGTCAACCTAAGGAACATGCACTATTGGTCGGTGACAAATCCACATTGGCTTCGCCAAGTGGAACGCCAGCGCCCATGGAGTGTGAACGTGTGGTGTGGTATAGTGGGTGAACATCTCATTGGCCCTTTTTTTATACAAGGGACACTGAATGCTGACCGATACATACAGTTTTTACAACATGAACTGCCTGTACCATCGGAGGACATACCGCTTCAGACAAGGAGGGAAATGTGGTACCAACGTGACGGGTGCCCAGCTCACAGTGCAAGACGCGCTACAGCATGTGTGGAAAGTACATTTCCAAATCGTTGGATTGGACGTGGAGGGCCTGTCAAATGGCCGGCTCGTTCCCCAGATTTGTCACCGTTAGACTTTTTCCTGTGGGGAAAGCTGAAGGACATTGTCTACCGGGATGTGCCAACAACTCCAGAGGATATGCAACACCGCATTACTGCGGCCTGTAGGGACATTCCCTACGAGATGCTACATTCTGTGCAACGATCTTTGCGTGGGCGCCTCGCTGCCTGTATCGCAGCTGACGGCCATCACTTTGAACACACACTTTGACAGGTTTTCGCTTCTTACGTTGTGGTTCTTCGACATACTGTCATGGTCATTTTCATTATGCTGTAACACTGTCAAATACATGGTGCTGACGATGTCTACTGTATTTTTTCTTCCTTTAACACGTTCTGTCTTCATCTTGTCCAATGGCTTCGGACATCTCATACTTGTACATGCCGTGGGCCACTTGTTAGTTTGTTTACATATTTTCACATGGCCATATCTTCGTTCCTATGTGCAGTAGATGCATGAGACCAACGGCGTTGTGTTTCTTTGCGTGTGCTCTTTTATATTATGCATGTTATTGTATATCGTTCCATTAAAAAAAATTATGACTTTGCTCCAGATGGACCATTTGTCGATATTTTTCGACCCACCCCATACCTCCGATTTACGAGCCCCATTTGATATTATTGTTTCCCGCAAACCTCACTTCGCTACTGTTTCTGGTTTCTTCGCTATTTCAGGTGGTACTTTTAGGTGCCTCACGCGGTATATATAACAACGTATAATATACCAATATAATCCTACTAGAAATGTTATGATTCCAAGAACTACGGTACTGTCCATTTAAAACCAGTTGTTTATTCACTTGCTGTACATGTGTAAACGAACCAGAGACTAAAAAATATAAATTGTTATGTGAAACCCACCTTTTGTAATTCCGGCGCAAATATAATCTGCTCGCTTGGCACCCAGGGTGAGGTGAAAGGAGAGATTTGAGGGATTAAAGTAGGAATTAATCCAGAGGGCCGGATTAAAACAAGGGACTGGGGGGACAAACTTTCACACGTGACTACTGCCGGATTAAAAACGATCTATACTTGAGTTTGGACTACATAGAAAAGAATTACATCAAAATTTAGCTCATTCAATTCTGCGTTAAAGTATGCTAACCAATTTTTTTTTGGAGTATGCCTTCTACGCCTGCCAACAATCCAGAAAAGAGCATTTCGATTATCTTTTGAAGATTTTGTGTTATCTGTTATTCAAAAGTGAATTTAAGAGACCAGGAAGAAACACAATCATATACAGGAACGGGGGTGTACAGGGGTACATTGTACCCCCCAAATTTTTAAAGGGGGTACTGTAACCCCTAAATCCGTAAATCCAATTGTACCCCCTGTAACCCCCTTCGATAATTTGACAGACGCAAGGTGCTACTGTTAAGAGAACATATTTATATTGTTTATAACTTAAAGAATTATATTTCTTACCACAGATATTCAAACCATTGTAAACTTATTCTACTACATTGTGCTTGTTACTAGTTAGTTCAATGACCTGTGTTTTTGGAAACCTCTTTAAGGAGATGAAAATTGTTTAAAATGTGTGTGAAACAATGGAATCAGATAAAGTTTAGTCTCAGAAAATCAAGCTTCAAATGAATTATCTTTTGTTTAAGGGGGGTACACTTTTCTTAAGAAGTGGTTGCGTCGATTTGAAGATAAGATACAAATAAATCTTCATCAGGAAAGTATATGAATTTTTCAAATGGAATTTCTCGAAACGAAATACAGTACTTATACAAACGAGACGAGACACAACAGACCAACTTGGGGGGTACAATGTACTCCTGTACCTCACCCATAATTTTCATAACTTTGTAAGAGGGTGTTCGGAAAACTATACTTAAACCTGTACATTAAGAAATCTTTTGAAAATAGAGATGGTACTGAGACAAGAAAAAGTATCCGTTTCCTCTCAAATTCCGAGACGAGACTGAAATAAATATCTGCAATATCAAGGCGAGACAATTTCGTTTGAAACTCTGGTATTATATTTGAAGAAATTGCTTAAAATAAATTTGAATTACTATATGACTTATCCAGACATACCAAGCGTATGTCTTATTGATTTTTTCAAGAAAATCGTATATTTTGTTACCGTAATTGCAAAGTTAATCCATTAGTGACAATTGCAAGCCTGTGATGTCCGGTTTCATCTATTAAGGATAATATTCCGTATTTCGAATGTTCGCATCATCGAAACAAGGTGTAAAGCAGAAAAGCGATATTATGAATAGTATATACAAGGTAGAATCAAAAAGTAAGGTAACAAGTGCCCTGAAAATGTACAACGATATGCTAGTAACTGTTTTTTTTGTGTGTGTTGTAGGTATTGATGGATAGTATCCCTGGTGACCGCTAGAGAGCAGCACGGTGACACAGTTGCAGAGAATCGCAGCTCGAAGACGGCAGGGTTACTGGAATCATGGTCAATTGTGGAAGTGTGAAGTGTGATCAGGTTTTTGCATGCGAAGGGGAAGAAACCAGCCGAGATCCATCGGGAACTTGTGGAGGTGTATGGAAACAACGTGTTATCCAGAACACAAGTGTGGTGTTGGTGTAAGGAGTTTGAAAATGGTAGGACTGACATTAATGATGATCAGCGAAGTGGCAGACCGTCAACTTCAACTACCGACCAGAACATTTGTCAGGTGGACGGAATGATTAGGGAGGATAGGCGAATCACACTGTCACACATTGCAGATGCACTGAACATTTCGTATGGTTCTGTGCACAGTTTTGTGCACAACACGCTTGGCTACCGCAAAGTGTGTGCACATTGGGTACCAAGAAATCTCACTGATTATGACAAAGGCAGACGAATGGGCATGAGTCTGAACCACCTGATCCGTTATCAACAAGAAGGGTCGTCATTTCTGTATCGCATCATTACGGGTGATGAGACACCTGTGCCATTGTGGACACCGGAATCCAAACGTTCCTCCATGATGTGGAAACATCCATCATCGCACCCATCCAAAAAGTTTAAAACAGTAACATGTGCAAGGAAAACAATGACCACGATCTTTTGGGACCACCTTGGTGTGATTCACCTGAAATTCCTTCCACGTGGTACCACTGTCAATGCTGTGACCTACTGCCAGACATTGGACAGAGTGAGAGAGGCCATACGTCGGAAACGACCTGGAGCACTCAGGGAGGGTGTATTGTTGTTACACGACAACGCTCGACCTCACACAGCGCAGCTCACCCGTGACCATGTCACACGTTTTGGAACACCCCGCATACAGCCCTGATCTTGCACCCAGCTATTTTCATCTGTTCGGACCAATGAAGAAGCATCTTCGAGGACGACGCTTCAACACAGTGCAAGAGGCACAGGATGCAAGGAAAACCTGGTTGGACAGCCTTGACACTGATTTCTTCATTTGTGGCATTGATGCATTGGTCACCCGCTGGAACACGTGCTTAGACAAATATAGTGACTATGTGGAATGTTAGTGTGCAGTGTCATGTATACCCTGTCACAGTTTAGGCAACCACGACATAAAGGTTTCTGTGGAAAAAAACTTGTTACCTTACTTTTTGATTCTACCTTGTATATATATATACACACACACATACATATATATATACATACACACACACGCTGTAAAACGTTGAGTGGTGACACAATGTACGTGTTGCTTATACTAAACATATAGTGGGTCATGACGAGATACCTCGGCTTGTAATCAGGGGGTCCCACATCCACAGTGCTTTATATTCCAGTCTAAACTGTAGATCCAGTCCCGATTAACCTATCTGAGCATAAAGTGAATTTAGAATAAGCTTTAGTAACTTCTGAGTGGAAACCGAAACAAAAATATGCACAAACAAGAACGAGAAGGACCTCACCAACAACACAGGAGACGAGATGAGGCTGTGACAATTCTCGACTTGTCTCATCGTGATACATTCCTAGGTGAAATGAAATGTTTTCTAGACATGAAAACAGGGTACAATTTGTGATTTTATCAGAGGGGGAGGATTTATTTTACCTTGTATTAGGTATACTTAAAATTGGACATTAATTGCCTAAAATCTAATTTTGATATCGAATGTAACACAAACGCCATTTTAAGTTAAACTCTAAAGTCAAACTGTTGATGATGATGAGTGATGATATTTTGAAATCGATGAAAAGTTAACTTTTTCACATAAACGAGAAATTGACATGTCACCTTAAAATACACGCATGTATATGCATTTAACACTACTACATACGAAAAGAAAGCTTGGCCAGATCTTCATATTACCCCAAAGATTGGAAAGAAAAAAATAACAACTTTCGAGCGTATAGTTTTCCTTGCTTGCCCTGAGATCTGAAGGATTTTGGATTTGTATTTGTAATGATAGTAGTTTCAGTGCTTGAAGAGCGTCATTAGGTACCATGGGCGTATTTAACGTATCAACGGGTCCAACTCCCCCTTAGGTTCAGTAAAATTACCAGATTACCTGTTCTATCCGCTGTGCGCAGAGACATGTTCGTAAAAAATTCTTCCGACTTATTTTGTTCTCATAAATTACAAGCGTATAGAACGGGATATGGATAGGAAAGAAATTAATTCCACACACCAGATGGGACTACAAAGAAAATGTCTGCAATTTCCTGATAGTTTCGGAATTTCTCTGGAAAATACTCAGAAAACTCCTGACATTTCACAAATTCTATAATGCCACATGTAATTTTTCCCGAAGTAGCTGCTTGTGAACTTATAGCGCGAACATTATAATTTCATTAGAAGTTCCCGATATGGTTTGTTACCATTCAAGATTTAAGTATTCCTCAGTTTCTAATTATTTGATAATTTGAAATTTCCCAACTGCTTGATAATTCCGCAAGTCAATAAACCATTTTCCAAACTCTAGATCGGAATGGGAAACTTGTCCCTATTGGAGATTGTAACTGCATCTGGCTTAGCTTCAGCTATTAGTACTTCTACTCTCTCTGGGTTGAGTGGGTGTGGGTTTAGAAAAAACAACAGTTCGTGAAGAATATGATGGTGCTACTGTAATGGGTGGTAGAATTAAGAGAGCGAGACAGGTATATAATTTCAGAGAAGTATTTTAACCCTGGCTATTGCTCATTTCTGTGGAATTTCTGCGATATTGAGACTGTCAAATCAGTTAAAAATTTTGCCCTCGAGTCTTCTCAAAGGAGCAGCTCCCCATGGTTAGCACATCGTGGGTCCCGGGTTCGAAACCCGGAATGGGCATGGGCTTTTGTGGGTGTCCATTCATCAATTTCATCATGTCATCACTCATCTCGATCTTCGGAAATTAGCCAAAAGTGGCACAAAAAGCGAAGTAAAATAATGCGAATAAATCAATCAATATTCTCAAAGTAATTTGGTTGTAAAAAATGGAGTGCAAGATAGCTAGGGAAGTTTTGTCTAGTTAGTGTTGGGCTGTAAAATGTTCTGGTACATGTAGTTACTTGAAATAGCAAATATTGGCTGTGTAACTGGTAAAGCACTCAAAAAAATTAACTTCGTTTCCTCGTAGTACTCGCTGAAAGTGCTTCTTGCACGCTAATAAGGCTCTGGCGTGTGTTCCCATGTCTGCTACAAGCCTCTGTAAAATTCATATTGACCAGTGATTAACCATTCAACATGCTGTATAGCCTAACCTTTAAGCTTCAGTCAGTGGAATTTAGTCCTCATGGACATATAGTGATTGTAGAATAAAAAATAGAAGCCTCGAATAATACAGTATAACAGATACAAATAACCCCTGGTATTAATCAAACACTCAAAAAAGTCAGTAATACTTGAAACGTAACCAGAATAAAAGACTATAAGGGTAAATAGCATGGTAAGAAAAGTTTGGCAGGTGGACTTAAGAGCCACGTAGTCATCTGCTTACATCGACTTGTCCAGTGATTTGTCATTATACTGTTCAATTGTTATATTTAAGGGAAGAAAGAAACAATATGAATGAATGGTTTGATTGGTGTCGAAATGAACTTACAACAGTTGGAGAATCATACAGACCATTTGCTGAATTCAAAACACAAAAACCATGGTTTCATCATGTAAGTGCTACAAGAAATGTAATTGTATTAATAAATAGACTGAGAACGGGCCATTTGTGTACTAGGCAACATTTATCCAAAATTGGAATAACGAACAATAAGAAATGTGAATGTGGCTGGGAAAGTGCAGATGCACAACATATAATACTGGAATGCTCAAAATATAATAGAGAGAGAAATATCTTGTATAAAACTTTAAATAATCTAAAGGTTCAGTTTCCAACAAATTTGTTAAGTTTAGTTGTTAATCCAGATGTGAGAATTGGTTATAGTTTGTTATCATTTTTAAGGAAGTGTAACATACAATTGTAAAAGGCAAAGTGTTCTTAAAAAAAAACAACTAATATCTGTAAAATAGGGGGGATGGACTGATAATTTTATTGTAAAACAATTGTGTGTGTGTATTGTTATGGACAGAAAACGGCATAAAAGCTGTTAGGTTCCAAATAAAGGAATGAATGAATTAATAAACGTTCAGTTATAGTACTCTTGGTAAAGGGGTTTCAGTCATTAGACACATAATAATTTTAGTTACAGTAAAAGTTTGGCCTCTTATAAGTGCAAAAAAGTACAAATATTAAACATTTCGTACAGTTTATCTAGAAAGCAAAAGCAAAAATACAATAACTGCGCAACATACTTAAAAAATAAGCAAGCCGTGATATTCTAGTGGGCCATAATAAGTCTAAAATATACTCGAAAATACTCTGACATAAGGTTGATGGTTATCTGAGATCGAAATTTTCAAGCTTTTTCTCATGCATAAAGTGGCTCTAGGAATCACTAAGCCTCAATAAAATGGAAACATGCAGTAAAGACACTTGGAGAGTTGTGGTGATCACATTATATGAAAAACATGCAAGAACAAGAATATATGGAACCCTACTCATATATTTAGGAAACTTTACCTACCCTAACAGTAAGAAAATACCGAGGAAACTCTAAAATAAACAAACTTTCCTACGAAGCAAACCAAAAATAGTGTAGTGGAAGTCAATAAACCCTAACAACAACAACTACATCAAAACAAAACCAATAATAATAATAATAATAATAATAATAATAATAGTAATAATAAAGTTTGTGGGTACAGTTTTACTTAAAAGTACTTCTTCCTTAGTGATTAGAGATTTTTTTTAAAATAAAGAACAAAACTCAAAGTTAAAAATTAAAAAATATAAGATACAAAAGGCAATAAATAGAAAAATGAATAAAAGAAGTTGAAAAAATTATCTTTTCAAGTCTAAACTGCAATATAAAATGTAGCCTGAATAGATGAAATTGTGATATTAAAGTAAAAAATGGAAATAAACTTTTAAAATAACAAGTTAAAAGTTGAAAAAATGTACTTGCGAGTCCAAAATTTAATAAAAAATGTTGCCTGAATAGATGAAATTGTGATATTAGAGTAGAAAATAAACCTAAACTTCAGCTAAAGTTGAAGAAACGCAGTTTGTGTGTATAAATTGAATCGTTCAAATAGCGTTTTCTGAGTAAAAATACACAAAAAATGCGAAATATTGGCGCTAACAGTAAAAAATCTGGTCAATTTTACGTGAATCCTGATGTTTATAAGGCAATAATCAAAGGGTCCGTGGTTCGCAACCTAGAAATAAGGGCAAATAGTGGATCGCATCCACTTTAACCTGTAGATACTGGAACTGATTGTTCCTAGTTCAGCCAAATTACTTACGCTTTAGGTCAAATAGTCTTTGCAGTGTTACGAAAGGCGGAAGAAAAAAAGAACGCGTAAATTACTTCCACAAAATAAAATTGGAATCTCAAACAAAATCAATACACGCGTGTAAAAATATTGGCGGCACCTGACTTCCATTCAGCTCCCGTAGGGGGAACATAACAATGGAGTCTTTTCTCCCCTCGTGCGGCAATGATCGCTCGCGGTTTGGGGTGACGATGAATGAAGTAATTTTTTTCCGGTGCAAATTTCGTTCGCAACCTCGTAACAGGTTCTTGCGGTATTCTTCCCGTTTTTTAAGAGCAATTATTATTAATAACATGCATTCTGCCCGTATACTTCGTTTCATATAGGCTACATCGTTCAACTTCTTCGCCTTTAAAGCGAACATAGGCTAACGCCATATATTGTGTTATAATATCTTCTACCTCCGATCGCATCGTAACCGGTTGAATTCGGATAAATCCAGATCCTTAATTATAGCTAATATAATCCAGCACCGTCGCCACATGACGTCATCGGCGCCTGGAAATCTTGCCTGACGCCATCAAATGGCTTAGAATAGCCAAAACGTGTCCTGAAAACGCATTAACTTCAAGTACCCCGACTGTATAAATCATCCGTGACTCATATCCGGGTGAAACACATATATAAAGTACAACAATAGTGTTAGGTTAGGGTAAAAAACAGGATACATAATAGTGTCTTTTGTACATTAATGGAAAACCATTAATTCCAAACTCCCACGTGTGCATGAGTCATCGATGACTCATCTCCTCCTCCACCCCGACACGTGGCGCTTGATTAATTAACAATAGCGTCACCCCTCGATACTGAATAAAAAAGCCATTAATGTCAATTAAAAGGATGATTAATAGCTCTTATCTAATTCACCTTCTACGAACACAATCAACACATTGAAAAATTGCAACAACTTATTCCAATATGGAATGCCTATTCCTCATTTATTGGAACAGTGTTGTCAAAATGTTGGATGGCCCGGTTGATAGTTTTTACATTTTCAAATCTGAATGAAAAAGTGGCAAACAGTAATTGAAAGACATGTCCAGGGTCTGCATTGTAGGCAGTAGAAAATTGTGACAAGCTCTTGTACTCAAATATGCACAAATTGTTGGTGGTCTTGACTACGCTGCCAGTTTCATCTTCAACACCCGAGAGGATGTGTTTAACATTAAGGAGGTTGAAATAATGTCCTTGCAATTCAACGGGAGATCCTCGACTAATGGACCCTGCACTGTTAAGTGTACATACATACGAATATTAAAATAATAATGTTATTTTCAATTTTGGAGGAAAAGACTAATTCTAACATTGTAATTCTTTCTTAAGGAGAAGCTGGGATTAGCTTTTTCAAAAGCATTTTCTGCTCATTTTATGTAGAAAAGTTAGAAGTTCGTAGAGAGACTTTATTTAATAAATGTGTGACCTTTCATGTGATGGCAGTTGGGATTTTGATAGCCAGATCATACCTTGGGACGCTATACGTCCTGGAATTTCAGGAAGAATCCCGGAATGGTATCATTTGTCCTGGTGTTCCGAATAGTTTCTTCGGGATGCACAAATGTCCTGGAATGGGGTGGGAAAGAAGAAATGAATAAGACTATACTTTCCTGAACTTTTTTTATATTTAAATGCGTGGAAGTAATTTTAAAATACTCATTTTACAAAACAATCTATCTCTACATTGAACCATTCCCTTTCCATAGTACAAGAGTTAACGAGATACAGACAGTACTGCAAACATTTTTGACTTCACGATGGCGCCGCCGTCTGCTAGCAGTGCTGAATTTCAGTTACAATTCTCTTATATTGTATAGTAACCTGCTAACTATAAATGAATCAGTGCTTGGGTGCCTATCTGTTCAGTCCGCAGTTTTCAAATAAAGTTCCAACACAATGTGGGATGTAAATGACAATTGTGTTGTACGTACATACATACAACTTTATCGGGTTCAGTCCCCCCCCCCCCGCTCCCTAACAAGCTACCGGTCAGTAGTGTCCCGGATTTTCACTTATGAAATATAGAAGCCCTAATTGAACCAAACGTTGACCCTCCCCCCCTTACGTGAGCTATATATACGCACATGGGTACAGCTATCAATGGTGTAATCTTAGTATATTGTGTAAAAGCTCGTGTGTGTAAATCTACGAAAAAAAAAATACGTCTGATCTAAGCTTCAGTCACTCACAAAATCTTCCATCAAACAATATTTGAAAATTGTTATTACAAACGTCTGTTATGAAAACGAAGTGGCAATGGTATGTGAAATTTAACGAATCTCACATGGATTTTTCAAATGTGGCATTTTTGCTCGCCCACATTCAACAGAGAAAAAGCACCAAGAATTTACCAAAAAGAACCATCCATACTTTTTGAAATTTCCGCTTTGCATAGATTATCAAAGTAGATAAGCTGAACTTTAACTTACAATTTGCATGGTAGGTTACGATTGTCCACTTGTCTCATAGACATAGACAATCGGCCCGTCTGCTTTTTGCTCTGTAGTCTATGATCTGTACGTCAACGGCAAAGATAATGGTAAGCAAATTGTTACCAATGATATATATATATGGTTGCAGTGGCGGCTGGCAGCTAGTGTGATGGGTAGTGCCAACGTGATCAATAAATCGAAAATTTTTTGCTAGCATATGTCATAGAAATCTAATGAAAGAAGTAATTTTAATGGAACTTTGTTTATTAAAATTGCAGACAAAAATTCAGAGTTCCTAAGATTGATTCATTTTACTTCGCATTTGTACTACTTTTGGCTAGTCGCGAAGATAAGGATGAGTGAACACTCACAAAGAACACCGATGCCCAGGCCGAAATTCGAACCCGTGATCCCTGGCGGCGTAGCATGCTGTGCACGGAGGTCGGACAGAGTTTCTAGGAAATAAGTGCGACTATTAAAATTTCGACGCTTGTGACCTTGACCACTTTTTTTTTAAAAAAAAATAGAATTGATGTTTAAATATGGCGTGGGGCGGCCAAGTTGTTTAGCTTTTAATTTACTGTAATATCGTATAGTACATTGGAAAACGGTGTACGTAATAATGCTATAATCTGACTCATGTTCACTGACTACCTTTCCTTTCACATACCATCGGACACTTTCACTTCATTAAAAAGAAAAACACTGAACAGTTAGAGACACCGAGTCGAACACGGTATTCTCGCCTTGCTTTGTTTATAATTTGCAACCCCCGCACGGCAGACCCGGTGTTACTAACAACTGGAATATGATTATCTGCTAAATGAACTGTGAATCTACAATTTTTAACATTCAATGTAAGATTTTGAATTATATCTCCAAGTGAAATTCTTATATTGATAGCAGCGGCGTATACTCTGGGTCATCTAGGTAATCGCAGATGACCCGGCTATATTTATTTTTTTAAAAAAATAAACATTTCTTCGCAATTTTCTTCCAAACAAATTTCCATGCATACATTTCTTTGCTTCCAGCGCGCGAATGCGTCCAACCATTTGCCGCTGACAATGTCCGGGAACCTTTCTCCAGCCGGTGCAATGACGTCAGGGTGAGATTCCACTATCTTCCTTTACAACCCTTGGCGAGGAGGGAGAAGAGAGGAAAGAAGGGGAAGGAAACACTGCTTCTCAGGCGCGGTGATTCCGTGGCCAGGGTAACCTCCTTCTGTTGAGAGTCCACCGGTCCCACTTTCCACCCACAGAGCCTTTGCAGTTCCCTCTGCTGGCAACCCTACAACCCTCCTCCGCAGTTCTCTCCTGAAAGTTTTGTGTCGTCGCTAAACATAGAAGCTGTGTTTTTTATGGCAGGGAAATTTCTTAGGAACGGGAATTTTGGGTTCACAAATTGCCTTGTGTAAGGGAAACCGGGAAAACATTCCCGGTAGAGTGCGAAGAACAGGAAAACATGAATAAGGGCAAACCAATTCTACGCTAATTTTCACTTTACATTTGCTTCTGTCTTGCTGATTTGTTACTTGAACATAAATTTATCAAAAGGAAAAAGCTTAAATTTTGAAGATGAAGCAAACTAAATTAAAATTCAAAAGCTTAAGCAATTGAAGCACCTAATTATATGCTAATTCCCCCATTCTTGTATTTACAAAAATAGTGATTGTTTTTTCTCTCTAATCTTCAAATGCAGCGAGAGTACGTCTTTCACGGAACTGAATATTTTTTAAAGGGAAAGATATCAGAAATAAATTATATATATATTAGTTAATTTAAGTTGCTATTCCGCCTCCTTAGATTAATAGTGATGAAGATGAACGAATTAAACATATAAGGAACAAACACATCAGGCACGTAACCAGGTGGAGGACTCGGGGGGCTGAAACCCCCCTCCCCGAAATCCTACATATTTCTAATTTAAAAAGAGTATAGTGATAATTAATTTTACTTCATTAGCAGGATTAAACACCTTGCATAATACGTTGTAATAATCTGAGATTCATCATCAGGACTTCTACACCCACTTTTCCAACTTTATGTGGCCACTGGTAATAAGGGATGAGTACCCTCCCCACCCCCCACCCCGAAATAAAATTCTGGCTCGGGCCTGCAACGATTGGAACTTTTAAAACATGTCATCGCAGAGAATTTCGAGCTCGGAAAGGGATTTTTTTTTTATCATTCATAGGGAATTTCATTCTCAGCCAGGAACACAAAAACAGAAGTTTGGCGCGTGAAACTCAATACGTGTGGTCGTTGGCTTTGTGCTGTGCTTGGTGTTTATTATTTATTTAGGTGTTAGTGTTTGTCGTGATAGTGCTGTATTGAGTTTGAGTTTTGAGTTGAGTTTTATTGAGCAATTTTCACACCGAAAGTACCCCTGAGGGGCATTGGTGCATGTACATTACAAAATACAACATGTTGACATCGCACATAATATATACATATACATATATACATCAATTTGGCAGAATTTTTTATAATATAACATAATATAATAGTAAAACATAGACTGACAAATTATTTTTGAAGTGAACTAGTGCTGTAAAAGTACATATTATCTAGTGTATACAATCTACATTTATTTTATAAAGTTATTTAATTCTTGAAATTCTTGAACTGAATATAATGTGTATTCCAATAACAATTTTTTCACTTTACTTTTAAAGATTGTGGATCTTTCAAAATTTTTGTAACTTTTTGGTAATATATTGTATAACTGGATGCCTGAGTAAAAAGGTCCCGTTTGGTATGCAGTTAGCCGCACTTTGGGAATGTGGAAGTTATCTTTTTGTCTGGTATTGTAATTGTGAGTGTCTATGTTCTTTGGATAGTTCGATTGTGTTTCGTGTATGGAAGTAAGTGTTTCAAGTATGTACAAACTTGGAAGTGTTAATATCCGGAATTTTTTGAAAAGAGGTTTACATGTATCAGTTTTGTGTGCATTTGCCAAAATACGCAATGCTCTTTTTTGAATTTTAAAAATCCTCTGCGATTGAGCCGAGTTCCCCCAGAATTGGATACCATACCTCAAAATACTTTCGAAGTTTGAGAAATAGATATTTAGCATACATACTGTATTGAAACTATTTTTTAAGGTTCTTAATTGGTAACATACGGTGTTTAGCCTCTTGCATAAATGATCTATGTGAACTTTCCAGTTTAGACACTCGTCTATAAATATTCCAAGAAATTTTGTATTATTAGTAGCTGTTATAACGGCATGCCCTACTGAGAAATTATCTTGCTTAATAGAAGAGTTTTTGGCTCTAGATACACCAAATTTTATTATATTAGTTTTTTCGTTGTTCATAGAAAGTTTGTTTGCTGAAAACCAGCTTTGTAGTTCAGTAAGAGCTTCTTCCGTTTTTTGAATTAAAGTTACATCGTTAACAGAATCTACTAAAGCCGTAGTATCATCAGCAAAAAGAGTAACTTGGGCGGTTTCAACATTTGCTGGAAGATCATTTATGAACAATAAAAACAATAGGGGTCCTAGTATCGATCCTCGGGGGATTCCAATAACCACATCTTTCAATTCGGAGTAATATGTTGTTTGCGTCCCATTATTGGATAAGCTATTTATTGCAACGCTCTGTTTTCTATTCGATAAATAGGATTCTATTAATTTATTTGATAGACCGCGGATTCCGTAGTATTTTAATTTCTCTAGTAGTATGTGATGATTCACACAGTCAAACGCTTTTGATAAATCACAAAAAATTCCAACAACAGAATACGTTTTGTTTATGGCGGAAAGAATATTATCAATTACATCAAAAATGGCATTTTTTGTTGTTTTCGATTTCACAAACTCATTTTGTTGCTTTATGAGTATCCTTTTATCTTCTGCATACTTTATTATCCTATTATAAATTAATTTTTCGAAAATTTTTGAAAAAATTGACAATAAGGAAATTGGTCTATAGTTTTCAATTTTTGTTTTATTTCCTTTCTTATATAAGGGTATTACTTTTGATATTTTTAGACAATCTGGAAAGCTACCATTTTCCATACACTCGTTAATTAATTTAGCCAAAGGCTCGTTAATGTACGTGCAAATCTCTTTGATCACGTTAATCGGCATTGAATCTAGTCCTGTTAGTAGAGCAGTGTCCCCGGTTCAGCGCCCGAAAATGGGGCTCCGTGGGGCTCGCCTTAATGGATTTCTCTCGTAAGGCATGAGCCCCGTTTTCTTGCAGTGTTGCCAACTCCTCACTCAAAAAATCACCAAGGTTTTTGTTTTTGGGTCTAACCTAACCTCAAGCAAGGAGCTGGCAACACTGCTTGAGGCTTGTACCTAACCTAACCTACCTAACCTAACCTACCTAACCTACCTAACCTACCTAACCTACCTAACCTAACCAACCTAACCTAACCTAACCTAACCTACCTAACCTACCTAACCTACCTAACCTAACCTAACCTAACCTAACCTAACCAACCTAACCTAACCTAACCTACCTAACCTACCTAACCTACCTAACCTACCTAACCTAACCTAACCTAACCTAACCAACCTAACCTAACCAACCTAACCTAACCTACCTAACCGACCTAACCGACCTAACCTAACCTAACATAACCTAACCTAACCTAACCTAACCTAAAGCAAGGAGCTGGCAATACTGCTTGAGGCTTGCCTTAATTAATTGCATAAAGCAATTTGCCAACCTACTGGTATTTTTGCCATAGCTTTTTTACAAAAAAAAAAGAGAGGAGAGAGAGAGGGAAGAGTTAAACAACCGACAGTGTTGCCAACACCTACCTACAGCTTTTTTTTCTTACTTGGCAAGGGCTTAGCTAATTTATATACTGGCGTAACATACATGCACTGGGCAATAGAGCCGGTAACAAATATATACTGCCGTAAAAGAGAGAGATGGATGGATGGCAACACAGTATGTGTGTGTGTGTGTGTGAGTATAATATGTAGCATTATTAACTAGAGTGTGTTGGCAACCCATCTACAACTAAAAAAAAAATAGAGATACCAACATTGCCGTAAGATAAAGAAAGAGAGACCTATCGCGACTTTTGTAAACCTCTCTTGGGGGAAACACGATGTGTTATACACACGTGTGCGCTGGTGCTTCTTATTATTTTTCGTATTGTGAGGCAAACAAACAAATAAATAATTGTTTTTTTTTTTAGGATGCCTGGCCCCTAACCCCGCCAGGGTGCGTGGTGCCCAACCCAAAAAGGTTCTAACGGCTGCGGCTGTAGATAACCGCACCTCTGTAGAGTTTCACGTGTTTTTTTTTGTATGGTAGTGGTGGTGCCGGCAATAGTGGGTGGGTTAATTGTTGTTGTAGTATTTTGACTATTTGGCAAAGTGCTACTGGTAACTGGAGAAGTTAGCGTGGGAACGTGAGGCGGTGGCGTCTGATTGTCTCCTGTGTTATTGTTCCCACCCGAAGGTCTGCTCCGCCCAACTCCAGCCGGTTTTTGTACGGGTGACCTCGTCGGTATTGTGTTGATTCCGCCGGGTATTGATTAACATCTGGCGAATCCGGGGCGTGATACATGCCAGGGCTTTTGTCTGCTTTTTCGCTATTCTTCTTGCTGGATTTTTTATAGTATGCCAAGGTGACCCATATTATGACGACTACAATACAGAAAATTCCAAAGGCAGCGATTCAAATCATGATGGACGGGTGTGTTGTTTTTTTGTTATTATTTATCGTCAAAAGCCATGTACACGTAACTCAAACCAACCTTGGAATTTTAGCTACCGACAGGTATAAGTTTTTATTAGAAACCCTGCGCACATCAGTTGCAGTCGAGTATTGCTACTGGGTAGTTGCATAAAAGTGTATGCTATACCAAGTGTAATATCAAGTGTAATAGAAACCGAATTAGTTTGGTCTGTCAGGTGAGTACCATATCAGCATAAGTTATATGCACACAAGTTGCTTGACCAGTTATAAAACTAAAATTTACGCAATTATACTACTGTTTTTGTGTGTGTTAAATTGCTAGCAGCTTTTTGTAGGTAAGTTTTGTTTTTTGTTATTTTTTTTGCATGTGTGTGTTAATAATAATTGCGAGCGGTGTTAGTGAACAGAAAGTGTTGTTTTGATTAAACAACGAAATTATGCTAAACAAAAAAATATGAGCATATATAACATGTGCTTGAAAAGAATCCACTTCCACTGGGTATCGAACTTGAAGTTTACAATTATACAAGTGTACAGGGGAAACTTTATTGTTTTGAATTTGTTGATACTCTCGATTGGATTTTGTTGTTTTAAGTCTATTTTATGCATAGTAAGACTAATCGAAACTGGGTCTACAGTGGGATCCGAACCACCTCTGCCGGGTATCGAACTTGAAGTTTACAATTATACAAGTGTACAGGGGGAAACTCTATTTTTTGAATTTGTTGATACTCTGGATTGGATTTTGTTGTTTTTAAGTCTATTTTATGCACAGTAAGGCTAATCGAAACTGGACCTACAGTTTCAAGAACCACTTGTACCTCTACCGGGTATCGAACTCTTGATTACAAGACTATTGCTGTGCTATCGCAGAGGCTAGTTAAAGTACTGATTGATTTGATGTTTTAAGTCTATTTTATGCACAGTAAGGCTAATTGGGACTGGACCTATAGTTTCAAGAACCACTTGTACGGGTATCGAACCCTTGATTACAAGGCTATTGCTGTGCCATCGTAGAGGTTAGTGGAAGTACTGATTGATTTGATGTTTTAAGTCTATTTTATGCACAGTAAGGCTAATTGGGACTGGACCTACAGTTTCAAGAACCACTTGTGCAGGTATCGAACTTTTGATTACAATGCTACCGCTGCGCCATCGCAAAGGCTAGTGGAAAGTACATAGTTATTCGAATCTTATTTATTTAAAATATTTAGTTTTTTATGCATGCTTATTGATTTTTAAACCTAAAGTTAAATAAAATCTGGCAATTATATCCAAATATACTTATAGCTACAACGAACAATCACAAAAAAAAAATGGCTTGAGATTTTTTTGCTACGTAAACAAAATGGTCGACATGCCAAATATGAACAGGCTATATAGATTTGAGAGATGGATAGAAAAAAAGTTAATTAAAATTTAATTTTATGATTGCAACACGGAACTTAATAATTGATTGATTGATTGATTTAGTTTATTTTAACTTCGCGTTTTGTGCCTCTTGGCTAATTTGCGAAGATGGGGATGAGTGATGAAATTGATGAAAATCGACATTCACAAACAACCATACCCGACCGGGATTTGAACCCGGAACCCTTGGCGTTACAGCGCGATGTGCTAACCACTCGGCCATAGGGTCGGGCAAGTACTAGTATATACATAGACCAAAGTTACGTAGTTCTAAGCCCCATAGGAGTCGAGAAAATCAATGTCTTGGAAAACGTCTTAAGATATTTGTCTTAATCTTTAAGAAAGTCGACTTCCGGTATCTCAAGATGTTACTTCCGGTCTGTCAAGAAAATTTTCTTAAGACATTTGTCTTAAGATGTTTTCCAAGACATTGATTTTCTCGGCTCCTAATTGACCTAGGATGATGATTTTAGGTTTGTTGGATAGGATTTGACGAAAACTATTCGACTAGCAAATAAAATCGATTCCACTCCCTCAAGTTTTAAAAATATAGACAATTTTTTTATTTTTTTTTGAGAAACTTGATTTGCCGGCTTAGTTTTTACCCTATTTCGAAAATTTTAATGATATTTGATAAAAAATTGAATGTACTCTACAACCTATTGGAAACATAATGATTAGTGCTTACTGTTTTCGAGTTATTTTAAATTTAAATTTCAAGATGTAATTTCTAAGTTGTTTTGTAACTCGTAAACTATAGGTCGTAGAAAACCCATTCTTGTTTTATCTGCTATTGCCCGACGAATACTATAAACACAAATAATGTTTATTGCTTGATTTAAAAAAATAAAGATCGAAAATAATTTTGTTTTCTGAAAATAAAAAAATGTGTGTATGGAAAAAAAATACAATTGTGTAATTTTTTATGATGTATATTTGCATGTAAAAATAAGTATACCTGAAAGTTTTAGAATTTCAAAATAGCTATATATATTTGCTATTATATCAGCCAAAATAATAGAATATATATAAACAAGTATATTTTCATAGTTTCATACCTCTACTAGATTGGTGGAAAAATATACTAATGGGCAATAAAATCTGAAGAAAATTTGTGTCTAAGAAAAATAAACTAAATAGAATTACACATGCATACAATATTTATTGTGTTTTTTTTCTATCTACAATTATATTTTTCTTATATATTTTTTTTATTTTTTATAGAGTTGATTAAAGCACATATTTGAGGAAGGCAACACCACCCATATATAAATAAACATACCCCGAAAAAAATGCGCTCCATGAAAAGTTGCCCTGTGTGCAAAAAAACTATATCGAGCAAACATTTTGCAAGACATTGTCGCACCTGCGTGCCAGGCAAGCATTTGGCTGCCACCGAACTGTGTTCCGGATGCAATAAACACATTACAATTGCGTATGCCAAGAAGCATAAGCTTACTTGTCTAAGCAAAAATACATCTGGGGCCCAGCCTTCGACCAGCTCAACCAAGAGGAAAGTGGAAGCCGACTCGCCACCATCCGTCAAGCGCATCAAGACTGTGGCGAAAGCAGACCGGTCTGCTTTCCAGCGTTTGTTAGAGGACTTTCCTCTTACTTCGGAGGGCTCATGCGATGTGCGTAGCTTTTTGGAGAACGTGCAAGCCCAAATTATTTCCATCCTCGGCGATGCGCTTGCAACGCACTCCACTAAATTCTACGCATCGCTACGTTGCTGGTACAAGAAGCCGCCTGATGAAATTTACAGCTTCTGCCACAACACCAAGGCGAAGACGCTGCATCTGGCGGATGTCGAAAACCTAGAGGTCATCTACAGCAAGTTTGTCGAGGAGCTGGTGGCAAAGCAGGAGGAACATGAAGCCAAGGGCTCGGGGGGTTCGCTGTGTGGGGAGCGTCACGAACTGCGCGTCAAACTTTGCAAGTTTGTGCCTCTCTCCGCCTCCAGCTACGTCCCCTTACCAGAAGCGATTGTGGAAAAAAAGGCTGTCCTGAACATTCAGAACAGTGACGCCAAGTGCTTCGTTTGGTCTGTGCTTGCAGCTTTGCACCCTGTTCACAGGAAAAACCATCCTTACCGAGTTAACTACTACCTACCCTACGAGCCAGAGCTGGAAGATGCGATGGCTGGGATTGACTACCCGGTGGAGGTCTCGGACATTCGCAAGTTCGAGGCCCGTACACACAACCCTCGGTTGGCCATCAACGTTTATGGCCTCACCGACGAAAATGTGGTGTACCCTATCCGGGTGAGCGACGTAGACGACGGCGGTGCGCAGGAAATTTATCTTCTGCTCATCAAGGACGAGACCCATCACCATTACACTCTCATCCATTCCCTCTCTCGGCTTGTTTCGAGCCAGCTGAGCAGTGATAGTCACCACATAGAAGTTTGCCCCAGGTGCTTGTCTATATTTCGTAATCGAAAACGGCAGGATTACCGGCGCATCAGAGGTCGCAACATCGCTGCCGAGAAGCTCGCTAACCACAAGCTCTACTGCAAAGCCAACGAGCCTGGGGTGGCAGACTTGCCCAAACCTGGTACCGTGGAGTGTTTCCACATGCACGGTGCCATGGTGGAGCACCCCGCTATCATCATCGCGGATTTCGAAGCCTTCCTCAAACCCCTGTCCACTTGCGATCCCGATCCCGAAGTTTCCTCCACCACCCCTTACCAACTCCACGAGGCATCCAGTTTCGCATACGTTGTGGTGCAACGGGACCAACACATTGCCTCCGAGCCCTACGTGTATCGCGGTCCCGATGCAGCCAAACACTTCCTCGAGAGGATGGTTGTCGAGGCCATCGAGATAGGGAAGGTGCTGTTGGCCCCCAAGTCTATGCTCCCACTGTCTTCTGACGATCAACATAGACACGACGAGGCCATCGCTTGCCCTGTCTGCGCCGAGGAGTACACCGCCAAAAACTGTAAAGTCCGACACCACGATCACTTTAACGGTAGGTACGTTGGTCCTTGGTGCAACGATTGCAACCGTATGGCCTGGGACCCGCGCTTCATCCCTGTGTTTTTTCACAATGGCTCGGGATACGACTTTCACCACCTGATCAAGCATCTTGGGTACGACAATGCAAGAATCAATGTCCTGGCACAAAACGAGGAGCGTTATATTAGCGTCAGCAAGTGGGTGCCGATCCCCAACTCAAAAAGCAGGAGCATCGAGCTTCGCTTCCTCGACTCCCTGAGGTTCCTCCCGGCCAGCCTCGATGCTCTCGCAGGGAAGCTGAGCAACGAACAAATGCTTATTACCTCTGCAAATTTTCCAAACTTGGACGCCGGTCTCTTCAGGCGTAAGGGGGTCTACCCCTATGAATACGTCACAGACCCTACCAAGTTTGCGGAGACGTCGCTACCTCCCCAGGCGAAGTTCTACAGTCAGCTACGAGGCTCGAACATCACCGACGAGGAATATCATCACGCCCAGTCCATGTGGCGCGAGCTAGGTTGTCGAACTCTCGGAGACTACCACGACGCCTACCTCAGACTTGATGTGACGCTCCTCGCCGACGTGTTCCAGACGTTCCGGGCGACCGCAATGAACATCTACCACCTGGATCCCGCCTACTTCTATAGTCTCCCCGGACTGGCGTGGTCAGCCATGTTTCTGGTGACGAAAATCAAGCTGGAGCTTCTTTTGGACGTAGACATGGTGCTGTTTGTGGAACGCGCCGTGCGGGGTGGAATGGTCCAGGTGTCGCAACGGCACGCACGCGCCAACAACCATCACATGGCTACTGGCTACGACTCCACCCAACCGTCGAGCGACATCATGCACACGGACGTGAATAACTTGTACGGGCACTCCATGATGCAGCCACTCCCCTTTAGAGGGTTCGAGTGGGCCGATCCTTCCAAATTCGACATCGAAAGCTTCGACGATTCGAAACATGGGTTTTTTGCCGAGGTGGACCTTGAGTTCTCCGAGAAGCTGCAGGATTTGTTCTGCGATCTTCCCCCTGCACCCGAGTTTAAGTGTCCACCCGATTCCAATCAGAAGAAGCTCGTCATGGATTTTGAACCTAAGAAGAATTACGTTCTTCACTACCAGAATCTCCGGTGGTTGATGCAGCAAGGGGTCACAGTCCGCACAGTTCACCACATCCTCAAGTTCGAGCATTCTCCGTGGTTGCGTCCATATATCGAAGTCAACACCAAACACCGCACCGCAGCCACGTCCGAGTTTGATAAGGATTTTTTCAAGCTCATGAATAATGCGGTGTTTGGCAAAACCATGGAGAATGTACGGAATCGCGTGGACATAAAATTGGTGACGAGGAAAGAGCGATGTCGTCAGCTTGTCGCAAGTCCATTGTTCAAGTCTCGAACAATCTATAACGAGCAGCTGGCTCTGATTCACATGAAGCAAGGTGTGGTGAAACTCACCAAGCCCATCTACGTCGGAGCTACTGTTCTGGATCTGAGCAAGCTTCACATGTTCGAGACGTATTACAACATATTACGTCCACACTACGGTCACGACATCTCGCTTCTCTACACGGACACGGACAGCTTGGTATACCACGTTCGCACAGCCGACGCATACGGGGATATAGCCACAGTTCCATCTTTGGTTAAACTCTTCGACACCTCGGGCTATCCCCAGCCGAACCAGTACGATATCCTGGCCCACAACAAGAAGGTGCCTGGCAAACTCAAAGACGAGAAGGACGGAGACGTGATTCTTGAGTTTGCAGGTCTTCGCGCCAAGGCCTATACCATCAAAGCCGAGGGCAGCGTTACCAAGAAGGCCAAGGGTGTCGGCAGACAGGTGGTTCGGGAGCATCTCACATTCGAGGACTTCGTCGATTGCCTCAAGACCAAGTCGTCGGTTCTAAGAGCAGAACAGCGCATCCAGAGCGTCGACCATGTGTTGACCACCAACAAAGTGAGGAAGATTGCCCTGGATCCCAACGACGACAAGAGGTGCGTTCTCCAATGTGGAATCCACACACTGCCATGGGGGCACTATCGCTTAGCAGAAAGCAAAACCTGCAACATATGCCCATCTTCAACAGAAGATTCATAAAAAAAAAAAAAAAAAAAAAAAAAAAAAAAAAAAAAAAAAAAAAACTGACAGTCATTACAAAAAACTTTGACCGTATTTTAAATAACCAGCACACCTATGAATCTCTTTGGTTTCCGAAAACAAGCCAACATGGAGACTGCACACCGCGCGACGACAGATCATGAATTTCTACCTTCCATGTTAACTAAACTCAACGGTCTACTGATTGTTCACCTTAACAGCATTTGGACGAAATTGGATGAAGACGTCGGCAAAACTTTTTACGTCTTCAACAACAATTTACATTTTTACAAAATTCCAATCGATGGAAAACTTCAAATCACCGTGAATCCGGAAAACGTAGGCGAAATCAAAATATCTACCGGCAAGAACATTTTTCGAATCAAGCACGACAAGATGCTTTCTAACATTACGTACGATGTTTCTGCAGGAGATTGTTTATACGTGGAACTCCTAGGAGATTACGACAAACTCATTCCTCTCTTCGTAGAATTACGAATCATCTATCCTATTATAAATAACCGTTAACCAAAATGCCTAACGATATTTTCGGCAACACTAAGCGTGTAGACCACGCAGAAGAGATTCTCATGTTGGACGTCCGAATTAAAAAGTTGAGGAGCGATTTGATCGCTTTGCAGGAGACCTTAAACAAAAGTTTAGAGTCGGAGATCGCTACGCTCCAAACGCAATGTCTCGACCCCATTCTGAAAATCGATTCCGAACTGAAAACGCTCATAAAAAATTATGTCGACGTACCTTCTTACGACAACGTTCAAAATATACAGTTGAGCGTGGATAAGCTTCAAAATGATTTGGCCAAATTGCAGCAATTTCAATCGAAAAATGAAGATTTGGAAAAATTGAAACTCGAAATCGAAGAACGAACTTTGGCAATCGAAAAGAATTTCTCTGAACTTCAAACCGTCGTGAAGGATATTGATGTAGAACGCTTGCATGTTGTTGTTTCCAAATTACAAGAAGAATTCGCAGGCACGTTGGAAGAAATTAAATCCAAGTTACAGACTTTGGAAGATACCATGACGAACCTACCATCGTCAGACGAACTGCAGGTCATCAGCAAAAGCGTCGCGAACATAAAAATTCAATTGGAGGCTTATCAAGATTTCGAACACATTCAAACCACCATCGCTACGCTTCAGGCGTCTCTGGAGTTGATCAACGAAGAAATTAAAAATATTCACGCTGAAGCCAGTGCGTTGACGAGCATACAAGACACGTTAAGCACGGTTCAGCAGAAGATCGAATATTTAGAAAATTTGAACGTCGAAACGAACCTTGCTCATTTTCATCACGTACTGGACAACATACAGGGTGACTTGGAATCGTTACGGACGAGCGTACCTTCGAGCGAAGATTTGGAAAAATTGAAATCGGCGGTGACGGCACTATCCAATTCAAGCGACATCAAAAGTTCATTGAGCGATCTCGAGAGTAGGGTGGCCAATCTCCCCACCTCAAAAGAATTACACGCTTTGAAAAGGAGCATATCACGTATGCTGAAACGACTAGAAACGGAAACGGCGAACGTGGAACTGATACGAGGCGAACTTGCTTCGCTGGTGTCGACGCTGCCCACTTCGCAGAGCGTCGCCGACCTTCACACGCAGTTTACCGAGATGCGAAGCATCGTGAACGATCTTACCGAAAAAAGTTCGAAATTGAATCAAGTCGAGAATCTTCAGAGTATCGTCGTCAACATCAGAGATCAAGTTGGAGTGTTGGAATCCACGCAGGAATCGACGCTGGCCTCTTTCGGTGCCAAATTACAAGAACTCAACGAAAACTTCAAGCAGTTGAACGTGGAAGTGAAAATCAAACCGTCATTTTCTACAGTAACGGATACCATCATCGAACATTTGTTGCCCGTACAAAATACACTGGGACAGCTTCACAGCAACCTCGTTAGCGTCGATACTAAATTCGCTAAACTGCATTCTCTGCAAGCCATCGAAATCAACAGCATACCCAATCAACAGAGAATCTCCACGTTCGTCGAAGGTAACAAACTGTACATGTTACATCCTTATCATCCGTACTACAAGTTTCTCCTCGATGGCACGATTCAGATAAACGAATTTTCGTACTGGTCTCACGGCAGAAAAGCTAGCGTTCCCACCATGACCTTGATATCGAATCGTGGTGTCCAGAAAGCAGGAAACATTCCTCTGGCACGTTGGAACGAAACGCGCAACATATATGAAATACACGAAGACGAAGATCTCACCGTTTTTGACGTGAGTGCCGGCGATATCATTCAAAACACTGGTGAGGTGCCACCCTCTTTGAATCCCATCACGCTTGTGCTTCTCTTCAAACGTAATCTCTAAAAAATGTCTAGGCAAGCCATCGTCGAAGAATTGCATAAACCTGCACGCCGCAACTACCAACGTTTGGCGGTGGTAACCAAGAGCATCGATGACCTCTGGCAAAGTGACCTCGTGGAGATGAGTAGCGGCAATCTAAAAAATGTGCATAAATTGAACAAGGGCAACAAGTACCTCCTCACCGTCATAGACTCGTTTTCGAAATTCGCATGGGCTCTACCTTTGAAAGCCAAAACAGGAACATGCGTCACGGAAGCATTCAAGACAATTTTTCGCGAAAGCAACAGACGACCTCGGTTTTTGCAAACAGACAAGGGGAAGGAATTTTACAATGCCGTATTCCAAAAGTTTATTCGGAAACACGACATTCGACATTATTCAACCTTCAGTCACATCAAAGCCAGCATCGTGGAAAGATTTAATCGAACCTTGAAAACACACATGTGGAAACGATTCACGCTTCGAGGAAATTACAAATGGGTCGACATACTGCCGGAACTCGTCGACACCTATAATGATACGGTACACAGAACGATAGGCATGAAGCCAGCTGATGTTACGAAATCTGACGAGCAACGTTTAATTTCTACAGTTTACTGTCCAAAGTATACTCCCACGACTACCAAGAAATCAAAATTCAAAATTGGAGACCAGGTGAGGATCAGCAAATTCAAACGCACCTTCGAGAAGGGGTTCACAAAAAATTGGAGCACGGAACTTTTTACGGTGGTTTGAGTTTTACCCGGAAACCGACACACGTATATAATAAAAGATAGTAGCGGTGAGATTTTGAAAGGAAGATTTTACGAAGAGGAACTCTCTAAAACAAAACATCCCGACACGTACCTCATCGAGAAAGTATTGCGTAGGAAAGGCGACAAACTGTTTGTCAAATGGCTGGGACTTCCGGAAAAGAGTTGGATCGACGCGAACGAAGTGATCTTGTGAGTACGTGGAACGTGGTGAAGCGTCTACCGGATTCGGAAAGTCAAACAAAAAAAAAGAACGGCGAGTTGCTTCCCGACAGGATCCGCTGTCTAATCGTAGGTCCTTCGGGGTGTGGGAAAACAACACTGCTCGTGGACAATTTTCTCCTCGCACCGAATTGGTTAGATTGGAAGAACAGGCACCTCTACGTGTTCTCGAAAAGTTTGGAGCAAGCGAAATACCAGCAACTGATAAAACTGTACGATGGTCTGGACATTGCAACGTTCTCTTCGGAAATAAAACCACTCGACGATTGTCGTGAAAATTCGGTCGTTGTGTTCGACGATGTCATCCTGGAAAATCAAAATGAAATTCGCAATTTTTTCACGCAAGGTCGTCACAAAGGAATAGATTGCTTCTTCCTAGCTCAAACGTTTTCCAAAATTCCAAAACAGTTAGTACGCGACAACGCTAATTTCATATGTTTGTTTCGTCAAGATCACACCAACCTCAAGCACGCGTACGATGACTACGTAGGCGGAGACATGAACTACAATCAATTTTCGGAACGCTGCTGCTCCCACTGTTGGAACAGTGACGATTTCGGATTCGCAACGATCGACATGACGAGGAAACCCAACGACGGAAAATACAGAAACAAAATCAACGACTTTCTAAACGTTGCAACGTTGTGAGAAACGACGTGTATAAATAACGTTATGACGAAACGAAAAATTGAAGACGAAAATCTCAAGCTTCGCGATTACCTCGCGAAACGCTTCAAAGGTTGGAAATCCGAGAATCGCGGATTCTACGAAGAGAAGAAACGTCAAGATCAACCTGTGATCGACGCCATCGGCGATCTAGGTAAAGAAATTAAAGGCGTCACGGAACAAAATAAAAATTTGATCAACGAACTCGTACCACTTGCAGCTAAAAGTTACACCGTACCCACGCCCATTTCGAGCATTCCTTCGACGCCGTTCGAACTGAAGGACGTACCGCCACGACGTCGAGCCATAGGTAGCACGCCATCGTCTTTGGATAAGATCGAGTTGGGACCTTTGGCACGAGACTACCTGAGCACGGGGAAATTCGACAAGGATGAAGTGTTCGGATTGTATCCGAGCATGGAGAGCAACGAAGGCGGCGGTGTGGTTTGGAAGATTGGAAAATCGAAGGTGAGCTTCGAAGGCAACGACATTAAAGTTAATTTAGGCGAGAAGGATAGTTGGAACAGGTATCCGGGTACGGTGGGACTGTGGGAACTCGTTGCCAAAAAGCAGCCGAAAGATTACACCGACGAAGATTACCAGAGTTACAAGGAAATTTTGATCATGACGGATGCCTTGTACCAGAACAACGACGCCTCGCAGAATAGGGTCAAATCCAGCAGCGGTGAGAAGTACAGAAATCTCATCAAACCGATTTGGAACCAGGTGAAAACAGGCAGCGGCGTCAAACTCTACAACACCCTGCCCAAAGAGTTTGTGTGGGTGGACGACGTGCGCAAGCTCATAGACCGATTGTTGGTTATTGCAGGAGAGGAGAATGCTGGAAATCGTAATTTCTACAACGAGAAGGTAGGAATTGTGGACATGATCAGCACCAAACTTTCCAACTTCATCGTGAACGACGACAAGGGCATAGGTCACCTCATTAAAATTATCAACACGCTGCCTCCGAGATTCTGGAACGTGGCCGAAGGAAAGGGACTCGTGAACGACATCATCAACAAGTTACCTTTCGAGATGCATTTACCCGGCTACCAGTTCTGCGGACCGGGTACCAAACTCAAGAAAAGATTGGAGAGAGGAGACAAAGGTGTGAATCTGTTGGACGCTGCATGCAAAGATCACGACATCGCCTACAACACCACTCGTACCGATCTGGATGCACGTCACGAAGCAGACAGAAAGTTAGAGCACGTAGCTTTCGAAAGATTCGTTAGCAGAGACGCTTCGCTGGGAGAAAGAGTTGCAGCACTGGGCACCACCATAGCCATGAACACAAAACAAAAATTTGGATGGGGTGTGTAGAAATAAAAAAAATTCTCGAACCGTGAAAAAAAATTCTTCGGCATATAAATAACACTACATAAAAAAAAAAACTCCAGTTGTGTTTGCCATCTTATAAAAAATGAGTAAACAATCACTAGACGCCCAAGCATTAAAACAAATGCTAAATTCATCAGTCGAATATGTAAAAATTCAGGAATTGGAAGTGGACAAACCTTACACGATAACTTCCGGTTCAATTGTTTCTACCCAGTATGGTCCCAAGGCGCGTCTGTTCCTCAACGCACAATACAGTCTATTTTTACCAGATCGATACGCTAACATGTTATCCGACGAGAAGCTAGCTATTTTAATCGAGAACAAAACTCAAATCGTGTACAAGGGTACAAAGGAACTTCTTGGTAAGAAAACAAAGCACGTAATAGAATTTGTGTAACGGTTCTGAGCGGAGTATATCCTTGAAAAAAAATTATACGGAACAAAAAAAATCTCAGAACATTTATATATAAATAACATACCGAAAAAAAATTACACAAAACAAAAAAAATCTCAGAACATATATATAAATAACATACCGTGAAGATAACATATAGAGCATCAACATGAAGCCCAAAGGTGTCGTGTACCAGATACCATACTCCAATCTGAAAAATCTAGGTGCCCTCGATGGTTTACTCACCAAGAAACAACGCGAGAAGAAACGTTCTTGCTTGACGAAAGGACACGGAATGAAATTACTTCTCAGCACACCTGAATTGAGCCGCTTGCAGCGTTCGCGGAAACAGCAAAAAATCGGAGGTTTCATATTCAGCATCCCAGCCATCCTGGCAGCATTGGGGGCCGTTGGAAGTTTGGCCGGCGGAAGTGCCGCCATCGCGAAAACAGTCATCGACTCGAAGAAGAACAAGGCAGAATTGGAAGAACAGAAACGTCACAACCTGGCTATGGAGAAAAAAGGGAAAGGTATAACCAAAAAACAAAAAAACAACCTCGATGCTTTGAAAAAATATAAAAAAAAGAAGAAGCCCTGTCCAACTTCGATATTGAATCTCTGATCGAACTGTTGGGAATAAAAAACTTCAGGGGTGTTTTCATGTCCGATTCTCTACCCTCTGCTGTGAAGAAAAAAGAGTATGGCGTGGTCAACCTGGATAGTTACAAAAATTCTGGTACACATTGGATATGCTACCTCAAAATTGACGATAACAATGCATTTGTTTTCGATTCGTTCGGTGGCACACCACCTGCCAGGTTGGTAAAGTATCTCAGTGTTGCCAACCTCTACTACAATGACAAACGCATCCAGGGTTTCACCGATGTTAACTGCGGCCACCTATGCCTTTCCGTTCTCGCATACATGTCTAAAATAAATAACCCATCGGTGGAACATTTTCAGAAAGCATTGTGGAATCTTAAACACGATGGGCGTGTTCCATCTCACGAGCGAATCTTCAATCTTGAAACTCACGCTGCACGACGACATCGTCTATCCTAAATCCGTAGCTCTGCGTGCATTCTACAGCATGTACCTCATACCTAACGTCACGCAGCACAACAACAAAATTAGCGTCGGAAGCGAACACATCGTCGTCACGCCAGGCCAATACAATCTTTCCACTTTGCAAGCTCAATTACCCAAGGGCACGTACCTTTCTCAAAATTCGGTCACGCACAGAGTGGAAATCGTGTCGGCGACGGAGACCGTTGACCTGGGTACCATAGGAGAACTTTTAGGTTTCGAGAACAACACCAAACTCGAAGCTGGCATCAAGCATACGGCAATCAATATTCCTAAATTTCTAGCCATCGAAACTCTGAACGTTCACTGCAACGTGGCGGAAGGAATGATTACTAAATCTTCGGACGGATTGTTAGGAAGTCACAAGCAGACGGGAATCATAGCTACGTTCAAACCCAGTTCCGAGTTCATGGAACCGATCATCTACACACCCTCTTCGCCGATCTATTTTCCAGTATGCCGCAACCGCATAGACGACATAGAGTTGGTGGTGACGAACGAGAAAGGAGACGTGGTGGATTTCGCAGGTGCCACTACGACGGCCATCGTGGAGATCAACATATAATAAATAACACGCATAGTAAAAATTGAGCAAATCGAAAGTTACGAATTGCAATCTTTCCCTCCCAACCGTCGCACGTTCGCCAATCTCAACGAAACGAACAGGGAGATCGAATACGACGTGGACGTAGGCGATGGGTTCGTTCATCCTCACAGAGCAGACCTCTACCTTCAATTCGACGTGGTGAAGAAAGAAAGCGGAGACGCGTTTCCCACAGCAGCAAATTTGATACTCGTGGACAACTTCGTGCCTCATCTGTTCTCGCCAGGTGGAGGTGAGGAAACACAACACCGTCATCGACAGAATAGACTATCCAGGCATCACGTCGACGGCAGTGGGAACTTTGAAATTATCCAAAACGGACGCAACATACTATCAAGCAGGAGGATTCGAAGCAGGGACGAAAATATCGACGACAAGTCACACGGTGCTCTTTCCCATGCGTCTGCTGCCGGGATTCTTCTCGGACTACAAGGAGATCATGTGGAAGGGAGGATTGCGCGTCACGTTTCGAAGAGCAGCCAACGACAACGACGCGCTGATGCGATACACCAACTTGAACGCCGACGGCACGCCGATAGCCAACACTTTACCCGAAGCAGCCAAGTGCGTCATCCGGAGCATGGAGTTGAGAATGCCGATCGTGGAATACGAAACAAACTACGCCCTCAAGTACAAAGCGGAGATCTTGAAGAGTCCGCAGGTGCCGATTCGCTTTCACAGTTACCAGTGCGTGCAAAAGGTGGCGTCGGGAAGTCACATGGAATTCGACGTGACGACGCAGTTCAACAACATACAGTTCGACATGCCAGATTTCGTCGTGGTGCTTTTTCAGACCGGGCGCGATAAAAATCAGGAAAAAAATTCCAGCAAATTCGACAACTGCAAGATCAAGAATATTTATCTGAAGAATGGAAGAAACGAAGTGTTCCCGCGCGAGAATTACAACCTCGACATGACCAAAAACGATTACCTAAAACTTTACGAAGCTTACACCTCTTTCAAACGCGTGACCGAGGGAAACGTGGACATGTACTACACGCCCAGCGAATTCATAACCCACAGACCCATGTCCGTCATCAATACCACGAAGAGGAAGCAGGTGGTGGTCAACGATCGCACCAACATCAAGGTCGTCTGTGAGTTTAACAGTCCGTTGCCCGAGGACACCGTATGCAGTGTGATCCTGGTCGCCGAGAAGTCCTTCGTCCACGACGTGAAGAACGAGAGGGTCACAGAGCAGTTTTAACAAGTTTTTAACATTTTTTCTTGCACAATAAGAAATTTTTGTACTAGCACAATCAGTTTCAATGGCACAATACGAAAAATTTCACTAGTTCAAGATCAGTTACAATATCAATTTCATCACTTATCAGTTACAATATCTTTTTTTGCACTATAGCACGAGAGAATCAGAAAATTTGCACAAAAAAATTTGTTGTTGTTTTTACACTAGAAAATTAACAATAAAATTCTTTTTTTATCGTTTCAGATGCTGTCGAAACATCAAAAAAACACATACACATACAAAGACACTAAAAAAATAAGCATGCAACTTTATTTGTAACACACACACATATATTCTCCATCTTCATCAAAAAAATATTATAATAAACATAATTATTTTTTATCTATCACACAATAAAACTCTATATCCAAAATATTACAACATCAAATAACACTAGAGTCGTTAGTACACGTTGCATGCATTACGGAGGTCCTCTGTAGGGTTTCACGGAAGTTTTGGGGAAAAAAAAAACACGTGAAACCCTACAGAGGTGCGGTTATCTACAGCCGCAGCCGTTAGAACCTTTTTGGGTTGGACACCACGCACCCTGGCGGGGTTAGGGGCCAGGCATCCTAAAAAAACAACAATTATTTATTTGTTTGTTTGCCTCACAATACGAAAAATAATAAGAAGCACCAGCGCACACGTGTGTATAGCACATCGTGTTTCCCCCAAGAGAGGTTTACAAAAGTCGCGATAGGTCTCTCTTTCTTTATCTTACGGCAATGTTGGTATCTCTATTTTTTTTTTAGTTGTAGATGGGTTGCCAACACACTCTAGTTAATAATGCTACATATTATACTCACACACACACACACATACTGTGTTGCCATCCATCCATCTCTCTCTTTTACGGCAGTATATATTTGTTACCGGCTCTATTGCCCAGTGCATGTATGTTACGCCAGTATATAAATTAGCTAAGCCCTTGCCAAGTAAGAAAAAAAAGCTGTAGGTAGGTGTTGGCAACACTGTCGGTTGTTTAACTCTTCCCTCTCTCTCTCCTCTCTTTTTTTTTGTAAAAAGCTATGGCAAAAATACCAGTAGGTTGGCAAATTGCTTTATGCACTGTAAAGCCTCAAGCAGTATTGCCAGCTCCTTGCTTTAGGTTAGGTTAGGTTAGGTTAGGTTAGGTTGGTTAGGTAGGTTAGGTAGGTAGGTTAGGTAGGTTAGGTTAGGTTGGTTAGGTTAGGTAGGTTAGGTTAGGTTAGGTTAGGTTAGGTTAGGTTAGGTAGGTTAGGTAGGTTAGGTAGGTTAGGTTAGGTTAGGTAGGTTAGGTAGGTTAGGTTATGTTAGGTTAGGTTAGGTTAGGTAGGTTAGGTAGGTTAGGTTAGGTTAGGTTAGGTTAGGTAGGTTAGGTTAGGTACAAGCCTCAAGCAGTGTTGCCAGCTCCTTGCTTGAGGTTAGGTTAGACCCAAAAACAAAAACCTTGGTGATTTTTTGAGTGAGGAGTTGGCAACACTGCAAGAAAACGGGGCTCATGCCTTACGAGAGAAATCCATTAAGGCGAGCCCCACGGAGCCCCATTTTCGGGCGCTGAACCGGGGACACTGCTCTACTCCTGTTGACTTTTTGTTTTTCATATTTCGAATTATGTTGGAAATTTCTTCGTCTGTAGTAGGGGTCATATAAAAAGAATGCGTGAAAGATCTTTTCACGTTATTTAACTTTTCTTTGTATGTGTCCGTTACGCTGATGTTACGTTGCAGGTTAAGTGCTACATTAACAAAATAATTATTAAAAGTATTAGCTATTTTTTGAGGATCTGTCTCTATTACATTACCTGCTTCTAATATGATATCTTGATTCGTGGTCGTTTTTTTACCTGTTATATGATTAACTATTTTCCATAGTTCTGCAGTTTTGTTTTCTGAATTATTCAACTTTTTATCAACATACAACTGTTTGCAATGTTTTAATGTTTTCTTGTAATTTTTGTTGAACTGTTTGTAATGATCTTTAAGGGTAGGGCTGTTTGCATATTTACTCTGTTTATGCAATGATCGTTTTAATTTGCTAAGATTTTTAATTTCCTTGGTTATCCATAGGCAATTGGTTTTGTTGTGAACTCGTGCTTTTTTTATGGGAAAACATTTATTAAAATGGTATCTTACAGTATCAAGAAATTTTTCGAATTTCGCGTTTACGTTTACAGCCATATTGTTTATAAAATCCCATGTTTCTGATTTAAGCGCGTTTCTGAATTTTGAAATGTTCTCATCATTGTTTGTAGGTCTAATAACTCTGAATTTTACGCGTGGTTTATGATTCCGCTTGTCTTCTATTACGTTTACCTTAATAAGCTGAGAATCATGGTCAGAAAAACCTATGCAAGTTTCTACTGAATATTTATTAACGTTTATATTGGTAAAAATATTGTCTATTGTACTTTTTGTTTTGTTGGTGATTCTAGTTGGAGTTGTAATTGTATGAAACAGACCAAAAGAGTTCATTACATCCAGAAAACTATTTTTTTCTGCTGTGTCTTTAGATATATCAATATTAAAATCTCCACAAACAACAATATTCTTTTTGGAGCTTTTTGTTACGAGATCTAGTACTAGTGTTAACTTGTTTAAGAATGCATCCATATTTCCACTAGGCGTTCTATATATTGATATTACACATAAGTTGTAAATAGCTATTTCAATCGCGGCGCATTCAAAGTCTTGTTCTACTGACAACTCAACAGCTTGCTTTATTTCAACTACGTTACTTTTAAGTTCATTCTGAGTGAAAATTAAAGACCCGCCTCTTATTATATTAGGCCTACTGTAACTAGATGCAATACTTAAATTATCAATATAATTAAACTTTGTTTCATCTTTCACTAACCAGTGTTCAGTGCAACAAAAAATACTAATTTCATTGCTGTTTTCTTTTTGTTCGTCGAAAAATATATCTATCTCTGACGCTTTTGAAGTCAACCCTTGAACGTTGCTATGAAATATGGTGATAGTTTCTAATGCTAGGTCACTGCTCGATGGATTCTTACCTCCCCTTTGTCCCGATCTCCCACTCCACAGGACTCACTTGTTTCGGTTCCTCAGCTGCATCCTGGAATCCTCGGAGTTCGATAGCCGGGGGTGACGTGGGGTGGGGGTGGGGATAGCAGCAGACACTCGTGATTCACGTTCGACACTAATTCCAGGAATTTCCTGCGTTGTCGTATTTCTTTCAACGGAACGCGATCTTGCATAATGGATGTAATAGAAGATTTGCTGGTGAAAACTTTTGGAATAAGATCTTTTCAGCAGAAATTGCAAATTTTTAATACAGGTAGGCCAGTGCCATCGCTTCAACTTACTTCTACCGTGCGTCCATTTCGATCTGCAGCCGAGAGATCGGGAGAAGCGTGGCGGGCGGCGCTGACGGAGATGCCGACATTTGCGGCCTGTAATGCCCACTTATTTTTATAGACATATGCAGACATTTATATAAATATTGCAAAACGATCACTAACCTGTATTATAACACGCAAAAGTTCTTCTGTAATTCATCCAAGTTCTGCTCTTATATACACAAATAAATACGCTATAGAAACGATGTTAAGAGCCACAGATAATAAAGCATTTCAATCATAGTTTTGACCAGTAACGTCCTGTTTAAGTTTATATCCTTGAAAGAGTTTTGTGGCCATGGGAATCGTTTGGAGGTTTCGAATGTGCAACACTGTATCAGGATTACACTGCAGACGAAACCGATAAAAGTGAATGGTTTTCGTGACCTTCCTTGCAATCCGAAATATCCGAGCTCGAGTTTTTTTGTTCCTTCGCGACTAGATGAAGACAAAGTTGTAAATATAGTGGCGAGCAATGTAAACCAAGAGCGTGTTAATTTCGTACTGTGCGCAAGAGTGTTATTCTTGGTTACTTGCAGTTACTTGTTTGTGTTATTGTAGTGTGTATGTGTGACGTGTCAGTGAGACGATTGGAATGCCAGCCGCAAGATTCACGTTAGAACAAAGATTTTTTATGTATGACACGTACCTACGTGAAAACAAACTCGTATCGAGACGTGTGTAGGTAATTTGTACAGAAATTCCCATGCGTTTCAACTCCACACAGAGATACGGTTAGACATCTTGTCCTTAAATTACGAGAAACTGTATCGTTAAATTTTAAAACACCTAAGCAAAAACGACGGATTCTAACCGAAGCAAAACTCGATGATATTGGTGCAGCGTTAGAACGTTCTCCAAACAAACCTCTACGCCGTGTTTCACAAGAGGTGGGCGTGTCAAAATCATCGGCACATACAGTCGCTAAGCTACTAAAATTAAAACCATACTCTTATAACACAGGTTAGTGCTCGTTTTGCAATATTTATATAAATGTCTGCATATGTCCATAAAAATAAGCGGGCATTTCAGGCCGCAAATGTCGGCATCTCCGTCAGTGCCGCCCGCCACGCTTCTCCCGATCTCTCGGCTGCAGATCGAAATGGACGCACTGTATATACAAAGACAAAAATCGGGAATATGTGAGGCATTTTTCGCAAGCAAATTATGACAAAACCAGTGGCGTGGCGTGAATTTTTCAAAAGTGTTACCTGCCATCAGACGTTATCATCTCCACCCTACCGCCCCCCCAAAAAAACATGCCTTTGATTTTTTTTTGTCAATCCGCTCAGTGATTTATTTAGCCATAATCACTTCTAGAAAGAACTACCACTCATGAGAGAGTTACCGCGAAAATCCAGTGAATAGTAGTCGAGCCTTGTCAACCATCTCTGTTTCTTTGCAAAGAGGTGGAAAGGGGAAGAAGAACCACACATTCGGGTCAGTTTGACGTTTCTGCGTTAAGCAGATGACAGAATTCCCTTCCTCCAGCGGTGGAAGGGAAGTCCAAATGTACGTTCTACTGTTGCCAACTTAGTTTTTTGAAGCAAGGTTTGTCCAAATCACGAATCGCATCAAGTACTTATCTTTTCGTCTATTACTAAACGGTCTCAGTTGTAGTTAAATCCAGCTTTGGCTTTGCAGCCTAGCTCTTGTTGCTTCAGAGAAATAGTATCTCCGTTTTAGGCGGGATTTAGCTCTTTTCTGGAAATCCAATGTGACAACACTTGCTGATCCGGTAGGCCGCAGCGGCAACAGGGCCCCTAAACAGGCATATGAATAACCCCCTAGAGTGCGCGTCAAATCTCCTGCATATGGCCTTGGACTGCTGAACAGCACCAGCGAATCACAGACGTGCCTAGTTGAGCGTTTCGCTTAACCACGCTGTATCTTTTCCGTGTGAGATTTCGACAGGGCACCGTTGCAGTGCGCTGCTACTGGCTATCGCCATATGCAGGAGATTTGACGCGCACTCTACGAGGGTCAGTATTTATATTTTGAGCCTTGGCAACACTGATTGAAGTTAGGCGCGATTTGACGTTTGCACGGAATCGTCTGGCATTATTGACCATAACGTACTTCAAATGTTTTGTCAATAGCTTCATTTGTGTTGTTTATGTTGCCTTGGAGATTGCGCGACAACAATAAAATGGAATTAACTCGTGAACATTTTCGTGCGATGATTTTTTACGATTTTCGACGTGGATTATCAAGACAAGAGTGCATCGATCAACTTACTTCCACATTTGGCGATGAAGCCCCATCCTTTGCCACTGTGAAACGCTGGTATAACGAATTTAATCGTGGCCGCCATTCGCTCACCGACGAGATTCGCGAAGATCGTCCAAACTCAGTTGTTGTTCAAGAAAACATTGATGCTGTGCAAAACCTAATAGTGCAAGATCGTCATGTGACATACTGTGAGATTGAGGCAACCATAGGCATTAGTTCCACCAGCATATATAAAATATTACATGATCATTTAGGTGTGAGAAAGGTATGTTCTCGTCAAATGCTCAATAAATACAATCGTGGTGATTCAAAAGACGTATATAAGATTGTAACAGGTGACGAATCATGGATATATGCATATGAGCCTGAACGTAAACAGCAGTCGACTGTATGGGTGTTTCAAGATGAACCCAATCCAACAAAAGTTGTTCGCGCTCGAAGCACATCGAAACAAATGGTCGCCTGTTTTTTCGGGAAAACTGGTCATGTGGCAACTGTGCCTTTAGAGGAACGTTGAACGGTCAACTCTGAATGGTACACAACAATTTGTTTGCCAGAAGTCTTCGGTCAAATATGGAAAACAAACAAACGCCGTCGGATCATTCTTCATCAAGACAATGCCAGCTGTCACACATCTCGTCTAACAACCGACTTTATGAACAGTCAAAAAATCGAATTGATGAGTCATCCGCCGTACTGTCCTGATTTGGCACCCAATGACTTCTTCTTGTTCCCGAATGTCAAGAATAAATTGCGTGGACAACGATTTTCGTCGGCGGAAGACGCCGTTGATGCGTTCAAAAACCATATTATGGAGGTGTCTCAAGAAGATTGGAAAAACTGCTTTGACAAATGGTTCGAACGAATGCAAAAGTGTATTGACCATAAAGGAGAATACTTAGAAAAACAATAAAGCAGTTTTCAATGCCAAATTCCTGTTTTTTTCATTGTTAGGCTCAAAATATAAATGGTGACCCCCTAGCACACTTGCCTCCAAGTCTTTCTCCGCTGTTCCCTTGCATTTGCTCCCTTTTCTCCTGTTGCCTCTTGGGGGTAGCGGAACGGCCTGTCTCTTCGCTTTTGTCGGCTGCAGAAAAAATGTCCTCTGCAATATACACTCAACTGCAACGCTGTCGGTTAACTTATTTAACAATGTTGTTATTTTATTGAGAAAAAAAACTTTTTAATTTCTTTATATTTTGCTGTTAGATGCACGCCACGCCTCTGGACAAAACACCTTAGTTGACAGGAAGTACAAGTGTTAATAAGCTTTTCTGTTGGCCATGCTTACTTTTCGGGGCTGAAAAGAATGTATGGACGCGTGGCGGATACTGTAATCTTAAACAATCTTTGCAACGCTTGTGCCAAACATGAAAAATAAAAAAGTCACATAACTTCCTTTGTTAAGCTGCAATCTTTCGCACGGTCCGGGGGTAAGTTGAATTTTGCACTTAAATTAATATTCAGGGTTTTTATTTCACAAGTGCACGTCTTTCATTTTATATTTCACAGGTTGGTTTTTTTATAGCTTTATAATACTGTCTTGTTTTATTATTTGAAATTCTACACGTATATTAAACTGCAATAACGAGAATTAATTGATTGTGGTAGCAGCAATAAGAGAAACATTCCCACACAATATTCATAAATCCGATATGGATCCTGACATAAATTGCACGGGGGCCTCCCCGATGGCGCAGTGATAGCGTCGCCGCTTTGTAGTCAAGGGGTCCCGGGTTCGACACCCGGTGGAGGCACAAGTGGTTCGGATCCCACTTTAAACTGTAGGTCCAGTCCCGATTAGACTTACTGTGTATAAAGTGGACTTAAAACACCAAATCAATCAATCAATCAATAAATTGCACGGAAACTTTTGGAGTTTGAGGATCAAGGGTCGGAGATTACCCACTCGGTAGAACCAGCATACGCCACTGACTGATAGGTTTTCCGCGTGATTTTTCACAAATATTAAAGTAAAAAGTCCCCTGGTGATGCGAATTCCCTTTGATATTTAGGCAATTCTTTTGTTCAGAAAATTTCTTCAATATTGTCAACGTCACTTGCAATACGTGAGTGTCTGTGTGCGTGAGAGCAAGGGATATATCTTTTCTTAAGGAAGAAATCGATAACAAAAAAAGTCTGCATGGCTCTTTAGACGCATCTATCTAAATGGTTATATACATTTGGGAAGATATTAACTTTGTTGTTCCCAAGTAGGCAGGTAAGTATCTTTCTAGCGAATTACTTCTCCGACGAGTATTAAAATCGGTCAGGATTAGTCACTTGTCTATGAAGTTTGCAACTATGTCAACACAATGCGAGAGCTCTCGCATCGTGCCAGTCGAAAAGGGGCACGGTTGGTTGTCTTATGGCTATCATCTCCTTGCTCGTTCCCTGCGGAGACTTTTTCATGCCTCCGCGCATGCCTCTGCACACAGGCCAGACTATGCTGGCCCAGAGCAAGTGAGAGAACAGCTGGGAAAGCGGCGCAGGAATTGAGGCGGCCGGAAGCTCGAACGCTTACGAGCTTCGAATCTCCTCGTTCGTAAATATATTAATTTAACTATATTTTGGCGAAGCAAGTGCTTCTTCTTTTTCTGAGGGTAGAGCCATGGCACGGCGGCTCTCCCCTTAGAGCCGCCGCTGTATGGTTGGTACGTACGTGCACAAGTAACTTGAAAGCACGGCAGGAAACGGGTCTCCCTTTTTGGACAACACCAGAGCAACCTTGCTTTCTGACGTCACCGGCGAATACATTTATTTTTAGACTACATGCCTAAGTTGTTAGGTTGGGCTAGCTACGTTTAGTTCTCTTAGCATAAATAATAAATTTTGAGTGTATTTATGCTAATAGAACCAAACATAACAGACCTAACTTAACATAACAACGTAACGTAGGTATTCCTCGTCTGACGTCAGGACACATGGTTGCTTTAGTATTGTGCTATAAGAGAGACCAGGAGGGCACAGGAATATGACTTATCACACCTAACTAGTGTTGCCCACGAGACGAGACGAGACTTTGGTCTGTCTCGTTCCGTCTCGTGAAAATGCTGTCTCGTCTCGTGTCTCGTCTCGAAAATATTAGTTTGTCCCGTCTCGTGTCCCGTCTCGAAGGGTTCTGTCCCGTCTCGTCTCGTTTTGTCTCGTCTCGTCTCGTAAAAGTGATCCAGGAAATCATGCCAACAAAAGTCAAAAGTAGCAGAAACACAAAATATTTTTTCCAGAAAGTGGGATAAAGCTCCAAATATTTCACCCATTGCTTGGTGAGAATAAATAAGGTTCGTTAATCATGAGGACATTAATACTAAAAATGCAGTCTCTTGGTTACTGATTGCTAGGTATCTTATGAAATCTACCTTGTGTTTCTTCTCGCTTCCATACAACTATTTATCCTTTTGAAATGTTTTCCGCTGGACCTTCTTTCTATCTGAATGTCGAACTTCCCTGCACTATGAAAATGTACCTTTTTCTTTAAATTCTGAGCTTGGCTCTGGGAGCAACAAAAAATATTTTAAATGTGTAGTAAGAACACAAAAGACTATTCAAAATTGCAATAAGTTACTTAGTATATTACAAATAGAAAGCATTTATTGTTCTTAATATTGTTAAAACATCTCCCTCAATGACATAAGTTTCATAAAGTGTTTCTTTGTGATATTGTGCTGTTTCTTATGTTTAGCTTATGACGCACATACTTGTTTGTTTTCCCTTTAGCCTCTAGGAACGATACCACCACGCATCTAGAAATATATGTCTGGGGAGGGTGTCCGAGCCAAGTGTTTCAGAAAAAATGATAATAACATTAACGACAACAATCAAGAAAATGTTTAAATTAATACATTGATATAATTCATAGGTCTATTCACTTGAATATGTAAATTAATTCTATTATTATTATTACATGAAATGTTACAAAGACGGTACAAAAATAGTAATATAACACCACGAATATTACCTAATATCTAGCTTACGTTAAGATCGCCAAAATTTGCATAAAAACAGCTGTCCTGGCAAGGAAATTAATGTAAAAATGGTGATGGATTGAATATTTGCTGAATAACAAAAAAGTATGTTAAATCCAGTTGACGAAAAAAAAAGTTCCTAATTAATATTTCTGTACATAAATCTTCATTGATACTGTCATGCAAAGCCGTATGGTCGCAATATAATCCTTGTTCGGCAGGAATAAGTAACCCTCGATTATGCTAAACAAATATATTTTTTGTTAAGCTACAGCAAGACCCCAGGCGGATGCAAGAAGCCGTTCCTGCAAAAGTGTCTGTTTCACGAAGCGAAGAAATTGACAAAACCACCACGTATGGAAGGCAAACCTGCATTTATTTTATATCGCACATTTTTAGAGCCGTGCCTCCTGAAGACATAAATATCCAAACTTCAATGACTTTTTTAGACATTCTATAGTTGAAAAAATATTTGTAGATGCACCAAAAGTGCATTATCAGATTATGCATATAACGTGTTATTGGAATCAACATATTTGTGTAAATTGGGTGCCTCTCCGATGGCGTAGTAATAATGTCGAGGTCTTGTAATTAAGGGTCCTCGCGTTCGATACCCAATGGAGGCACAAAGTGGACCGGATCGCACTTTAACCTGAAGGTCGGTTCGCGATTTAGCCTATTTGTGAATCAAGTGAACTTAAAAAATATACAATATCAACGTTAAGAATATTAGAATCCACTAATTCACCCGCAGGGAAGTCAAATTTCACATATCCCTCTTCATCCTCGTTCATAGACTTCCTGCAATACTCTTGTGCATGTGTGTTGCATCCCACCAGGTGCGAGAAATGTGGAGAGTTATTCTTTCCCTGTACTGCGTTATTTCTTTTCATAAGAGTAAGGCTAAATTCTCGTTTTATCCAAACTTTTAAAAAACGTGCAAAATACTTCTCTATCTTTAAACAACCACCCTTTGTCACGTATGTGTAAAACAATCCCACTCTGTCTCAGAAAACCTCTTCCTACGATCAAATGGCGGAAACAACTCTCAAGTCTCAACAATTATAAATTTATGCTTAAATTTCCTATCATTTATACAAACAGTAGCACATATCACGTCTTTGGTGCAACACTGTCAACAGCTAATGTTACTTTACTCGTTCTAATAAATTTACTTCCAACCAGTGACGGCGCCAGGGAAATGTGACGGGGGGGGGGGGCGGAAGGGGGCAACAAAATATTGTTGGGGGCAGTCACATTAAAACGCCCGAAAACACTACATATATATAACATATATATACATATATAATAATAGTTATAATAATAATAATAATAATAATAATAATTATTATTATTATTATTATTATATTAATGATGATGTATGTATGATGTTTTGTGTTTGTCCCTTGCTTAGAGTGGACGTTTACTGCCTAAATTTACTTCTTGATTACGAGTTTATATGCATATGATTCTATTTAATGAAGGCATTAATTATTATTTATTCGTAAGTTGCGTTGTCTCTACTGGCCTATTTCAGTATTGGAAGACATTCATAATTTTATAATTCATCGTCTTTCATGAGATAAAATTACTGATATAAATATTCAAGTTATAAGATAATAATATAAATGACAAAAACATGTGCTTCGAAGAGTTTAATTTTCTTGCAAAATGAACGTGACGTTGGAAGAAATTAATCTTCTTAAGTATTAGAAACAATGGAAGTCACTTAGTGAAGTGCAATTCTTCTGTAGGAAAATTCTGCTCTATGTGCTTTGGAGAACACATTGCCCACCTTTGGTACGTCCAGGACTTGACATTTCTTCTCAATGGCAAGGACAGCCAAATGAGGCAGTTTGCATCCAGCATCCTATTTCGAGCAAGCCTTTTCAAAGATTTTAAGGACGAAACGGTTCTTTCACATTCACACGCTGCATTGGAAACTGGAATTGTTACAGAGAATACAACTAGAGTGTGAACCTTGTGAAATGCCAATTTATCACAGACTTTATATTTTCCTAGGATTTCAAAGAAATCCATTAAGTGGAGTACTTCAGTGCCATCTTTGTAACGCAGAAGAATTTTGGGCAAAATTTGTGTTTCGCATTTCAGGGAAATGTTATCACAGGATAAAAAATCTGAAATAGAAATATTCTGATCCTGGCATTACTTACACTTGCTCTACCACTCCAACGTATGTCTGTGCTACGCAATGACAGGCACCTATGGAGTTCGTGGGAAGAAGTTCTTCGACTTTGATATGTACGAGAAAGAGCGAACCTGCCCGCGATGTGTTTTCAATCGAATTTTAAGTGTAATTTGCATTTTAAGGTTCAAGTTCAATACATTTCCGAATAATATCCCCTCATTTTGAAATTTACTTCAAGAGTATCGAAGAAATTCCCTTTGTTAAGGTTTACCTCAGGCTCATCATCTCGAAATTTAAGTAATAGTAATAGTATAGAATAGTAAATAACCGCGATGAATCCACAACAACTGTCATGTAGTGTTGGTTTTTCTCCGATCACCTTTGGTCCCGGGTTCGATACCCAGTGGAGGCACTTTAAACTGTAGGTCCAGTCCCGGTTAGCCATACTGTGCACAAAGTGGACTTACGTAGTAAAACACCAAATCAACCAACCAACCAAATCTTGAATCAACTTTGAATGTATTTTACTAATTAGCGTTGTCACTAACGACCCACGATTAGAATAATTTGCCCGTACTACAGATGATGTTTTGTGGTCCTCAAAATATCCGTGATGTTTTAAAACCATCCACATTCAACGCTTTCTCCCAGTTCTTAAAACTGGTTAAAACTTAGGTTAATCGCGACAATTACAGGACGTAAATGAATGAGAAATCACCTATGCCCAGATCAGCACTGGAATCTTGAACGAAAGTCACACACACACACACATTCGTATATTAAAACAAATTAATATTTGTTAGTCAAGTTGGTATTATAAGCAGGAAAGTGATATCATGCAGAATACACCACTTTGAAAAGGTGAAAATCGTCATACTCTTATAAATGAACTCTCTTATTATTCGATATTTCATTAACTTCAGTTGGGGGCACGGGGGGTGAAGTGTCTGACTTGGGGCGCCCGCCCCCTGCCCCCCCTTTGGCGTCATCACTGTTTCCAACCCTCTAATAACTTCGCTATTGATAGCCTCAGCTTCGAAATGGAAGCTTGTGTGTCGGCGAATAATACAAAGAACTTGTTTATCTTACAAGGGGTTCACTGTCCTTCTTTCATTAAAAGTCTGCCGTTTTCCATTTCTCTCAACTTTTACCAGCAGCTGAAAAGAATCCTAAGTGTCCCTCGTATTATTGTTCCTGCAAAACTTCCTGTCGGCAAGCAAAGCAAATTACAGAACTTTTATTGCCCCTCCCTTGCATCAACGTTCATTCCTAGGTCTGGATTTATGGCACTTACCCGCTACTGCAGGTCAACCTCGCCCCTCAAGCAACGGTGTCCATTGTTCAAAGCGAAACCTCTGTCAGTGGTGAGCGGCGAAAAATAGTCTCGGAATACACCCTGGCCGTAACCAGGCAGGGGGTGCGCTTAGCTCCCGCCCCCCTGGCATTGCTGTCAGCTTCCCTCTGAAGTTTGATAAAAGAATACTTCGTGAAATTTGTTTGGAACTAGTAAAAATGTAGACAGTAGTTACTATATGTATTTTGCTCAAAAACTTGGCTAAATTCACATAATGAAAAGAACAGATACAACATTCGTTCATCTGATATACAGAAAGGCTAATCGGGAAGTTTAAAGTGGGATCCAAATCACTATGTGCCTTCACCGGGTATCATACCTGGGACCCCTTGATTACAAGGCGACGACGCAATCACTGTACCATCGGGGAGTCCCCTCATAGACCAAAGTTTCCTCCTACGACGATTATACAGAACTTAGTTATCTTCCTTCACTTGAAATCTATTCTATTTCAGCCTCAGTATTTCGTTATTACAATCCAAGAAATAGTATTCTCCTTAAATAAAAATAAAAGCATTGGAAATAATCTTTAAACGGACGTAAAAAAATCGAATCGAACTACCTGTGGAATGCCTGAGGGAAAGAACAAGAATTTTCTCAACAAAGACATTTCCGAAATTTCCATAACAATCTAATAATTTTGCAACCCATGCAAATAATCATGTGTTAAAATCTTGTCATGGTTCCCTGTAAACACTAAAATCACCAAATTACTTTTTTCCAAATTTCCCGTATTTTCTCCTCCTCTTTAGCTCTCAGCTGCTCGGAGTGGGATAATGCAAGATTATTTGTCCCTAATTATCTCCTTCTCTTAGTCTTGCTAATATCTTGGACTCCCTAATAACTTTCCCAACAACTCCTCATCAATTTGTACTGCCATGTTTCCTACAATACTCGAAGATAGAATTCTGTGTACGGTGTCAAGTGGATACCGTGACAGAGAAACGAAAATCGGAAGCGGGGCTAAAGCAAGGATGTGTTCTGTCGCCCCTGCTCTTCACTCTAAATATAAATCATATAGTGGCGTATATAGAGAGTGAACAAGCCGACACCCCCAAGGTGGGGACGACAAGGGTACCGGCGCTCCTGTTCGCAGATGACATGGTTCTGATCTCGGAGACAAATGCCAGCCTACAAAGGGCTCTTGACGGGTTGGAAAAATACAGCAGAGAATCCAAACTGCAAGTAAATGTCACAAAAACAAAAATTATGGTGTTCAAAAACGGATATGTATATGGAGAAGACGAAAGGTGGATTTTCAGAGGAGGCAAGAATTGGAAAGGGTAAAAAGAATAAAATACTTGGGATTAGTTCGCACTATGGCAGGGACATGGACAAGACATATGCAATCTGTAAGGAAAATCATAGTTGTGTAATACGAGTAGATGTAGTGCGTACAGCCGATGGCTCGCACATGAGATGAGCAATAAATACTTACTTACTTACTTACAAGGAAAGGCTGGGGCAATAACAAATGAAATAATGCGGACAGTATGGAAATTGGAGAAATACGATATACATTTTGTGGAAAAAACTATATCGTACATTATTAATTGGGTCAATAGGGTACGGGAGGGAGATATGGGGAGCAAAGGGGGGCAATCTACTAAACAGAATCCAATGCACATTTTACTAGAGATATTTGCATATCAGCATGGGCACTGCAAACTGCGGCGTATTACGGGAATATGGACTAGTCAGGGAGCATACGTGGAATATGTTGAGAAGGTTTAAATACTGGGCGACATTAATATCGAGAAGGGAGAACTCGGTAAAATGGCAGGCGCTGATGCAACGGGTACAAGGGGAGGAAATGGAAAGATGGGCGAAAGAGATCTGAGGCAAACTATACGAAATTGGAATGGGGTGGATCTGGGAGGGGGAACACGTCGACCAGGGGACATTGCAATTAGTGAAACAAAGATTAGAGGACATAGATAGGCAGGAAATAATAGCGGAACTCCAAAGAAGGGGACCGCGGGAATGGGGACAAGTAGCGTACATCAAGAAGGTGAGCATGGTGGCAAGAAAGGGGTTGGCATGGATGAGGCTGGGGGATGGAGACACAATACAGTAAAAATCGAGGAAGGGAGATTTAAATGCGTATTATGCAATGGTCATGATGGGACAGAACATTTATTCTTATGTCAGGACACGCGCGTTCTGCAGGAGGAGAAGCTACACAACATAAGGTTTGAAAGAGTGTTCGAATGAATTGTAGTGCAAAGGATCATGAAACTATTGGAAAGAGTGGGGGTATATTTACAAACAGTTAAGGGGAAAAGAAGTGCTGTAAAGAGACTGGATAAGGAAGAGGAATAAGTGTTAATTTACCAGAAATGCTATGTTAACATCTATACGGAATGTAACGAATAGTGTAGTCTGTAGGAAATCATAGTTATGTAATAAGAATAGATGTAGTGCGCACAGCCTATGGCTCGCACACGAGATGAGCAATAAATATTTATACAATGTTTTTCCTACTTCCTAATAACATTCACTTCTGTACACCCTTTGATGTAAAAATTAAATAATAATAATAATAAACCCTATCCGTCGGTCCGTTTATCTTTCCAACCTATAGAGCTGAGACTATGTTTACAAGATAAATCTCGGACTCAGGTACTCCATGATGTTTTGGCCCCTCCTTCCACCTTCTCTACCTGCCCTTTTACATGATGTTATTCAGAATTGTTTTAGTATCTGGAGTGCCATCTATGCACGTTAAACTTGAATGTTTAATGCATAAAAACCTTTAGCAAGCGCGCAGTGGAAATTTCCGCCTTATAGGTCTACTTATTTTGCTATGGGGCAGCTATGCTATTAGAAAGTACAGATAAAACACCTTTTCCAAAATATGCGAGTTTATTCATATTCACATAATGTGCAAGCACCATTAGTCTACATAAAGAAAGATTTTCGATGTTAAACTCGCTGAAATAAACATTTTCGTGTCGTATCACTTGTGCCAGTTGGATGGTTATTAATTGAACTAAATAATTAATAATGATGAACTAAATCTATTCCTTTACAGTCAAGTCAATTCTCCACGTAGTTAAACGGACGAGAAAGAAGAACAAAATATAATTTTGGTGTGTGATTGCCAATTCGAAACTTAAAAGTACTTATCCTTCCCCTCCCATGTCGTGGTTTCTCGGACACCTTCCTAAGGTGTCTGTCTAGAGGAAAAACTACTTCCTCTCCCTGGGTCAGAATCCAAAATGCGCTGCCTGAAGGGCTGCGACTTCGCACCAAGGTTTCCTTGTTACGTCATTGCGTAACCGATGCTATTGCCCTCTGGTGGCAAAATTAAGAAGATTCCATCCATCTGGCACACAAATAAACAAAATGACGGCTCCGCGCGCACTACGGTCCATACACTTCCCCCTCCCCCCATGTGAAATCAAAAACATGGACTCAGTGCGGGCGAGTCCCTCAAACAAAAAAAAATATACAAACACAAATGAAAACTTAATAATGGAAGGATAACATTGGAAGTGTAAATCGTGTCTTGCCAGCCCTTATTGTTGATCGCAGACAGATGGTATAATAGATGGTAGGTGTCGACTTTTCCATGTCTGTCGATTTTGGAGTATGGCTTTATGGCTACGGTCTTCCTTCTTCCATTTCACAATTGGAATCTCCAGGATATATTCCTGAAGGAAACAAAATAAATTACCAGCATCATTTGATATTACAAAATTATAATACCCATTTAATTTTTAATTTGTAATTTCTTCCTCCTTTAATTTCTTACAAAAACTCAACTTGTTTCTTTTATTTATTCCCCAAGAAGAAGAAATTACAAATGGCATTATGGTTTCCAACTAATTACATTCAATATATGGTTTCAGTTGATCTACATGACAACGTCTTATGTTCGTATTATTTTTAGGATCTTCCAGAAGAACACTATTTTCAGTTAGCATTTTAACAACTTTGTATGGGCCTTCGTAAACTAATGACAATGACTTTGTCTTATTTTCTAGCAATGAAGACCTTGGATGAGTTTTTACCAAAACGAAATCATGTATTTTATACTTCGGTATTTGAAATTTTCTTTGATATAGCCTGTTTCTCTTATTCCATTCTAATTTCATCTTGTGAATTGCCTTATTCCATTTTTCACTCAGATTAACCTTATCCTGCAAGAGTTCCTGTTCAGTTAAACTCCAATTATTTATGAGAGGATCTAAGGGAGTTCTACCCAGGAATAATTCAAATGGAGTAAGATTAAGGGCTTGATGCCAAATAGTATTAAGTCCAAGTTGAATATAATATAAATATTTGAACCATGAATTGTGATCATCATAGCAAAAACATCTCAAAGAAGTTTTCAGATTCTTGATAATCCTTTCAGCTAAATTTGCACGAGGATTATAAGCACTGATAGTGATATGTCTTATACCATTGCCATATAAGAATCCTGCAAAATATTCTGATGTAAAGTAACTTGCATTATCAGTGGTTATTTCAGCACACCATCCAAATTGCAGAAAATATCTTAACAGATAATCAGCTATGATCTTTGAAGTAAGTTTTCGTATGGGTTGTAACCAAACGAAACGAGTTGCACAATCTACAACTACTAGAATGTATTTATACCCATGGGATTGAGGCAAAACTCCCACAATATCACAGCAAATACGCTGTAAAGGCTTCTTAATAACTTCCGAAGTTAATACATTTGCAGGAGATATGTTAGTGTATTTTGCCTTCTGACAAATTTGACATGACATTACCTTTTGTTTAACATAACTTAACATGTTGTCCCAAGTATAAAATCTTTGCAGTTTCTTCAGTGTTCGGGACCAATTACTATGTATTCCTCCTAATGCATTTGTATGATAGAAATCAACCAATGCTTTAATCATTAGCTTTGGAACAAGAACTTTAAATGGCATATTTTTGTTTTTTGTTTTCTTAAAGACTATACCATCTTTCACAATACAATTTGGAACTTGTAATTTTTGAACCTGTATCTTGTGCAATATTTCAGCTATTTCAGGGTCTCCTTTTTGTTCTTGACGAATATTGTCAATTAGTGTACTATTATTCCAAAGTGACAAATATGTTGAAGGAATTTCTTTTTCATATAATTCATCACTCTCAAAGTCACGTTGATCATATAGACGACTTAAAAAGTCACCAACCAAATTGCGACTAGAAGATATATGGATCAAGTCAAATTTAAATTCAGATATAAATTCTGCCCACCTGGCAAATTTGGAAAATTTTTGGGCTTTTCTTAACATATGAAATAATGCCATATTATCTACCCTTAGTACAAATTTTTTGTGTTTCAGATAATATGAAAATTTCTCTAAGCAAAGTACAAGAGATTTTAATTCATGTTCATAAATTGTTCTGTTTTTGGAACTTTCTGGTATCTTTTTAGAGAAAAATGCAACTGGTTGGAGTATCCCATCATCATCTGGTTGCATCAAACAGCCCCCATAACTTTTAAGAGACGCATCAGTATCTAATACAAACGTTCTTTCAAAATCTGGAAGGGACAAAATGGCATTTTCCATAAATAGCCTTTTAATTTGATTAAAACTATCTTCATGAATAGTTTCCCATTGGAACGGTGTTTTTGGCGAACTAAGCTCGTACAGTGGTGTTGCTATTTCAGCGAACCCTGGGAGCCATGTATGAAAAAAATTGAAAAATCCCAGACAACGTCGCAATGCACGTAAATTTTTGGGACGTGGTAAATTCTTAATTATTTCTATCCTTTCAGGATCTATTTCTATTTTGTGATCTTTAATTAAGAAACCAATAAATTTAATTTCTTTAGTCATAAAGGTACTTTTCTTCTTTGAAACTGTCACCCCGAATTTTTTCAAACGTTCAAACACAGTACGTAGGTCACGTAAATGAGTGTCAAAATCCTTACTTATGACAATAATATCGTCAGCATAATATTCTAGGCACTTGCCTCGCAAATCTCCTAATATACATTCCATCATTCTTGCGAGACAAGCTGTACCAATGGTCATACCAAATGGAACCCGACAATATCTTAATTGTTGCGTTGGTGTAAGGAAAGCAGTAAGATCTCTACTTTTCTCGTCTAATAAGACCTGGTGAAAAGCCTTTCTGACGTCGAGAACCGAATAGACGTTTCCCCGAGAGAGATACGAAAGAGATTCTTGCATAGGTTGTGTTGGGTATGAATCATACACGATCTTTTTATTCAGTTCAGAATAATCTACTACTAATCGTTTATTGGAACCTTTCCCCTTAACTATAAATGCAGGGCTTGCATAAGGAGAATTACACGGTTCAACGAGCTTTGCGTCTATTAATTCTTGAACGGCATCATCTATTTCCTTTTGTTTCTCCTTCGGTGCATAATAAGGAGGTTTACGCACAGGAATAGCGTCTGTAACATGAATCGTATATTTCCACCCATTGAAACATCCTACATTTTCAGTCACTACCGTATTATAAGAATGTAACAACTCACCAAGTTGTTCTTTCCAGTAGTCCTCATCCTGATTTGTTTGGAGTTTGGTGCTGTCTACGTCACATCGTTCTCCTGACTCAGTCCCGAAGTTGAAATTTGCCTGCCCAGGTGTTGTAGCTCGCTGAAAGCGAAAGTTTGCCCGGTGCATGTTTGGCTGTCTTCTTCTTCTTACACCACCTGTTCCGTATCGTTGCCCCGATGGAGTTGACCTTGGAGGCGTAGTACACGGGACTTCCTGCTGCCTGGAATATTGCTGTGGATAACTTGTCTGTAACGAATTAAAGTCTGTAAACAAACTGTTCAAATGCCATTTTATCGGTATTTTCACTTTCGCGTACGGAACCGTAACGCACTTTTGTTGAAAGTCAAGAAGAAGCTTATTGTTTTTCATAAAGTTTACACCAAGCACTATGTCCACTGGAAGGTTTTCATATAAATATGCCCATATAGGCCAAGTCAATGTTTCAAGCTGTACAGTGAATTGCACTACCTTTTTAAGGATGACGTTCTGTTCTCCTTGTGTTATTTTTAAATAACAATCTTGAACATTAACTGGACACTTTGAACGTAACAAATTAAATGTTTTATTACTAATTAAGTTTTCTGTGCTTCCGGTATCAAGACATGCTTTAACATTTATCACTTTGTTTAATGTACTATCTACAAAAACTGCAGTGGCTTTTTCACTTTTTTCTGGTGTTTCTCGAACACACATTTTTGTAGCAAGTTAGTATTACGCGAACCGTAATTACACTTTTGTGAGGCTGTATGTCTTGTACCACACTTATGACAGAATTTGGGGATATTTTCCTTAAAATAAGTTACATTCCTTTCTTCGTTTTTTTTCCTTTTGTTGGGAACTTCGGTAAAAATCACTTTTTACCGTGAGGTGCTTTTGTATTTTTTCGAGTATTATCTCGAATTGAGCATAAGTTTTTGGAATTTCTAGAAACAATAATCTTTCTGATACATTTGGGAGTAGCCTGTCAATCACAAGCGCAATGAACTGAGATTCTGTCCAATTCACTTGTAGTAACAATGCACACCGCTTTCTATCTAAGAAAAATTGGAGTGGGGATTCCTTCACTGACTGCTTGCATAGCACATATTTCTGGATAATCTCGTCCCTGCCCAATGAGGTCACAAAAACGTCTAATATATCAGTTACTAAATGTTGCCATTGCACACCTTCACGAAGATGTTGCAACCACTTAGGCACTAAACGTTCGTGTACTTTGTCTAGTAATGACACAAGAACATCGTGTGTAGGGAAAATTTTAAGTTCTAGAATTTTCTGAATTTCTAGCAAGAAACCAAATATAGATATAGCATCACAATTAATCAAGCGAGGAATTTTCTGTAAGAGATTATGCATCGAGCTAGATGCTGCCTGAGTTGATATTTTAGACAGTTCTGGTCCCTTGAATATGGTCCCTGTATTCACAACAGACGTGACATTTTCTTGACGAGAAATGGGTTGAAAGTTAATCAAATCTCCCCCACTCGAGTTACCACGGTTTACACACGTGAACTCCATTGCAGATAAAGGATTTAGTTCATTATGTAACGCAGATCTTCTAGTTGAAGACATTCCGGCGAAATTAATTCCTTGTGGAGTATCTAGTACCCCCGTTTCATCTACAGTTACAAATGGGTTTAACTGGTAGTGCGCCATTTTACAGAAGTTTTAACTGCCCCATGCAATTCGACAGAGAACCATGCTCTGCATCTGTATGCACGTTAAACTTGAATGTTTAATGCATAAAAACCTTTAGCAAGCGCGCAGTGGAAATTTCCGCCTTATAGGTCTACTTATTTTGCTATGGGGCAGCTATGCTATTAGAAAGTACAGATAAAACACCTTTTCCAAAATATGCGAGTTTATTCATATTCACATAATGTGCAAGCACCATTAGTCTACATAAAGAAAGATTTTCGATGTTAAACTCGCTGAAATAAACATTTTCGTGTCGTATCACTTGTGCCAGTTGGATGGTTATTAATTGAACTAAATAATTAATAATGATGAACTAAATCTATTCCTTTACAGTCAAGTCAATTCTCCACGTAGTTAAACGGACGAGAAAGAAGAACAAAATATAATTTTGGTGTGTGATTGCCAATTCGAAACTTAAAAGTACTTATCCTTCCCCTCCCATGTCGTGGTTTCTCGGACACCTTCCTAAGGTGTCTGTCTAGAGGAAAAACTACTTCCTCTCCCTGGGTCAGAATCCAAAATGCGCTGCCTGAAGGGCTGCGACTTCGCACCAAGGTTTCCTTGTTACGTCATTGCGTAACCGATGCTATTGCCCTCTGGTGGCAAAATTAAGAAGATTCCATCCATCTGGCACACAAATAAACAAAATGACGGCTCCGCGCGCACTACGGTCCATACATCGTAATATAAAGTTATTAATCTGGAATAAATTGAGAAAAAAATGTGTAGTAACGCTGTGTTTCGAAAGAGTATTGAAAATAAGTTTAGGTATTCAATTCATTCATTACTCTCTCTAGAATAGTCTTCTTTTGACTTAATACAACGTTTCTAATTGAAATGCTTTATTCCAAGCAAACAAGTATTTGCAAAATTAAATATTTCGCTTTTATTTTTACGAGACATTCGAGACGAGACGAGACTTTTCAAAAGCCGTCCCGTCCCGTCTCGTGTCTCGTCTCGAAAACGAGACGAGACGGACATTCCGTCTCGTCTCGTCTCGAATTTCAAAAGGTTTGTCCCGTGAGCAACACTACACCTAACCTAACCAAACACCTTCGTGGTCAAGCCAGCAACCCTGTATTTCATCTTCTCTTCTGACGTAAGCGCGGAATGCTTTCGTGGTTATGTTAGGCTTGTTAGGATTAAATCTCCTAGCACAACTACACTACATTTAGCTTAATAACGAAAGCATTTAGCCTGCTGACGTCAGAAGACGAAATACGGCACTTGACCAAGAAGGTGCTTGAGTGTGGTACGATAAGTAAGACCTCTATCAAGGTAGAGCAGTGTTGCCACAATCTAAGTTCCCTTTCTTGCTAACTTTCTCCCTTCCTCTGAAGAAATTGCACAAGCAAACCACTGCGTGACTCCACTGGGTGCTGGCTACTTGTTCTAAAAAGTTTGATTTGTTGTTGACATGAATTAATTGAAGTTATACTCTCTGACACAACATAATCAGTATATTGCAAAATCATGTAAGGTTACTGTTATTTTGATGTCATTATGTAGGTATTCAATAAGTACATACATACTTATCACTAGCGTACGCAGTATTTTTTTTTCTCGGAAGGGGCTGGAATTGTAAAAGTGGATATCACATTGCTGCTTTCCATGAGGTAGAGGCGGGATAAACTATAAAATATTTTAAAATTGCCGTTTTTAACCTTCGTTTTAAAAGTACTCGTACTTCAAAGACAGAAATGGTAATCGGAAGACATTTTAAGGGAACTTTGCATATACCACTTTGATTTTTGCGGGGTTCTTTAGCGCTTTCATTTGATTTTTCTCAAAACTTTCTGGAGGGGCTGCAGCCCCATCAGCTCCCCCTGCCTTCGCCAGTGCATACAATAAACATGTTCTTTAACACTTTAGTATTTTTAAAATAAGGCAATTATTCTTCGTTATTAAAACCTTAAATATATAACATGGACCTGTTTTTGGTTGGAATTAGTACCACAACACTCTTTCTTCTTCTAACCCAATCCAGCCTAACCTAACCTAACCTAGCCTCACTAATGACGTCACGGCAGCCAATCGGATTGCTTAAAACTGTAGTGGCAGCAAACACTACCGCTTTTTTATTGGAGGAAGGTTGTTGTTATTTTTAAGTCCACTTTATGCACAGAAGGGCTAATTGGGACTGGTCCAACAGTTTAAAGTGGGATCCGAACCATTTGTGCCTCCACAGGGTATCGAACCCGGGACCCCTTGATTACAAAGCGACGACGTTACCACTACGCCATCTGGGAAGTCCTTATTTGAGGAATGTGGAAAGATGAGGGGGATGGTGGAAATTTTATTTTGAGCCGCCCCTGCGTGTCGCGTCCGGTCCGTGTGTCTTGTCCTTTCATTTCATCTTATCAAAATACATCCTCATCTTCAGGGACGGCTTAACTATCGGACGACTGCCCAGGGCGCCGGCCTCGGGAGGTGCCAAATCAGGGGCGTTCCCCTTCATTAGCGCCTAAACATTTTTTTTTGATTGCATAAGCGTTTGTGTTAATTTTAAAGTCCACTTTATGTACAGAAAGGCTAATCGGGTTGGTCATCAGGCTCAAAAACGGAAGGGCTGAAAATTACAGTGAAAGGAAAAGGATCCCACTGGGTAGAGAAGAAATGAAAGAAATATTTTACCTATCCAGATCGCTATAAGGGAAATGTAGGACATAATGTCCCAAAATGTAGGACTTTAAGTCAAAATGTAGGACACAAAACATTCACAATAAATAATGCACATTTCCAGAACATGTTAGAAAGTAATTTAAAAATTTCAATTTAAAAAAAATGAATAAAATTTAAAATGTCCAAAATTGTATATAATTCTACACAATACACTTCTTACTACTTGTTTTAACTGGTACTTCTCAGAGAAGCCAATTTTTATTAACGTTTAAGGTTTAGTCAAAATATATATATGAGACACTGAACACGAACAGTCAAACTCTGTGAAATTATATTGAACCCCAGTACCAAACTTTCTACAGACTTTTTTGGAAAAAAATATTTCTCTCATGGCTTCGTTATGCTGCTGGTAATAAAATTACTCTCTCATTACGACCTGGAATGGTAAATAAATATTCAGCAATTACCATAACTTGAAATGGATCCACAAGTTTCATCTAGGGTAGTTTTAATTCAATAGCATTGTTCTCTATACCCCCTGCTTTAAGAATAGGAAACATCTTGTTCCATCAGTATAAACCCCAAAGCAATAAATTCCACTTAGACACTGAGCAGCAGTGACGTGCACTGAGGAGTAGCTAGTCTAGCAGAGATAGATCAGTCAATCTCACATTTCGAAATATATTCAAATCACAATATTTATTGTCTTGTTAAAGCCACAGTTCATATGCAACACTTTGTTTTCCACCCGCTTCTCGTCCATCAGTGCGATCCGCAGATAAAGATGGCTGGATACCCTAGCTCGCTCTTCCTCCGCCTGACCAGTTTCCAGGTAGAAACGGCCGCCCGAAGGAAAGGAAGATTTCTACCTCTACCTCCCTTGTCCCCTCGCCTCCCGCTGCAATGGTTGAAAGCCCGTGCTTTCAGGTCCCGCAGTCTATCTCCTATAGGACAGATAGGGGATTGGTTTCTCATAGATTTTTTGTAAATCCTCTAAAGAACTCAGGGTAAAATTTTCTGCAGTACTTATGTTCTCTGTATTTACACAACCTTTTACACGTTGTACAATATGTATGTATAATATGGGATGTACTTAGTTTTATTATTTATGAAATGGGAACGTGTTATGTGCAGACAATAATGTTATGCTTTCTTTCTTCAAATATTGTTTGGTTTGATTTGGTGTTTTACGTCCACTTTATGCACAGTAAGGCTAATCTGGACTGGACCTACAGTTTAAAGTGGGATCCGAACCACTATGTGCCTCCACCGGGTATCGAACCCGGGACCCCTTGATTACAAGGCAATGACGCTACCACTGCGCCATCGGGGAGGCTTTTCTTCAAATATGGAATATATAATGATTAAATTACAAATATGTGCTCGGGCTCTCTCTCACTCTCGTTTTAGTAGTGTTTTATTTAAATATACTACTTTGGCCTCTAACAGTGATAAATACGGATGTATTTATTTTGGCAAGAGAACGCGTGTTCATATTGTTGTTGGTTTGGTTTATTTTACTTCACTTTTCTGCCACATTTGGTTATCGCGAAATGAGTGATGATATGATGAAATTGATGAAGGGACCTCATATAAACAATCGAGGCCAGGATTCGAACCGTGATGAGTGCGCATTCTTGTCCTATGTGTTGTACTCTGCAGTGAATAATGAAATAATTTGGAATGAAAGATGTATCTCAGAACTCAAAAAGCCAAATGAATATTATTGAAGAAACTACAAAAAAGTGTTTTTTGTTACCTCTTTTGTTTCTGTGCACAAATTGTACTTAAAACACCAAATCAACCAGCCGTGGGGGAGTGGTTATCACAGCGCGCTACGACACCAGGAGTTCTGGGTTCGAACTCCGACCTGGGCATGGGTGTTCTTCGAGTTTGTTCCTTCATTAATTTTATCGTATCATCTTCGCAATAAACCAAATGTGACAAAGATCGACGCTAAGTAACAAAAATCAAATCAAATCATTGATTGCTTGATTTAGTTTATTGTACTTCGCTTTTCCGCCACTTTTAGCTAATCGCGAAGATGATACAATAAAATTGATGAAGGGACACACACAGAGAATACCCATCGCCAAGCCGAGATTCGAACCCAGGATCTCTGGCTTAGTAGTCAAATCAAATAGTTTTTTATTTTCGAATGTGGGTGGGAGTTACTTGTACTTTTTTTAGTACTGATTCATCATTTTGCAATATTTTCCTGTTATTGACATTCTTTTTTTATAAAAATAAATACTGGGCCCTACAACGGCTGGGGGTTCGACGGGCTGATCACCCGTCACCCCAATACTGGTCTAAGACCTCCACGCTATAACAGGTGACGAAGGAACAGTGTGGGAGGGAGAACAGCAGTCGGTAGGTAAGCCAAGGCCCGCCAAGGTGCTGTAGAGCTGTGGGGTTATGTTAATACTGGGCCCTAAAGGGAAGATGGGTGTGACCCACACCAACCCCACCCCCCTTGAGCACGCCACTTACTGCTATTCCAAGTGTCGACGTCACCGCACGTCACTGCTGAGCAGTGACATCATCAGAATGTGGCCCCAAAACTTTGTTCATTAATTGCTTCCGTTTATGTTCTACCAGAAACTTTTATGTCATTTTTGAGCAATGGCTGAATCAAAATAAATTTCACTATTGAGTTTGGGAGCGCAGTCCATAGACTTGTAACTTGCATAATTTCTCTTTGTTCAACTGAAACACGTATTTTCCTAATTAATATTAGCCTATATGACGCTCAAAATGTAGGACATTTATGATATTTTTCAAATTCCTCCCGGACGCCGGACATAAGGCTAAAATGTAGGACATGTCCGGGAAAAACCGGACATTTTTTAACCTTAATTATACCTTAAGAAACTGAACTAGAGAAAGACAATGTTAGTTTCCTTTCATGGGAGCGAGAAGTAGAAGAATTATGTGTTGATAAAAATTTAATTCCTCTGGTAGCTCAGTTGGTGTCGGCCCCCATGGCGGAGTGGTTAGCACATCGCGCTACGACGCCAGGGGTCCCGAGTTCGAATCCTGGCTCGGACATGGATGTTTGTGATTGTCTGTCCTGAAAAGTCCTGAAATTGAAATATGAATGAAATGATATGAGTGAATGAAGTGTGATGGGGGAAGCTTCCGCAAAGGGGCTTTCCTTAAAAAAAAAAAAAAAAAAAAAAAGTTGGTAGAGCGGTGGACTGTAGTTGTTGATCACGTAATAATCCATAGGTCGCTGGTTCAAATCCGGCCCGGAGGAAACTTTTTTTTTATAATACGTTTCATGGCCGACAAAGTAAGGGGCAAGTACGAGAACAATGTAGATTACGCTGACTGTTCGTTATGAAATATATAATGGACCCACGCATGTTGGCCTCGCCCCCCTGAAATTTCTGGAAAGAGTTAATTTAATTGTTTTCTGTGACTTACAGGCCGTAAGTTACAGCAACTATTATTATTATTATTATTTGAACTTGGGGTAGGAATCAGGGGCGTACCCAAGGGAGATTGGTGTGGGTCATAACCCATCCCTTTTAGGGCCAACTATTCCTAACAAAAGGGACAGGAAAAGAGTGCAAAATGAGGAATGACTACTAAAAGAAAGTACACGCAACTCCCACCACCTTTCGAAAATCAAAAATGATTTGATATGCCTACTAAGCCAAAAGTGGAGAAGCATAGTAAAATAAACCGAATCAATCAATGACTTGTTTTGATTTTTGTTACTTAGCGTCGCTTTTTGTCACATTTGGTTAATCGCGAAGATGATACGATAAAGTTAATGAAGGAACAAGCACAAAGAACACCAATGTCCAGGTCGGGGTTCGAACCCGGAACTCCTGGTGTCGTAGCACGCTGTGATAACCACTACCACACGGCTGATTGATTTGGTGTTTGAAGTCCACTTTATGCACGGAAAGGCTAATTGGGACTGTACCTACAGTTTAAAGTGGGATCTGAACCACTACGTGACTCCACAGGGTACCGATCCGGGACCACTCGCACTCCACCACGGAGGTTGGCTGACAGACAACAAATACGAGAGGAAAGACGTAATAACACAGGATAACAATAATAGAATTCACAATCTTTTCGAGGCTATCTTAACTTAAAAGGGACTTACTGAATGAAACAGCAACATAAGTTTGTCGATTTTCTTTTTCTGGTTACCAATACAGACATGAATTAATTCTCAAATTATCATTCATAGAAGAAGAAGAAGAAATGAAGTAAGACCTACGTTGTTTGTGCTCCGCAAATAATGTGTGAATTTAATGTGTTTGCACGCTTTTTAGCCTGAAATAATATAAGGACATAACGCAGTAAGTACTATACTAAAGTTATAACTAGAACAAGTGAAACTAAGGAACATATATAATGTTATATTGCTAAAATTTGTAAGTGAACCAAATGTAAACAAACTAATTACAAGTGAACAACGAGTTAACGTGTGCAACTACTTTATACATCGCGATAGGAGGCAACGTAGGAACTGCTTGAAAATGAGTACTTGTTCTGCATGTTCAAAGCCTGTGTCAAGGCAGGACATACTTTCAAAAATACAATGTAAGGACTGTTTTAACTGGTATCACACCAAATGTGTTCATCTAGAGGAGAATGACGTGGAATTTATTAAATCAACAAATGAAGGATGGCGGTGTATAAAATGTGCTAAATCTAGGCGTGGTAGCTTGCTAGAAGAAAGTGTAAATGAACCATCAGGAGAAGTAAAACCGTCTATTACGGATGTGTATGAGCTATTACATAGTTTGAAAAGGGAAGTGGAAAATCTGAGGAAACAACAAGAAACCACCGAACGCGAATTAGGAAAGTCGCTTGATCTCGCACATGAAAAACTTGATGAAAATGTGGAGTTGGTTAAAAAACAATCTGAAACCATCGCAACGTGTCTGCTTCAAATAGAACAGTTAAAAGAAGAGAATATTGTTATAAAAAAGAAATTAAATGAGTCACAATTGCAATTAGACGAATTAGAGCAATATGGGAGAAGAAACACATTGGAAATATGTGGTGTTCCTGTTAATCAGAATGAAAATTTGTTTGAAGTTGTAAAAAATGTAGGGCGAGTGTTAGATATTGAAGTAGATAATCAAATGATAGACACCTGTCATAGATTAAAGAAGCCTCCTCAACAAAAATCTGCAGCCATCATTGTTAAGTTTGTTAGGCGAGTAGATAAGGATAAATTTATGGAAAGAAGAAAAGTAAAAAGAAATCTAAATTGTCTTCATTTGGGTTACACTAACAATGATATGGTATACATTAACCAAAGTCTCACCCCCCTTAGAAGGAAATTATATAGTGAAGTCAGGGCAATTAAACGGGAAAGAAATTATGCCTACGTATGGGTTGATAATTCTGGAAATATAAGATTGAGAAAGAGAGAGGGTGACAAGGATGTATATGTAGTAAGAACAACTGATGACTTAGATAACTTGAAACAATAAATGGCTTCGGAAAAATGTAATGAACTATCTGTCTACTACCAGAATGTTAGAGGGTTAAATACAAAATTACACAAACTATACTCTAGTATATCCCTCGAAAATTATGATGTAATCATACTAACAGAAACTTGGTTAAATGTAGGTGTATATGATGGCGAGTTCATAGATAACCGGTACAATGTTTATCGTCAAGATCGGGTCCATAAGGGAGGGGGAGGTGTCTTGGTTGCTGTAGCAAACAAATATTCTGTTGAGGACTTTAAAATCACTATAGAATATGTAGAAATAGTATGTATCAAATTTATATTTGAATATACAAGTTACTTTTTTTTATCAGTATATTTTCCACCAAAATCACCAATTAAGAAGTATCAGGATTTTTTTGAATTTGTTGAGGAGATTGCTAACCGGCATAGTTTTAAAGTAATTATTGTTGGTGATTTTAATATTACCACAATAATAGATGATCAATATAATTTATTGGAAGGTGGACCTATTAGTACCTCTCTTGCTAATTTTTTATCAATGGGAAATCTTAAATCTGTCAATCATGTAAAAAATAAAAATGGGAAAACCCTTGATTTATTATTGACAAATATAAGTGATAGCATGACTCTTATTAGAAATTTACACCCGTTGCTTGAGGAAGACCACCACCACCCGTCACTACATATTCAGGTCTTTTTAAACAAAAAGGTTACTAGTGTTAAATCAAATCCAGTTACTGTATACAATTATGCAAGGGCAGACTTCTACAATATGTACAAACACTTGGAAAATGAAAAATGGGACAATTTAACTACTTACAAGAATCCCAATGAAGCCTTAGACTATTTTTACAAGGTAATTAATGGTGTGATAGACATATATGTACCGAAAATATCAATATGTAAAAAACGTTCTTATCCATGTTGGTTTACATCTGATATAATAAGAAACTTAAAAGAAAAAGAAACATACAGAAGAAAGATGAAATATTCAGACTATTATCAAACTAAATTTGTTGAATTACGTAGAAAACTAAAAAGAATGATAAATATAGCATATAAAACATATGTATCAGAAATAGAGAACAATTTAATAAGCAACATTAAACCATTTTGGAATTTTATAAGAAACAAGAAAAAAACAAATAGGAAACTAGCTTATATGATGTATAAGGGTAATAGATTGGAAACGAACGTATTAATTACTAATGGTTTTGCTGAATATTTTCAAACAGTGTATGCTTCAAATCCTTCAACATATAACATCATTGAATCCTCTGACATGATAGTATCTCAGTCGTTGGTGGTAGATTCTATCACCAACGCAGAATGCAATGAAGCCATAAAAAAACTGAAATCAACCAAATCTAGTGGTCCCGACCAATTGCCAACATACATATTCAAAGGTTGTGCCGAATTATTATGCACCCCTTTGTGTTATATTTACAATATTATTTTAAAAACTCAAATATTTCCTGATCTTTGGAAAATCAGTAAAATTTGTCCTGTTTTAAAAAAGGGAGACCCATGCGAAATTACAAATTACCGACCCATTTCACTAATCTCAGCTCCTTCAAAAATATTTGAATATATATTATATGACAGGATATTCAACCATATTAAACCTTATATATCAATAGATCAACATGGTTTTTGTCCTGGAAAGTCTACTTCAACTAATTTGGTCAATTTCACACAGAGTATATCCGATTCCCTCGATGATAGGAATTCTGTTGATGCAATATATATGGACTTCGCCAAAGCCTTTGATACTCTTGATCACGATGTATTGTTAAGTAAATTGTCTAAGTTTGGTCTCTCTCATAACTTTCTTACGTTAATATCCTCTTACCTATGCAATCGAATGCAATTTGTGACATACAATCAAGCTAAGTCATACACTTACAAAGTCTGTTCCGGTGTACCACAAGGCTCCAATCTTGGACCATTATTCTTTCTATTATACATCAATGATCTACCCACAATTTTTAAATACTCAAAATGCTTACTTTTTGCTGATGACTTAAAATTGTATAAAGTAATGAAAGATTCAAATGATGCACATAAGTTGCAAAAAGACTTGGAAAATGCACAAAGATGGAGCATTGAAAATAAATTAAACTTTAATGTCACAAAATGTTTTGCAATAACTTTTTCCAGGCAAATCAAACCCAATATTTATCAGTATACAATGAATAATCGTGCATTACAAAGAGTAAATCAGATAAATGACTTAGGAGTTACATTAAATAATAAATTATCTTTTGGAACACACATTGATCAGATTTGTAATGATGCTTACAGAACGTTAGGGTTTCTAATTAGAAGTTCACAAGACATGCATAATGAAAGAGCTCTGACAAGCCTGTTTAATTGCCTTGTTCGAACCAAATTAGAATATGCAAGTGTAGTCTGGTCACCTTACACTCAATGTAATAGCAAAAAGATAGAAATAATTCAGAAGAAATTTGTTCGTTACTTATATTACAAAAAACACAAAACATCATCTTTTCAGGATCAGGTATCATATAAACAACTACTCAGAGAATTCAATGTTACACCTCTGTACGAAAGGAGAGTAGTATCACATCAATTATTTTTATATAAGTTAGTCAACGGGCTGGTTGACAGTCCAAGTCTCCTCCAAACATTAAAATTTAATGCTAAGAAGGACATGTTGCGGTTCAGGCAGCCTTTTTATTACAGTAAATCCAACTCAACAGAACACCAGAATTCCCCCATTCTAAGACTATGTATTAAACATAATGAAATAGTCAGAAACGGTGGAGACTTGGATTTCGCTATGCCATTCATGCAATTCCTGTCCGTCCTTCGAAGAATATCATGAATAAATAATAAATAATTATAGATGTTTTCTGTGTATATGGGTATGTTTGTAAATACAATTTGCCTGTATGTGTGTATATTTGTTTATATATGAGTATTTACATGTGTATAGTTATAAATGCCTCAGTCTGTATATAGATATGTACCTTGTTCTACCTCAGTGAATATCATTTTTGGATTTATGTTCTCTAGAATACTTGTGCTGGTGTTTTTTATGAAACGATTATTGTAGTTTTGCTCTCCTTTTTCTTCTATTGTTTTTGTATTGTTGGAATTATAATTTTTTAATTGTTTAAAATATATATATATATGTAAGCCTATTGTAATTGGAGCGAAAGCTCTGTTATAGGTGAAATAAATAAATAAATAAATAAATAAACTATTTTAATACTCGCACTTAATCGACTTGCACCTGTTCCAAATTTAATTCATAATACATTGTTGTCGAAAAAAAAGGTTTTATTCATAAAGAACAATTTATAACTTTCATGGTAATAGAATAATCTTTCGGAAAATAAAGTGAACAGACTCGTGCATACTCCGCACTTTCCTTTCCACATTTCAATGTTATCCCCCATGTCAATCTTATGTCAATCAATCAATCTTATGTCAATCAATTCTATTTTCCTCATTTATTTACACTGTAAACTTTTCACTTGTCCTAACCCACAAAAAGATTTTGTACAAAAAAATGAACAGTAGTAGACGTTACATTTTCTAACATTTCCCATGCTTTGAACGACTTCAAGAGTAGTTCCGGAAAATCCCACCAGATGGCATATCGGATAATTTTAATCGCGATATTCGCGATGATTAAAATTACCACCTGAGCGCTAGTGTCGCTTCCAATATGGCCGCTCTATGATGGATAAATCTTTGTTTACATTCAGTAGTAGAGTCTTCTAAGCATCACCAGTTCGGTATCTTTGACAACAACCCCAGAGGAAGCCAATCGGCAACGTATCTGGTTTCAAGCCACCACCTGTTTTTCGGCAAAACGCTGTTCGTCACTTTTGCCTGCAGTGTTTAGACATCCATTCATTCACTGTGACGTTATACTCACAAGGTCTTTATATTGTACAGGGAGTCCATAAAGCCCTGCAAAAAACTAAAACTTTATAACTTTTTAGCTGTTGCGTTTAACAATACGCATTTTTTGGGTGAGAAGGGTGGAAGTTTAAAGTTTTGTTCTGGCCACACTGCTCAGTGACGCTTGCACTGGTAATCACGTGATCATGTGACTTAAGATGGCGTCCATCCAGGAAAAGGCACAGTGTGTTCTGTGGTTTGCAGAGTTAAAATCATGTGTTTCAGTGCAGAGAAAGTTCCAGACAACATATGGGAAACCACCCCCAGCAAATTCAAGTATCAAGAGATGGTAACGGCAACGGGAAGTGTGTCAGATTTGCCACGCAGTGGAAGGTCAGGATCGAGTGAAGATGTGATTCAGTCAGTGCAGGACAGCGTGCATCGGAGTCCAATCAGTGACGTGCACTGAGGAGTAGCTAGTCTAGCAGAGATAGATCAATCAATCTCACATCTCGAATTATATTCAAATCACAATATTTATTGTCTTGTTAAAGCCACCACAGCTCATATGCAACACCTTCTTTCAACGCGCTTCTCGTCCATCGGTGTTCTCCGCGGGCAAAGCTGGCTGGATACCCTAGCTCGCTCTTCTTCTGCCTGACAACTGGTAGAAACGGTCCCCCGAAAAAAAGAAAGATTTCTACCTCTACCTCCCTTGCCCCCTCGCCCCGCTGCAATGGTTGAAAGCCCGTGCTTTCAGGTCGCCCAGTCTATCTCCTATAGGACAGATAGGGGATTGGTTTCTCATATATTTTTTTGTAAATCCTCTAAAGAACTCAGGGTAAAATTTTCTGCAGTTCTCTGTATTTACACAACGTTTTACACGTTGTACAATATGTATGTATAATATGGGATGTAGTTTTATTATTTATGAAATGGGAACGTGTTATGTTCAGACAATAATGTTATGCTTTCTTTCTTTTTTTCAAGTATGGAATATATAATGATTAAATTACAAATATGTGCTCGGGCTCTCTCTCACTCTCGTTTTAGTAGTGTTTTATTTACATATACTACTCTTGGCCTCTAACAGTCATAAATACGGATGTATTTATTTGGGCAGGAGAACGCGCGTTCATATTGTTGTTTGATTGGTTTATTTTACTTCGCTTTTCTGCCACATTTGGTTATCGCGAAAAAGAGGATGAGTGATGATATGATGAAATTGATGAAGGGACCTCATATGAACAATCCAGGCCAGGATTCGAACCCGTGATGAGTGCGCATTCTTGTCCTATGTGTTGTACTCTGCAGTGAATAATGAAATAATTTGGAATGAAAAATGTATCTCAGAACTCGAAAAGGCAAATGAATATTATTGAAGAAACTACAAAAAAAGTGTATTTTGTTTCCTGTTTTGTTTCTGTGCATAAAGTGGACTTAAAACACCAAATCAACCAACTGTGCGGGAGTGGTTATCACAGCTACGACACCAGGAGTTCCGGGTTCGAACTCTGTCTTGGGCATGGGTGTTCTTTGTGTTTGTCCCTTCATTAATTTTATCGTATCATCTTCGCAATTAACCAAATGTGACAAAAAAGCGACGCTAAGTAAAAAATATGAATAGAAATCATTGATTGATTGCTCGATTTGGTTTATTTTACTTCTTTTTTCCGCCACTTTTGGCTAATCGCGAAGATGATACGATAAAATTGATGAAGGGACACACAAAGAATACCCATGGCCAAGCTAAGATTCTAACCCAGGATAGTAGTGTAAACTTATTGTTTCAAAATAATACTTGGTACGAGCCCTCTTTTTTACCTTTTTTTTATCAATTGAATATCAGTTTTTGACATATTTTGACAATTTTTTGTAGATGTTTTAGTACAATTTTATTTTTTTCCCACTCGTACTTGGTACGAATGCCACGATCTTACGTGATATAACTTAACCTATCCTTTTTTTCTTACGATTTTTTTTCAGTGATATAACTGAACCTATCATTTTTTTTATTTGCGATCTTTTACGCACCGAACTAACTTACATTGGACTCCGCGTTTGTTTTAATATTTCAGTATTTTAAAGTTTTTTCACATATTTTATATAACCTAAAAAATGTGTTGATTTTTTTTAGTATGTGGCAATTCTTTTTTTTTTTACGAATTTTTTAAAACTGTTCCGTCACCCTCTCGTTCTTCACGTCGTACGCGAAGGACTTCTCGGCGACCAGGATGACGCTGCACACGGTATCCTCGGGCAATGGACTGTTGAACTCGCAAACGATCTTGATGTTGGTTCGATCGTTGACCACGACCTGCTTCCGCTTCGTCGTGTTGATGACGAACATGGGTCTGTGGATTTTGAATTCGCTGGGTGTGTAGTACATGTCGACGTTTCCCTCTGTTACCCTCTTGTAAGCGGTGTAAGCTTCGTAAAGTTTTAGGTAATCATCTTTGGTCATGTCGAGGTTGTAATTTTCGCGCGGGAACACTTCGTTCCTGCCATTCTTCAGATAAACATTTTTGATCTTGGAGTCGTCGAATTTGCTGGAATCTTTTTCCTGATTGTTATCGCGTCCGGTCTGAAAGAGTACAATGACGAAATCTGGCATGTCGAACTGTATGTTGTTGAATTGCGTCGTGACGTCAAATTCCAGATGACTTCCTGACGCTATTTTTTGCACGCACTGGTAACCGTGAAAGTGAATGGGCACCTGTGGACTTTTCAAGATCTCCGCTTTGTACTTGAGGGCGTAGTTTGTTTCGTATTCCACGATCGGCATTCTCAACTCCATGCTCCGGATGACGCATTTTGCTGCTTCGGGTAAAGTGTTGGGCAGCGGCGTGATACCGTCCGGACCCAAAGTAGCGTATCGCATCAGTGCGTCGTTATCGTTGGCCGCTCTTCGAAATGTGATTCTCAGTCCTCCCTTCCACATGATCTCCTTGTAGTCCGAGAAGAATTCCTGAAGCAGACGCATGGGAAAGAGTACCGTGTGACTTCTCGTCGATATTTTCGTCCCCGCTTCGAAACCCCCTGCCTGATAGTAACTGGCGTCCGTTTTGGATAATTTCAATGTTCCCACTGCCGTTGACGTGATGCCTGGATAATCGATTCTGTCGATGACGGTGTTGTGTTTCCTCACCTCCACCTGCGAGAAAAGATGAGGCACGAAATTGTCCACGAGTTTCAAATTGGCATTGGGCGGGAACGCTTCTCCGTTTTCCTTTTTCACCACGTCGAATTGAAGGTAAAGGTCCGCTCTGTGAGGATGAACGAACCCGTCGCCGACATCCAAATCGTATTCGATCTCCCGGCCCGCTCCGTTCAAATTTGCGAACGTGCGACGGTTCGGAGGAAAAGATTGCAATTCGTAACTTTCGATTTGCTCCATTTTTTTTCACTATGTGTTATTTATTATACGTCGATCTCCACGACGGCAGTCGTCGTGGCACCTGCAAAATCCACCACTCTCCTTTCTCGTTCGTCACCACCAACTCTATGTTGTCTATGCGGTTGCGACATACTGGAAAATAGATCAGAGAAGAGGGTGTGTAGATGATCGGTTCCATGAATTCGGAACTGGGTTTGAACGTGGCTATGATTCCCGTCTGCTTGTGACTTCCTAATCCGTCGGATTTCGTGATCATGCCTTCGGCCACGTTGCAGTGAACGTTCAAAGTTTCGATGGCTAGAAATTTAGGAATGTTTGCTCCCGTGTGCTTGATGCCAGCTTCGAGTTTGGTGTTGTTCTCGAAACCTAAAAGTTCTCCTATGGTGCCCAGGTCCACGGTCTCCGTTGCGGACACGATTTCGACTCTGTGCGTGACCGAATTTTGAGAAAGGTACGTGCCTTTAGGTAATTGAGCTTGCAAAGTAGAAAGATTGTATTGACCTGGCGTGACGACGATATGTTCACTTCCGACGCTAATTTTGTTGTTGTGCTGCGTGACGTTAGGTATGAGGTACATGCTGTAGAATGCACGTAAAGCTATGGATTTAAGATAGACGATGTCGTCGTGCAGCGTGAGTTTCAAGATCGAAGATTCGCTCGTGAGATGGAACACACCCATGATGCTTTAGGTTCCACAATGCTTTCTGGAAATCTTCCACCGATGGCTTATTTATTTTAGAGAGAAACGTGAGCATGGAGAGACAGAGATGACCGCAGTTCACGTCTCCGAAATTTTGCATGCGTTCGTCGTTGTAGTATAGGTTGTTCGTTTTCAGATAATGAACTAAATTTGTAGGTGGAACACCTCCGAAAGAATCAAAAACAAATGCTTTGTTAATGTTTGAATTTTTCTGGTAACATATCCAATGCGTGCCTGGATTTTCTTGACTGTCCAAGTTGACTACGCCACATTCTCTATTTTTAACGGTTGAAGGTAACGAATCGGACATGAAAACGCCTCTGAAGTGTTTGATTTGTAATGGTTTGATCAGAGATTCAATGTCTCGGTTGGTGAGTGCTTCTTCTTTTTTTTATACTTGCTCGCGACCCCTGCCCTTTCTTCTTCATAGCCACATTGTGACGTTTCTGTTCTTCCAATTCCGCCTTGTTCTTTTTCGCGTCGATCACGGTTTTCGCGATGGCGGCGCTACCCCAGCCAAACTTCCAACGGCCCCCAATGCTGCCAGGATGGCCGGGATGCTGAATATGAACCCCCCTGTCTTTTGCTGTTTCCGAGAACGCTGCAACCGTCTCAATTGTGGAGTGCTGAGCTGCAATTTCATTCCATGTCCTTTGGACAAGCAAGAACGTTTCTTCTCGCGTTGTTTCTTGGTGAGTAACCCATCGAGGGCACCCAGCGTTTTCAGATTCGAATATGGTATCTGGTACACGACACCCTTGGGCTTCATGTTATTTTCACGGTATGTTATTTATATATATATGTTCTGAGATTTTTTTTGTTTCCCTCGTGTAATTTTTTTTCAAGGTATGTTATTTTATATACTCCGCAGCCGTTACACAAATTCTATTACGTGCTTTGTTTTCTTACCAAGAAGTTCCTTTGTCCCCTTGTACACGATTCGAGTTTTGTTCTCGATTAAAATAGATAGCTTCTCGTCGGATAACATGTTAGCGTATCGATCTGGTAAAAATAGACTGTATTGTCCGTTGAGCAACAGACATACTTTGGGTCCATACTGGGTAGAAACAATTGAACCGGAAGTTATCGTGTAAGGTTTGTCGACTTCCAATTCCTGAATTTTTATATACTCGACTGACAAATTTAGCATTTGTTTTAATGCTTGGAGGTCACTTATTTTTCAGTAATATCGAAGAAATTCAGGGTGTGTTAGAGAATTTTAATTTTTCACAATGTGTTATTTATATACCGAAGAATTTTTTTTTGATCTCGTAGATTTTTTTCACGATGTGTTATTTATATATGAAGCTTTTTTTGACTTGTACATTTTTTTGACACGTACATTTTTTTGTCTCGTACATTTTTTTTGACACGTACGTTTTTTTTGACACGTACATTTTTTGTCTCGTACATTTTTTGACATTTTTTGTCATTTTTTTGACACGTACATTTTTTTGACACGTATATTTTTTACACCTACATTTTTTCTCACATTTTTTTTGACAGGTACATTCTTTTGACACGTACTTTTTTGTTGCACATTTTCTGACAACTTTTTTTTTGACGAGACAATTTTTTTGACGATAAAAATTTTTTACGATAAAGCAACTTTTTTTCTGACGATGTCCACGTCAACTTTTTTTGACGAGACAAATTTTTTTTGACGATAAAAATTTTTTACGATAAGGCAACTTTTTCGATGTCCACATCAACTTTTTTTTGACGAGACAAATTTTTTTTGACGATAAAAATTTTTTACGATAAGGCAACTTTTTTTTCTGACGAAAATTTTTCCACGTCAACTTTTTTTTGACGAGACAAATTTTTTTGATGATAAAAATTTTTTACGATAAGGCAATTTTTTTTCTGTCGATGTCCACGTCAACTTTTTTTGTGTCGAGACAAATTTTTTTTGACGATAAAAAATTTTTACGATAAGGCAACTTTTTTTTCTGACGATGTCCACGTCAACTTTTTTTGACGAGACAATTTTTTTTAACGATAAAATTTTTTTACGATAAGGCAACTTTTTTCTGACGAAAAATTTTTCCATGGGAATTTTTTTTTTGACATGTACATTTTTTTTACGTATATATTTTTTGTCATATTTTTTTTGACACGTACATTTTTTTGACATGTATATTATTTTTTTTCACGATTTGTATTGAAGATTTTTTGTGTGTGTTAGAGAAAGAAAGTTCGTGCTTTGGAAAACGCGATGATGTGCGTGATGATATCTTCGGTCTCCTGTTTAGACTTGCGCCAATCATCCGTGTATCGTCTTCTCCCCTGCCTCGCCTCGTGAAGTTCGTCCATCCTGTCGTTTAATTTTTCCCCTGCAGCTGAAAGAAGAGTGTCGAGATCACCGCACCTCATGCCACTTATCTCCCGAAGATGGTCCTTGAAAACCATTTCACAAGGGATACGAAATTCCGGCGTTGTTCTTGCTATGTTTAAAAGTTTCCCTACATCCCCACAATCTCCGTTTAAAGCGTGTTTGAATATGATGCATACCAGTTCGGGCGGTAAGTCGGTTATACAAGACATGTTGTTATTTTTTTTTACTGTATGTTATTTATTTATATACCCCACCCAAATTTCTGTTACATCAAAATTGTCTGCAAAACTTATGTTTTTTTTTAAATCATTAGGGGAGCAGATGTTGTTGCATCCTATAGTTAGGAATGAAAGATTTGGATATGATGTGAGAATTCTGCTTATGTTGTTATGATCTGGTTTGTATGGAAAATGAACCCATTTAACAGCATCTGGGTTCTTGGATAGACCTGTGTAATTTGTCTGTTCCAGAACAAACTCATCATGATCCAGAATGTAATTAAAAGTTAAAAATTTGCCAGTTGTTCCCCACAGTTTAGTTTTTATACACGATTTTGTAAAATTTGGAAACAGGTGTGTGAGAATAACAGGGCAAAAATAATTGTCAACAATTTCACACCCAACCCAATATCCAGAATAACAATTATAGAGCGACAGATCCTCAAGTGTTATTTTACCTAAATCTAAATATTGTATGTGTGTTCCTCTAGATCCGATACTCTCTATTGTTGCAACACCATTCTTCCCAACATCATTAAACTCATCAACAAAATAGCTAAGCTCCTCAGATTTAACAAACTTGCTCATCTACAAAAAAATAAGAGTTAAGCATAAATGCAAAAATTATTGTGATTTCCACTGAATTCAAGATATACCCTAATAAAAATATATCTTATACCCTTGGGTATGATAATTTTACGGCTCTTGCCCGGGTGAATAGTTTCACCTACAAATACACGGTTGTTGAAATACTCAACACCAATATAGTGAATTGTTGGGTTTTGAATGCAAATTTTGACATAATTTGTTTTAAAATATTTTCTGTCTGTTCTTCTTATTATTCTTGTCCCATATCTTGTTAGTGGCTTATAAGATTTTAATTTAATTCCTCTCCTATTATACAACTCAAAATGTGTTTTGGGATCTCTGCTGGGCATCTACAATTGAAAAATTGTTAATGTTATCACATCCAATCTCATATTCAATATCTTCCTGACCATCTATTATCAAAAATTAGATTCGGATGGGTAAATTGTAACTCTCATTACTTCCCCAAGTTCAATATTAAAATATGACAGAGTACATTTCTTGAAGAAGTAATTGTTTTTTTGTGATAATCATAACATATGTCTCTTCTGTGTCTTTATTCCTAACAAAACCTCTTCCAATGCCTCGCATTTCAGATAAAAATCTAATGGGGCGATCCTCATAAGAATAAACAATAGCTTGGGTTAATGGATCCATGCTACAAAAGAATCAAAAATAAACTCCAAATCTATACATCAATCCCAAAAATACCTCATTCTTGTATCTTGTATTGATAGCTCTTAAAGTGATTTTATTTTTCAAATCATACAGATTATATCCTATGGTGATGTATTTCAAGTTTGGATAATATTTTAGGTTAGTGTATATAGTTTTGTAACCACCAACAAGATCAAAATGCATCCATTCTGTACTGTAGTCCATAAGCAAATCGGGGGAAGCATTGCAGAATAATCTTAGAACTTGGCCATTGTCGATTGGGTTGAAACAAATATCAACTCTGTGATAATAAATTTTATTGTTTGTTTTTGTGACAAAATACCCTATTAAATTTGAAATGTATGACCCAACCTCAAACTCAAATACATCGACATTGCTGCATATGTCATCTGGGGATGAGTTTGTGTTAATTATGTAACAATGTATGTATTTTGATTCTGATATCTCTGCAATTTTTTTAAATTCAAAAAATTGCACCATGCCAAGCTTCAGGTATTGTATCCTGGAAACATTTTAATTTGCTCATCACACTTGACAGATAGGATAGGAAAATTGCACAGAGACGTGCTAACAATATTTTGTTTGCTAACAATTTCAAGTTCCTTGAGTGGGAATATGTTGTTTCTAAGATCAGCATTGATTCTGTAGTACAGCATTGCTGTGGAACATGTTAAGTCCTTGGATTCTGTCACACCCATTCTAATACAATTAATATCACAAGTTCCATTACAAGGCACGCACCGCATAAAATCATAATTTCAAGCGATGGCATGGAGTAATTATTTTTCCACGATTCCATATCATACAAAAAAATTATACTGCAATTGGAGCTTCAGCAGTTCGGGACTGTGCAATATATTGTCTACAAATGTAGGAAAAATAATATTGTACGGGTTGCAAACAAAACTCCCAAAGCTTATGTATTTCAGGTTTCTTAAATTTGAAACAGAATCCAAACTGTCTGGAAGTTCATAAAAGTGAAGCCATTCTACAAGCGGGTCTATCTCAGCTTCTGCATGATATATTTGAGCAAGAGGTGATGTGTTTATAATATTTGTTGGGTTGTAATATGTTATTCCATAATTTGACCTATACTGGTGATACCTGGGAATGGATATAATTTTTGAATTTTGGCTGAATGAAAATATATCAATGTTCTGTGTGAAGTCTTTCAATTCTCTAAATTGATCCAATCTTGTGCTTATAATTGTTGCCCTTACAAGTTTTGCATATTTTATTTTATTTACAATCTGTGCAAACATCTTAAACCTAATAGGACCTAGCTCCATTATATCATAGGTTAAAACATCCAATGCGAGCAGGGATTCAACATTGTTTTAAGATTATTCTGCAATGCTTCCCCCGATTTGCTTATGGACTACAGTATAGAATGGATGCATTTTGATCTTGTTGGTGGTTACAAAACTATATACACTAACCTAAAATATTATCCAAACTTGAAATACATCACCATAGGATATAATCTGTATGATTTGAAAAATAAAATCACTTTAAGAGCTATCAATACAAGATACAAGAATGAGGTATTTTTGGGATTGATGTATAGATTAGGAGTTTATTTTTGATTCTTTTGTAGCATGGATCCATTAACCCAAGCTATTGTTTATTCTTATGAGGATCCCCCCCTTAGATTTTTATCTGAAATGCATGGCATTGGAAGAGGTTTTGTTAGGAATAAAGACACAGAAGAGACATATGTTATGATTATCACAAAAAACAATTACTTCTTCAAGAAATGTACTCTGTCATATTTTAATATTGAACTTGGGGAAGTAATGAGAGTTACAATTTACCCATCCGAATCTAATTTTTGATAATAGATGGTCAGGAAGATATTGAATATGAGATTGGATGTGATAACATTAACAATTTTTCAATTGTAGATGCCCAGCAGAGATCCCAAAACACATTTTGAGTTGTATAATAGGAGAGGAATTAAATTAAAATCTTATAAGCCACTAACAAGATATGGGACAAGAATAATAAGAAGAACAGACAGAAAATATTTTAAAACAAATTATGTCAAAATTTGCATTCAAAACCCAACAATTCACTATATTGGTGTTGAGTATTTCAACAACCGTGTATTTGTAGGTGAAACTATTCACCCGGGCAAGAGCCGTAAAATTATCATACCCAAGGGTATAAGATATATTTTTATTAGGGTATATCTTGAATTCAGTGGAAATCACAATAATTTTTGCATTTATGCTTAACTCTTATTTTTTTGTAGATGAGCAAGTTTGTTAAATCTGAGGAGCTTAGCTATTTTGTTGATGAGTTTAATGATGTTGGGAAGAATGGTGTTGCAACAATAGAGAGTATCGGATCTAGAGGAACACACATACAATATTTAGATTTAGGTAAAATAACACTTGAGGATCTGTCGCTCTATAATTGTTATTCTGGATATTGGGTTGGGTGTGAAATTGTTGACAATTATTTTTGCCCTGTTATTCTCACACACCTGTTTCCAAATTTTACAAAATCGTGTATAAAAACTAAACTGTGGGGAACAACTGGCAAATTTTTAACTTTTAATTACATTCTGGATCATGATGAGTTTGTTCTGGAACAGACAAATTACACAGGTCTATCCAAGAACCCAGATGCTGTTAAATGGGTTCATTTTCCATACAAACCAGATCATAACAACATAAGCAGAATTCTCACATCATATCCAAATCTTTCATTCCTAACTATAGGATGCAACAACATCTGCTCCCCTAATGATTTAAAAAAAACATAAGTTTTGCAGACAATTTTGATGTAATTTCTGACAGAAACAAGATATTTTTGTATCTAATGTCCTGTTTTAATATAAATTTTTAATTTGTTGTAGAAATGCAGTATGATTATGCCGGAAACACATACATGATATACCCTATTGCAAAGGGGAGAAAAATAGTGAAGAGCTCAGAAAATTACAAAATTTGGCCTTGCAATCTAAGTTATACAGGGCAATCACACAAATATTTCCAATCAATTTTGTTTGGAAATGTTGATGACTGTGCAGAAGAAGTATCTATATGTTTATATGTGAAGTATTGCATGCTATATTCTCTATGGCATTTGGGGCATATTTTTGTGAGTATTCTGCTTTTATCTAGATTACAATTCTTTTGGTGCCTGGCCCAATTGGGGCTGGATATATTTTTATTGCATTGATTACAATATTTTTGATTTGGCATTTTTGTTGTTGTTTATTATATAAAATTTCTTGGGGTCAAATCAAAATTCTATGCTTAATAAAAAATATCAGTTGGGTTCAGCAGTGTGCTTTGTATATTTTTTTGTGTGTGTGTGTGTGTGTGTGTGTATGTGTATTAATATTTTTGGCTTTGGTATTTATATAAAATTTCTTGGGGTTCAAATCAAAACTCTATACTTAATAAAAAATATCAGTTGGGTTCAGCAGTGTGTTTTGTATATTTTGTGTGTGTGTGTGTGTGTGTGTGTGTGTGTGTGTGTGGGTGTGTGTATGTGTGTGTGTGTGTGTGTGGGTGGGTGTGGGTTTTATGAGCATCTTGGCTTAGTTTTAGGTGTAGCCAAAAAAATATCAAGAGGGGCATATTTTTGACAGGATTATGGACAACAATCTGGCAGGTGCAGCTTTTGTAAGTGTAGCCAAATCAATCTGAGGGGGCTCATACTTTCACGAGAAATTCCCGAGGGCATTTTTACAAAAATCTTGGATTAGACAGAGTACCACACTTGAGCAATAAGCTCATATGGGCATGTTGAGCTTGTTTTAAGTGTGGCCAAATCTGCTTGAGGGGGGCTCATACTTTATCGCCCTTATAATAGCATCAATTACACTACTTGAATGATCAGCTTATCACCGGCACTCACGTCGAAAAAAGTAAGATCTTCGTCTTCGTGTATTTCATATATGTTGTGCGTTTCGTTCCCACGTGCCAGAGGAATGTTTCCGCTTTCTGGACACCACGATTCGATATCAACGTCATGGTGGGAACGCTAGCTTTTCTGCCGTGAGACCAGTACGAAAATTCGTTTATCTGAATCGTGCCATCGATGAGAAACTTGTAATACGGATGATAAGGATGTAACATGTACAGTTTGTTACCTTCGACGAACGTGGAGATTCTCTGTTGATTGGGTACGCTGTTGATTTCGATGGCTTGCAAGGTGAACAATTTGGCGATTTTAGTGTCGACGCTGAGCAAATTACTGTGAAGCTGACCCAGTGTGTTTTCTAAAGGTACGAATTGTTCTGCAACGTGATCCGTTATGGCAGAAAATGACGGTTTGATTTTTACTTCCACGTTCAACTGCTTGTAGTTTTCATTCAGTTCTTGCAACTTGGCACCGAAAGAGGCCAGCGTTGATTCCTGCGTGGATTCCAACACTCCAACTTGATCTCTGATGTTGACAATGTTCTGAAGGTTCTCATCTTGATTCAATTTCGAACTTTTCTCGGTAAGATCGTTCACGATGCTTCGCATCTCTGTAAACTGCGTGTGAAGATCCGTGACGCTCTGCGAAGTGGGCAACGTCGACACCAGCGAAGTAATTTCATCTCGAATCTGTTCCACGTTTGCCGTTTCCGTTTCTAGTCGTTTCAGCATTCGAGATATGTTCCTTTTCAAAGCGTGTAATTCTTTGGAGGTGGGGAGATGGGCCACCGTACTTTCGAGATCGCTCAATGAACTTTTGATGTCACTCGAATCGGATAATGCCGTCACTGCCGTTTTCAATTTTCCAAATCTTCCTTCGAAGGCACACTCGTCTGTAACGATTCCAAGTCACCCTGTATGTTGTCCAGTACGTGATGAAAATGAGCAAGGTTCGATTCGACGTTCAAATTTTCTAAATATTCGATCTTCTGCTGAACCGTGCTTAACGTGTCTTGAATACTCGTCAACGCGCTTGCTTGAAAGTGAATATTTTTAATTTCTTCGTTGATCAACTCCAAAGACGCCTGAAGCGTAGCGATGGTGGTTTGAATGTGTTCGAAATCTTGATAAGCCTCCAATTGAATTTTTATGTTCGCAACGCTTTTACTGATGACTTGCAGTTCGTCTGAGGAAGGTAGGTTTGTCATTGTATCTTCCAAAGTCTGTAACTTGGATTTAATTTCTTCCAACGTGCTGGTGAATTCTTCTTGTAATTTAGAAACGACGACATGCAAGCGTTCTACATCGATATCATTCACAACGGTTTGAAGTTCAGAGAAATTCTTTTCAATTGCGGAAGTTCGTTCTTCGATTTCGAGTTTCAATTTTTCCAAATCTTTCGATTGAAATTGCTGTAATTTGGCCAAATCATTTTGAAGCGAATCCACGCTCAACTGTATATTTTGAACGTTATCGTAAGAAGGTACATCAACATAATTTTTTATTAGCGTTTTCAGTTCGGAATCGATTTTCAGAATAGGATCGAGACATTGCGTTTGGAGCGTAGCGATTTCCGATTGTAAACTATTGTTTAAGGTATCCTGCAAAGCAATCAAATCGCTCCTCAACTTTTTAACTCGAACGTCGAGCATAAGAATCTGTTCTGCGTGGTTTACACGCTTGGTGTGGCCGAAAATGTCGTTAGGCATTTTTTTGTTAACGGTTATTTATAATAGGATAGGTGATTCGTAATTCTACGAAGAGAGGAATGAGTTTGTCGTAATCTCCGAGGAGTTGAACGTAAAGATAATCTCCTGCAGAAACATCGTATGCCATGTTAGAAAGCATTTTGTCGTGCTTCATTCGAAAAATGTTCTTGCCGGTAGAAATTTTGATTTCGCCTGCGTTCTCCGGATTCACGATGATTTGAAGTTTCCCACCGATCGGAATTTCGTAAAAATGTAAATTGTTGTTGAAGACGTAAAAAAATCTTGCCGACGTCGTCGTCGAATTTCGTCCAAATACTGTTGAGGTGAATAATCAGTAGACCGTTGAGATTGGATAACATGGAAGGTAGAAATTCATGATCTGGTATGGACGGTGCAGTTTCCATGATGATCTGTTTTTTGAAACCGAACAAGTTCATAGGCATGCTGGTTATTTAAGGATACGGTCAAAGTTTTTTGTAATAACAGTCAAAGTGTGTTTTTTTTTGTAATGACTAACAAAGTGATTTTTTTTGAGTTAGTGAAAATTGTTGTTGTTCATGGACATTTGATACATTTTTTACTTACTTCTAAACGATAGTGACCCCAGGGTAAAGTATGGATCCCACACTCGAGGATACACCTCTTATCGTCAGCGGGATCCAGCGCAATTTTCTTAACTTTGTTTGTGGTAAGCACGTGGTCTACGCTTTGCATCCTTGTCTCCAAACGTAGACTGTGAATAGAGGCAATTGATGTAATCCTCGAACACAAGCTTGTTTTTCACGGTATTTTTACCAACACCTTTGGCTTTTTTGGTGATGCTGGTTTCTGTTTTCACCACATACATTTTGGAACGTAAGCCGGCGAACTCTAGAATGATTTCTCCGTTGCATTCATCCTTCATTTTACCAAGCACTTTTTTATTGCGAGAAGGGAGATCAAATCTGTTTGGTTGAGGGAAGGAAGATGTGTCGAAATGATCAATCATTTACGGTTGTTTCAAATTGTTGTAGAGGTCAGATGTCTGTACGGAATAAATAAAACTGTCCGTGTCCGTGTACAAAAGTGTTATATCTTCATTATAGAAGGGTTTCATGACATTATAATGAAATTCAAACATATGCAGTTTAGATAAATCCAAAACCGTCGCCCCCACGTAGATTGGTTTGTTGAACTTGATTATTTTTTTATCCATCACAAACAGGGCCAGGTTTTCATCATATATATTTCGTGATTTGAATGTCGGCGATGCTATCAATTTTCTACATTTATTTGAATCGGGAACTAATCTCACGTCCACGTGCTTCCTGACATTCTCCATTGTTTTTCCGTAAACAGCATTATTCATGAGTTTAAAAAATCTTTATCTAAATCTGACGTGGCGCGTGTTCTATGATACGTATTTTTTTCAATGTAAGGTTTTATTTAACCACTCGGAATGTTTGAATTTCATTATTCTTCTCACATTTATTACTTGAACTCCCTTCTCAATTAAGAATTGAAGATTTTTGTAATGGAGAACGTATCTCTCTTTCCTATCCAATGTTAACAGAAGCTTACGTTGATTTGAATCAGGCGAACATTTTAGTTCGGGTGCAGGAGGTAGATCTTTGAAGTAATCGTGTAGATGGTCGGGGAATTCGAGGTCCACCTCTATAAACAAGTCAAATTCACAGTCGTTGAAATTATTAATGTTAATGGAAGTGGTATCCACCCATTCGAACCCGCCGTAAGGAAGTTTTTGTATCATAGCATGTCCGTATAAATTATTTGCATCCACATAAAATATGTATTTCGATTGTTCATTAGGATCGTATTCTTCTGTCATGTGAACGTTATTTGCTTTTGCATGTCTCTGTACGCATTGCACCATTCCACCTCGTATCCCCCTCTCGATAAAATATAACATGTCCACGTCCGGTATCAATTCGAGTTTTATTTTTGTCTGTAATAACATGGCAGACCACACTAAGCCAGAGAGACCGTAAAAATATGCAGGATCTAATTTGTAAATATTCGCCGACGTTTTCCTGAATGTTTGAAAAACATCCGCGAGTATTGTCACGTCCAGTTTTAAGTAGGCATCGTGATAATCGCCGAGTGTCCTACATCCTAATTTGTCCCACATCCGTTGCGCGTGTTCGTATTCATCATCCGTGATTCCTTTCTCTCTGAGTCGACTGTAAAATTCTTTTTGAGGTGGAAGAGTGTCGTCGTTTGTATCGAAAGTTTGCTTGCAAGAGCGTCCAAGCTGGCAGATAAAAATCTGTAAGAATCTAAAAATCTCATCTCCACAGTTTCGTTTGTTCCCGGAATCAATACTCGCTTGCTGACACTGATGTACCTTTCTTCATTCTCTGCTAGAATATTTATTTTTTGTCTATCATATCCAAGATTCCGAATTAAGAGATGGAAGTCGTAACCGCTGCCATTATGAAGATATATGGGGACAAACGTAGGTTTTTGTATCTTTAGATTACACGTGTTACAGATTCCACCGATGTAGTTTCCGGTGAAGTGATTATGGTGAAATACTTTCCGGTTCTCGTCGGTGAAACGTTGATCGCACACCGGACACGTTTCAATGTTATTGTGAGATTGAAGTTCATCGCTGGATAATGGAAGCATTGGTTTCGATTCGCGTAAGAGGCTGCCAATGGTCTCAACCTCTTCAACCATCTTTTCAAAAAAATGTTTGATTACGTCTGGTTCTCGGTAAACATACGGTTCATCTATCCTATCCTGTCGCACAACAACATATCCGAAACTCGAGGCTTCGTGCAACTGATACGGTGTTGTGGAAGAAAGTTCGGTTTCTGGTTCGCAGTACGACAACGGTTTGAGAAAAGACTCAAAATCAGCAATGATGATTGCGGGATGTTCCAACAATGCCTTATGCATCCTACATTCTTCGACCTCTTTTGATTTCGGCATCAACATGCGAGTCGGTCTGTTGTCACCGCAATAAATTTTATGTTCGGCAAGTTTCTCGATAGCAATCTGACGTCCGGTATAATTTTGATAATCGACTTGTTTTTTATCGTTGAATGTGGTTAGGCATCTCGGACAAACTTCGATGTTGTTTGCATACTTGGTAGTTTGACTTCTGACCAAACGTGATAGTGAACGAATGAGACAGTAATGGTGAACACTGTCGTTTGAAATTAGAAGAAGATTAATCACACGAGCATCATCATCGTCGACATCGCTTATCCTGACGGGATGCACGACATGTTTATCCAACGTATAGGAATACACGTTGATGATTAAGCGTTTTCCTTCTGCATCTCGTGATCGTGTTTCGAATTTTGATATATCAGAAATGGTCATCGGGTATTCGATGCCAGACATTACACTTTCAAACTCGGACTCGTATTGTTTGTAATGTCCAACCCACTGTGGATTATTTTTGCAATAAACAGGATGCAGTGCAGCCAATATACACCAAAGGAAACACTTGTTATCGCTGTTCTGTATATTTAACACAGCCCTCTTGTGTTGAATGTTCGGTGGAAGAGGACCGTAGCTGGAAGCGCGAAGAGGCGAGAATTGGTTCACGTAAACAGTTAACGTGTGAGAACTTCCACACAGAGACCATCCCGACCCTTTAGCCTCGAAATCGTCATGTTTCTTAACCAGCTCATTGGTAACTTTATAATAGAAGTTGTCTAAATTTTCGACGTCAGCAAAATAAAGAATCTGGTTTTTTGTACGATGATAAAAAATACTCGTTGTGCCATCAACTTTCTCGTATTCAGAAAACAGAACAACGTATACTTTTATAGAGTTGTTTTCAAGTTTATCTTTTAAAATATTTAGTACAGATGTTTTCGTTTCATCCAATAAAAAAAGGATGTCACGGCCTGGTTCTGACTTAATTGAAAAATCCTGGAGTTGGTCGTTGAATGCAGATCTAATTGGTTTGCGTTCATTAGATAATTTAATTTGCTTGGAAGTGGAAGCTTCCGTTTCTGAATTATCGATTTTCCTTTTCGATGCTTGTCCGGTCTATGGTTTGCAAATTTTGAGGTGTTTACTTAAATTTCAATGCTGATCATTTTTCTACATCGAGCACAAGGCTTAGAAGGTAACGAACGATTAATTCTCGAACGTGTTTCGCTACATCTTGCCCTGTGCTTGCTAATATTAGTTTTAGATATTAATTTTTCGCAAGTGACACATTCAGTTTTATCATTTTTACGATTGAAACTGGTGGTGGATGCCATTGCTTTCTCCAAAATCACAGAAATCAAAAAGTCTAGTATATAGCGATACAATTTTCAGGTATGTTATTTATATAGAATTTCTTGGGTGTGAATACAAAAACGCACGATCAACCCAAAATTCAATGAGATTCTATTTACTAGGAAAAGTACTTAAAATACTTTCAAACTTAAGATAATTGATAGAATATAGCTTAAAAATATGTTAAAGGACAATAGTTGTAATTACGATAGAATTATCAGCTATGTTATGTATATAGAATTTTACGGGGCGAAATAGAAAACGCACAATCACGTCAAAATTCAATCTGGTCGAAATTACTATGAAAAACCACGTGAAACACCTTTAAACTTGAAATAATAGATGGTATGTAGCTTCAAAGAAAGTTAAATACCTATTTTTTTTTTACAAAAACGAGGAGCGCTGCGACAGGACGTCCGTACTCTTCGGCTGCTCTCACGAGACTGACTGATCTGCAGTGTATGCCGTCTTATATAATAAAAGCGCGGACCGTATTGAAAACACCTGTAATAATTAACCAATCAGAAGACGCCACGTTAGATATGACTCATCACATTACGTCATAACTTGTTGCAACATGTTGTGTAATAGTTTACTCCCTTATTGTTAATACAACGAAGGGCATTAGATATGAGTCATCACAATGTTACGTAATAACTTGTTGCAAAAACGTTGTGCAATAGTATACCCTTATAAGTAATACAATTAAGGGGTGCTTAATATGAGTCATCACAATGTTACGTAATAACTTGTGTTGTAGGCTCCACGTCATCGCCATGTTACGCTCGCCATTGTTTTTTTTCTTTCTAATTTTCCAAGTCCATTAATTGTTAGGTTAAGTTGTATCACGTAAGATTGTGAGCCTCATTTATTAATTGTTAGGTTAAGTTGTGTCACGTAAGATCGTGAGCCTCGCCATAGTAAATCGAAGGGCTCATACTTTTCTGTTTAGAAACGCTCCAATTACCCTTCTACTCTAAAGTAGGTCAAAGCACGCAGAGGCTCTCGTGTAGTTTAGCACGTAATAAAAAAAATGCAAAATACCCCGACAACGTTTCAGCAATTAGGACCTCATTACCATGAGCCTAATCCTAGTAAGCCACATACACACCTGTTCTTCGTATCGCATATGCTAGTAAGTCAGATGACATACTGGGAGAATCACATTTCCCCCAATGATCCCACCACGACAAACGTCGCACATGCTAGAAGAAACAGGATCAGGAGATTTTATGCTAAATTACGGCTGCCTGTATGCAGTTATAGGCAAATCATTAAAAGAGCGCTCTAATATACAATGATTTCTCCTACCATGTACCCTAACATACAATTTAACATAACAAGTAAAATTTCGATTCGTCTATATATACCCAACAAAACTCAGAAACTGTCATACGCGAGAGCTATATTTTGCAACAACTATAATTACCCAACACTAGCAACAAGAACAAAAAAAAATATATCAATTACATGTATACTATTAATTAGTAACTTTAGATAATATTAATTATTAGTTTTCAGTTGTAATTAATTTTAAAAAACAATTAATAACATGTTAGGTGATGATAACCAAGTGCAAAAAGCATTGCATTTTTTTACACACAAACAAAGCACCACTTAGTTCACAAAACATCTAACAGATGGTAGATAGTTACATGGTTCTATCACCGAGTTCAGATGTTTACTCATTGATGATTCCGTCGTTGTCGTCTATCAAAAACCTAAGTACCTTGGAAACAGTGAGAGTTATCGAAAAATCTCCCCTTGTCGATTTTTTTGTGGTGACGTAGAGTACGCGTAGAGAGGTCGGGTTTAGTGTGTCGGTCGAGTCTCGGTGTCCTCTGTCCTCCCATACCAAAATAAACATAGGTCGTCATGGAACCAAATTTTTCATCAATCGAAAATTTTCTAAGTCCAGCGTTAAAAAAATCTTAAATTGCAAATATCTCGAAAATGGTAAGAGTTATCGAAAAAATATATCGAAAAACACCCCCATCCGGTATATCGATTTTGGAGGTGTAGAATACGTATACCAAGTTTTGGTGGTCCTGGGGTCAAGGGGTAAGAAGTTAACCCACCCCCCAAAACTTTGATCACTCGTAACTTTTGAACGAATAGTCGTAGAAAGGTCGGGTTTAGTGCGTTGGTCGAGTCTCGGTGTCCTCTGTCCACCCATACCAAAATGAACATAGGTCGTCATGGAACCAAAAAATTTCCGAAATTTTTTTCCAAGTCCTGCGTTAAATTGCAAAAATATCTCGAATTTTTGACAAACAGAGGTCGACATGACCAAAGATGATTATTTAAAACTTTACGAAGCTTACACCGCTTACAAGAGGGTAACAGAGGGAAACGTCGACATGTACTACACACCCAGCGAATTCAAAATCCACAGACCCATGTTCGTCATCAACACGACGAAGCGGAAGCAGGTCGTGGTCAACAATCGAACCAACATCAAGATCGTTTGCGAGTTCAACAGTCCATTGCCCGAGGATACCGTGTGCAGCGTCATCCTGGTCGCCGAGAAGTCCTTCGCGTACGACGTGAAGAACGAGAGGGTGACGGAACAGTTTAAAAAAAAATCGTAAAAAAAAAAATTGCCACATACTAAAAAAAAATCAACACATTTTTTAGGTTATATAAAATATGTGAAAAAACTTTAAAATACTGAAATATTAAAACAAACGCGGAGTCCAATGTAAGTTCGGTGCGTAAAAGATCGCAAATAAAAAAAATGATAGGTTCAGTTATATCACGGAAAAAAAAATCGTAAGAAAAAAAGGATAGGTTAAGTTATATCACGTAAGATCGTGGCATTCGTACCAAGTACGAGTGGGAAAAAAAGAAAATTGTACTAAAACATCGCTAAACGCTAAAACATCGACAAAAAATTGTCAAAATATGTCAAAAACTGATATTCAATTGATAAAAAAAGGTAAAAAAGAGGGCTCGTACCAAGTATTATTTTGAAACAATAAGTTTACACTACTCAGGATCTCTGGCTTAGTAGTAAAGTCAAATGGTTTTTTATTTTCGAATGTGGGTGGGGTTTACGTGTACTTTTTTTTAGTACTCATTCATCATTTTGTAATCTTTTCCTGTTATTGACATTCTTTTTTTAGGAATACTGGGCCCTAAAGGGGGGAGGGGTGTGACACCCCAAACCTCCCCCCCTTGAGCACGCCACTGACTGCTACCCCAAGTGTCGACGTCACCGCACGTCACTGAGTCCAATGAAATCGCTGAAACGAAGATCACTGGCCGGCCCTACAAGTTAAAATTTGTACACGATCTGAAAGACGAAGACTGTGACATGAGAATGTTGTTTTGTGGGTTAATGCTTACACGTTTACAAGGTGATGGTGACCTTCTGTCTCGGATTCTGTTCTCAGATGAGGCCACATTTCATGTGTCAGGGAAAGTGGACAGGCACAATTGCCGAATTTGGGGGGTTGAAAATCCACAAGAGTTTGAAGTGCAAACTCGGGGTAGTCCCAAAGTGAATGTGTGGTGTGCGATTTCAATAGACCACATCATTGGTTCATTTTTCTTCGAGGAAGACACGGTAAATGGCAACAACTATCTGAACATGCTACAGACATTCCTTGTGCCAGAACTTAATAGGGTAGGCATCATCAATGAGGTCCACGTGCAGCAAGATGGGGCACCACCGCATTTTGCCCTTGAAGTTCGGCAGTTTCTTAACGAACAATTTCAAGGTAGATTGGTTGGCCAAAGAGGGCCCACACCTTGGCCTGCAAAATCACCAGACTTGCACCTTGCGATTATTGGTTGTGGGGACATGTAAACACCGATGTGTATTCACAGAAACCAGCTAATCTGGATGACCTAAAAGAAAAAAAAAAATAAGAGATGTGATTCTGAATATCCCAGGAGAGCACCGTCAGCACGCAATTCTCGGTTTCACAAAAAGACTGCAACAGTGTTTGGACGTAAATGGTGCACAATTGGAGGTTTGGCGATGAACCTAACAAGCAGGAAATAAACTTTGAACCTTGCTGTAAGTACACACAAAACATTTTGTTAATAAACTTAATAGTTTTCAAGTTATAGAGTTTTAGTTTTTTGCAGGACTTTATGGACTCCCTGTATAAGAAAATAGCACAATACAATAACACAACCTAGCAAAGATAACGCAACCGCAACCTCGCGTTCAGTAATCTCTAAAGAAATCGAATTGCCAACATCTCATTTACTCCACGTGGAGCTGACAGGGTACGGTTAGTTCTTGGACGGACACTATTGGTGGGAAAGGTTTCAGGGGATGTTTTACTGGACTCCACGTGGAATTGATATATGGTTGTATCATCTTCTGAAGCCTCTCTCCGTTGGACTGGACCTCATAACTGGGTTCTGTTTCCAGTGCAGAATCTAGGATGAGTCGAGGATGGTAGCCAAAGAGCAAAAAGTGTGGAGAAGCCTGTAATCCAAGATGGATTGTAATATTGTGACTGGACGTGCTTGCCTGTAGAAAATCTGACCACTTTCCGTGTCGGCTGATGACCTACGATTTTAAGATGTCCTTCAGGTAACGAAAGATTCTTTCTACGACTCCATTACTGAAGTGCGCTGCGGTGTCAATGAATTTTAATATCATTCCAACTTTTTCAGAGAGTTCTCTCAGTAAATGACTCCGATTTATCGAAGCACGGTCCAAAATTAATTCCTTCGGAATTCTAAATTTCAGAAAAACATGATGTACTAAAGCATCTGCAAGTGCACCGCTATCTAGGGTTGGTAGCGTGGTCGTAATTAGAAATATGGTAGTGTCATCGACTACAGCCAAAACATATTTGTGGCTCTTGTTTGCAGAACTAACAAGTGGTCCAGTAACATCCATGTACACACGAGTAAAGGGTACTTGATGTACTTCCCGCGTCTGTAAAGTATGGAACGGCTTCCCAGGTAATTGTTTTGTTAATTTGACAAACAGGGCATTGTTTTACCATGGTGAAAATGCTTTTACGCATGTAAGGCCAGTAACACTGATTTGCTAAATTATAGGTTTTTGTAGTTCCTTGATGAGCTCCTGCATATTCTGAGGTGTGAAGGTGTTATACTACAGCTTTTCTCAAATTAAAAGGAATGCAGAACAATAATTTTGTATGGTTAGCAAAGCGAACTTTCTTGTACAATTTCCCCGTCCTTAATTTCGAATGTGTATGAAGCCTTTTCATATTTTGGGTCAGCTAATGGGTCATTCGCCAGTGTTTTGAAAATTTCCCCAAAATACTTATCCTGTCGTTGTTCTCTTGTTATGTATAAGTCTTCTCCTTGAAAAAGGAAAACATGTTCTGGGATGTCATCATTGTCCTGTGTGTTGCATTTTCCGTTGGATGACGAGACAAGGCATCCACCATCTCATTCTTTGTGGATTTTATATGTACTACTGTGAAATCGTAATCCTCAAAAAATAAACTTCTCCTCGCTGGCGGTCCAGATAAATTTTGTGTTGATCTAATGTGACTTAGGGCTGAATTGTCTGTGTACAGAATGAAATGGGAGTTCAATAGGAAGTAACGGAACTGTTTCAAAACGTAATGAACTGCATTAACTTCAAGAGTAAATATATTTTGCTTAGCTTCGTTCGGTCTTAAACACTTACTGGTAAAGGCCACTTGAAATAACTGTCCATTATCAGAGGCTTGAAAGAGGGCTCCGCCATAGGCCCGGGTGCTTGCATCCACGAACACGTGACTCTTTAAGGCGGGGTTATAGGGTTTGAGTATTGGAGCACTGACTATCTTCCTTTTCAATTCGGAGAATTCGTTGTCACTTTCTTCGTTCCACACAAACTTGGTATTTTTCCTGGTGAGATGTAATAATGCTTCCGCTGTCATAGCAAATTCGGGCACGTGTCGGCGAATGAAATTGCATATTCCAACGAACTGGCGTACTTCTCGCTTGGATTTTGGAGTAGGATAATTTATAATTGACTTGAGGATGTGGTCTGCAATTTTAAAACCAGACGCGCTGACTAAGTGACCAAGAATTATTATTTCCGTATGGCCAAATTTACACTTTTTCACTGAAAGTGTGAGGTTATTTTTACGCAATACCTTGAACACATTTCCAACAGCTAACCTCCGTGGATGGTATGCCTTCGAGGACAATGGAGATGACTTTGTTCATCATAGCTGGGCTTGTTTTCAAGCCTCGTATCTGAAACAACCTACATTTGGGATGGCGAACGGCGTGACGTCCTTGCTCCATTCATCCAGTTCAACTTGAAAAATCCTGAATACAGATCTAGCGTGGTGTAAAATTTCTTTCCTGCGAGGTCTGACTTAATATTCTCGATTGATGGGATCGGAATATTTAAATTGCCGATTGATTTATTCACTTTTCTGAAATCTGAAATCAGTCGATATCTGACACCGTCGGCCATTTGATGAGAAGGACAGGGTATCTCCACGTGCTTCGTTCACATTTACTGACCACTTTTTGACGTTACAGTTTTTCAATTTGCTTTCTTATTTCTGGTTGGAGATTTACCGGAATCGGATATTGCTTGGAGAAAACTGGTGGATTGTCTCCTACATCGATGGAATGCTGTAGGATTTTACACCTTCCTATGCACGTCTCATCCCAGGCGAATATATCTAAGTATTTCCAGGTCAGGTCCACAATTTCTATCTTCTCTTTTTCTGATAAGTCTGGATTTATGTCAAGAGAATGAGCCTTAAATTTTTCTCTACATTCTTTGCTGAACATCTGGGTCTTCTTCCTCTTCTATTGTGGTGTCTTCCGATGTTATCTGCGCTATAATCTCGCATGAAGACGCATATCCGATGACAGTGCCTTTACATAGCGTTACCTTCCAGTCGTTTGGATTTGAAATAAATATTATTTTGGACTCAGAATTAAAATTGCATTAGGACTGAATACATTGTTCTGCTTCATACGTTCCGGGTCAGGTGTTAATAACATATCTTGGAACTGACAGGCGTGCTTCAAATCAACAGGTATGTAAGTTCCCGTTTGAGGTTGTAATTACCTTTTTTGGTTGGTTTTTCTGTTGAACTTATATGTTGGAGAATTTAATCTGGAACAACGTGTGATTTAATTTCAGTTTTCGAAAATTCCAATTTTCGAACTTTTCCTAAACGTTTTAAAGTTATGAAATTTCTACTAAGAATGATATCGCAATCATGAGTTGACAAAAAATCTAATCCTAGGACAGGAACAAAGTCTTGCATTTCTGCTACACGAAATGGCTGTACGTATGTACGTCCTGCCATTTTAAACCTGATAAAAGCTATTTCATTGGTTGCTATTTTATTACCACTTATGCCCTTTATTGTAGATTTAATTTGAACGCGATTTGCATTGTCAGGAACTAAGCGTGAAGGACACAGGCTCACTGTGTGGTTCGAATCCCACTTTAAGCTGTAGGTCCAGTTCCGATTAGCCTTACTGTGCATAAAGTGAACTTAAAACACCAACTCAATCAATCAATAAGTTTCTCGTGTTTTATTATTGGAACCTTATGATGACGATACTTCACTGGAAGGTGGTTTCTCTGGCTCACAGTGTCATTTAGTTTAAATTTTGGTAATTTGAAACTGTCAAAGTACAGTAATTCTCGGTGTGATAAGGTTAATTGCAGCGTCTGCATCTCACTGACTCCTGAGGCCTGTTGATCCGGAAATTAGTTGCTCTTCCTCTGCCTGCATTATTGAATCTGCCAAAATTATTCTGCCGGCCTTCGAAATTACGGGAGTAATTTCGAGTGGGTTGTACATAATTTATTTCAATGTTGTCCAATCTATTGTGGATGGCCTGGACCTCAGATTGAAAATTATGAGATATATTTTGCGAGCGATCTTGAGTCGCGCTGTTGGATGATAAGTTATTATTCCGCGTGTTCGTGTACGAGTTTATGCTGATGGAGGAAAAGGCTCCTTGCATCTCAACGATGTTAGTTGCGGGTCGTTGCAGTAAAGGTTGTTGGAATCCAGATGCAGTTACATTGGCCGATCAGAAGTCGCACCTGCATTCCTACTACAAGATCTCCCTCTCTGTCCACAACAGATTACAGAATCACAGAGCAAAGCCAGTACTACTATCCGTGACAAAAATATTGAGCCCTCGGTTTACGCGCTTGAAAAATTGTGCTCCGTGGGAGGAAAAATTCAAATATACCTCATTGGAAAGATTCAAGTATCTACTTTTTAATAAGCGTTATAAAGTGTAGTTTTTCTTCCAATTTTCACGAACGGGAAACTTAATACCATACAGTTCATAATTAACTGTACATATAATTTTGAGATTTTGTGTACTTGAAGTTCGATTATTTTTGCGCCTCTGTAGAAAAAAGTCAAATGCATATTTTTACTAGATACTTCAAAAATTGTCATTTTAGGGAAACGTGCAAACTTCAAATGCATAATAACAAATTCAATGGAAAAAAAAAACTGTTGATATAACGCATTTGATCACATCCCAGAAGTTTGGCGTGTGTACCTCAAATATGGTTCCAGATATTAATTATTCTTTCGCACTCCTAATATGGTAAACGGGTACATGACGTCTGGCCGGGTGCGACCAATCTCAAGACTCCGCGGGCTGCAGGCGACTTTCGCTGAACTTCCCTGCGAGAATCGCGCAAGTGCGTTCCGTCGAGCCGATCAAAAGTATTGTCACAGCCTAAAATAATGAATAAAATATTTCTCATATTGCAAATGGAGTACCGCTGTACTGCAGGGTTTTTTTTTGAGGGGGCATTTCTTTTAGATGTTAACTTCATATGAACGTCGTCTCCTTTGATACCCGCTGGAGGTACATAGTGGTTGGGATCCCACTTTAAACTGTAAGTCCAGTCCCGATTAGCCTATCTGTGCATAAAGTGGACTTAAAGAGAGAAAACAACTCAACTCGGCTTTATATGAACATCATTTTCCCAGTATTATTTTATGCCGCACATTTAAACAGATATTGAGGGCAACGATGTTCAACGAGGACGATTTTAATTAAGCCGATGAGAGATCCAGTCTTCTCTGTATACAATAATAACGCACCTGCTGTGTACAGCGATTTCATAAGAAAGGGAAACAGAGCGAGGTGCATACTAGCGATAGCAACGCATAAAAATTATATTTAAACAATTGCGCATTTGAAGCCTTCACGCCAACTAATATTTTAAAATATATTTCGAGCAAAAACGCACGTAATTGTGTTTATCTCGCTAAATTAACTTAATCATCCTGTCGAGTAGTGGTGGTGGTCTCAGCATTTAACGTGTTGCTCTACATTCCACCTGAAATATTGTTTTTATATGTTGTCTGTTTCACAGCTGCAACTCTTGTAATAAGCAAGGAGTTATGGGTTCATTAAGAGATTTGATTTTTCTTTCATTTTGATTTGATTTATTTTACATCGCTCCTTGTGCCACTTTTGGCTAATTTGCGAAGATGGGGATGAGTGATGATTAGGGCTAGGATTTTGATGACCTAAAAATTCGTAAAAAATGCCCTTAAAAAGATGCATTTATGACCTAAAAATTGCCAAAAAATGACTTTAAAAATGACCTAAAAACCGCTAAAAATTCCAAAGTAAAATTTTATTTGCACTTCAAATTACAGCAACTCTAGTATGCAACTTTTGACAAATTATGAGAGGTTACTGTTCAGTTTTGAGTTGCAGTGTGTAACGAATATTTTCTGTAAATTTTTAAAACGAAATGAATGACTATGTCAGCTAGCACACTTTTATACATAGAAAAGCTCCTTTCAACATCAACAGAGGTAATAGGGGCATATTTAAAACATACAATGTCACTTGGTTCTAATTCGGTTTCAGAGTCTGGCAATGAAAACGTTTTCCCACACAATACGTCACGAATAGAACATATTATTGTGTATCCTGCATTTTTCCCTACCACTTTCTGCATCTTTTCTCTCACTTGTATTCCAACAGTACCTGGAACTGCTTCCAAATTATCCTGAACTTTGTTAAGGACATTAACTTGATCAACCAATGTAGCTCCAGATGTCTCGAGTGAAGTTATGGCAGAAGGTAGGAAGCCGAAGTTGGACTTTATATAGCATAATTTTCCCTCCATTTCGGGATCAGCCAAGAGTTCCTGTGCTTGTCTTATACACAATGCTTCACTGCTGTCGAACGAGGTTACAACTTCTTTCACAACTTTATAATTTTCACAATAGTAACCACAAGCCTCTAACCATGTACCCCATCTAGTAAGAATAGGAGCTGGTGGCAAAGGCACATCAGGTGCATGATACCTAAAAGCTAACACTCGTGATGGGGACTTGAGGAAAATCTTCTTAATGTTTGCAATCAGTTGGTCTACATCAGGATAGTGACTTCTCAGTTCTTCAGCAATACGGTGACACGCATGTGCAAGACATGTTACATGTACCATTTTCGAGTACAGACCTTTCAGAGAATTCCCTGCTTTAACCATGTACGGTGCCGCATCTGTTACGAAAAGCAACACCTTGTCATATTGAATGCCGTCGGGCCACAATAAGTGCATCGCGTTATTGAAAACTTTGCTGATCGTTGAATAATTCACTTTTTCTAGACATTCACAATTTATTAGAAACCCTTGAGTAGACTCGGATTCCTGCATCGTACCAATCACTACATTTGCAATGTACCGTCCGAGTGAGTCGGTACTTTCGTCAATTGACACCCATATTTTTTTACCATGAATTTTCTGCCGAATTTGATCCATTGTTTGGTTGTAGCATTTCTTGACATAATTTTTCCTTAGCGTGGAAGAATCTGGCATCGATTTCCCAGTATGTTTTTCCAAAAATGCTCGAAGTTTAGGATTATTTAGTTTACTTAGAGGAATGTCAGCAGAAATAAAAGCGTCGCACAGTTCTTCAGAAATAACAGAGGATTTGGAGGAACACTCACCCTTAACAATTGCACCGTCCTCTTCTGATCTTGAATTTGCTTAAGAGCTGCCTTGTGTTTCTCGCGGTTGACATGTTGCTCCACCGTGAATTTCTTTTCCGCAGCAACTCTTACACCACAAAGCTGACAGAATAATATTGATCCGTCCGTGCTGAACGTATTTTCACCATACTGGGACACAAACTGTTTTAATTTGTACTGTTTACTTTGCTTGGTTTTTGGCATCTTGTCCAATGCTTCGAAAACCTGCTCTACTGAACACTGCACCAAAGTAAATTCTCGCAATAAACAGGAACTTCGACAATGGCCAGATCACACGTTCCATCCATTCACTTTCAAGGAACATAACAATTGGTCTGAGCAGATTAGAAGATAAGATTAGGCAGGGCAACGACTTTCTTCTCCTGGGGCAAAATTGCGAGCTGTTTTGAACTTCTAACAATTGAATTTCATTGTAAGGAAATCGTTATATTCGTGTTGTTTATTTTCTTCTGAGACGGATGGAAGGTAGCTGCGGTTTCATATATTTTAAATTGTCTAGGGAAGATATGAAAAAATAGGATATTTAGTCATCTTAATCCTTTCACGTTAATGCTGCCCATGCACTCGCAGCATACAAGTGCTCTGGAAAACTAAGAAAATAAAAAAAATGACCAAAAAATGACTTAAAATGTCAAAAAATGACTTATACAACCCATAATGGCAAAAAATGCAAAAAAATGCCCCAACAAATAGTGCTTAAAAGTTTCAGCACGACATGAAACATATAAATATTAAAAGATTTGGGTTTCTTATTCACCAGAAAAAAAGATGCAATTTCATCAAAATCCTAGCCCTAGTGATGATGATATGATGAAATTGATGTATAGACATCACAAACGTCCATGCACAAGCCAGGATTCGAACCCGGGACCCCTGTCGTCGCAGCGCGATGTGCTAACCACTCCGCCACGGGGGCCGGCGGTTCATTAAGAGAGACAGAAGGACTAAAAACTAATAAATTTTCAATTAATATAATGAGTGAAAGGTAAAAGTATGAAATTCTGTTCATAATGGATTCTGTTGAACTGGATAATTAAAATAAAAGTTGTGTATCTTTCTTCTCACCACATCTTGCAAAATCTCGCCCAATAAAATATTGGGTCGATGCAAGTTTTTGTTGTTTCCTTTTTCTTTACTTTTTCACTGTGTTGACGTAACCCCCAAACACTCCGCCGTGCACTTGACACCTTGGTCTGATCACTTCACAGAACCGCAATCACTCAATACTGTGCGCGCATTCGGTTCAGTGTTGCCACATGAAGGGAAATTTCCCTTTTTGAAGGGAAATTTGGAACTAATTTTAAGTTAAAAGGGAAGTTTGATGAAAAATAGCGAATTTTCAGGGAAATTTTAAGACAGACTAAACATTAATTATATTAAACATTATAACAGATTCCAGTTTTGAAAATGAGAACTTATTATTTTTTTTATTTTGTCGTATACTTCGTTCTGAGAGGAAGGGTGGAATTTGGGTTGACCCACATCTGGCTACCGTTTGGGGCCGGAGGTCTTTGGCCATTCACCCTTATGGGAGTGGGAGTCCGAGGGTATTGTTTATGTAAAGCTTTCCCCGGTTCTCTGAATTTTGCCTCAAACACTACACGTGCAAACCATAAAGTTATCTTTGTCGCAAACCTATCTTTACTTCAGTCTTCATTGGACACTGGGTGGGTTATTCGTCGTGTGCGAGTGTTCGGTGGAATGCTGTGCTCGTCTTGGACGACGCGAGAACAAGGGAAGCAAAGGAAACCATCTGCAACTCCAGAATATATTAGAAAACGTTGTGGAGAATTATCGGAAGATGAAAAAACACCGCGGGAACAAGTTGAAAAATTCCGTGCAGAGTGGCAAGAAGTGACCAACAATGGATTAAATTTTAATAAAAAACTTGCTGTGTTTTAGAAGTTTCCACCTAATATGTGAAATTTACCAGAATAGAACATTTGCTCAGGTATGTACTATATATCTTTTTTAATAAAACGCGTATATCCATGCGCCGAACTTAACATTTTTATGGGGAGGCAAAAATGTGATTTTCCACACAAACTCTTCATATGTGCGCCTTACTAGAACAGCATTTTGTGTAGAATATTTTTAATTTTCTTTTGATGGTGTGATGAAGACAAGGGGCATTGGCCTCCCTAAATCCAATCTCTGTTTGTGTGTTTTGCTTTTTACTGATGAAAATCTTCAGTTGCCAACTATAACATAGTTTTAGCATTCATCTCAAAACAAAAAAATTTAGCTTGGTTTAGAAATAAAATCTAAATCTTCCAAAAAAAACATTTAAAAGTTATTAATTTTATTGTTTATTGATTTGGTTTATTTTACTTCGCTTTTCTGCCACTTTTGGCTAATTGCAAAGATGGGGATGAGTAATGATATGATGAAATTTGTGAATGGACACTCACAAACAGGCATGCCCAGGCCGGGATTCGAACCCGGTACCCCTGGCGTCGTAGCATTTAAAAGTTAAATTGATTAACATTTTATACATACATACGAACATGGGTCAACGATAATATTTAATTATTATTATTAATAATAATAATAATAATTCTTTAGATGAAGGGAAAAAGCGAAAAAGGGAAATTTTGCCCCTTGGAAAGGGAAATTGTGCTTACAGATTGTGGCAACACTGATTCAGTTTAGCTTGAGCTCTGGTCAGCGCGAAGCGGGAAAGGTTTGTCGTCTGCAGAGGACGTCACGTGACTCATAGGAGCAGTGTTGCAATTCGCGGAAGTTACAATTCTACTATACTAGACATGAAACTGCAAAGGCGAAATGCTGTTGTCTCATTATATATATATATATATATATATATATATATATATATATATATATCACTTGATTCCCCTGGGGGTGGAGCGGGGGGGCATCTATGAAATTTTAAATGGAAACCCCCATTTTGTATTGTAGGATCGGAAAGAGGACTACATTCCGAGTCCAACGGGCTATTAACGATCCTCCTAGTTTAATTACAAACGGAGATATGGCGATTTTTAATGTTCGTAAAAAATTTTTTAAAAAAGTGAAGATTTCATAAAACCAAAAAAAAAAAAATCAAAGGGACGGGAGGAGGGGTCTACCATATACTCTATTCAAAGGTCTTGAATTGCAGATTTCACTCTAGCTCAATTAGGGGCAGAGCGTCCCTTTGAATTTTTTTTTGGTTTTATGAAATCTTCACTTTTTTTTCTTTTTCCGGACATTAAAAATCGCCATATCTCGGTTCGTAATTAAGCTAGGAGGATCGTTAATAGCCCGTTGGACTCGGAATGTAGTCCTCTTTCAGATTCTACAATACAAAATGGGGGTTTCCATTTAAAATTTCACAGTTGCCCCCGCTCCACCCCCAGGTTGGCGGGGGGTGGGGAATCAAGTGTGATATAATTGAATAGCTTTTCTTCACTTATTAAACACGTATTTTTTCGTTTTCCGATTCGATGTGTATTTCTCACGATATGTGACCGATCCGGGACTTTTGGACCACCCTGTATATATATATATATATAATACGAATCTAAAGGAGAAGTTCATGATCATGAAATTCATCAATTGTTCTATGATAGGCCTACCATATTTTGAAATCCTAAAAAGAGGACATTTTCTTCGGAAGCCACACACACCATCAATTTATTCACAAACAAGAAAACATTACATAAATCACACAATTTATCACCATTAAATAAAATATGTACACATATATGTACACAGAAACATATGTACCGGGTTTAGAAACCATACACTCGCCTTCAAAATCGTCTCTACCACGTCTAAAACATGAATACTTTTCTTGTAACTCATTAGTAAACTTGCACTTTCTTTTAGGCATATTAGTAGCTTACACCGTGTTCGCAAACTCTAACTTCAACTTCGAAACACGAACAAACGAATGACGCGGAAGTCACATCGACCGGAACTTGAAACTGTAACAACAAACGACACGCTTAGCGCATCGTCCAGTACTGCCAACATCAGACTTTAATGATTCGAGAAGTTGTAACTTCGTGATCTCTGACCTATGATGATTGGATAAAAGTAAAAACCCGGACATTTTAACAGAAAGTAAAAACCCGCCCGGACGCAAATTTCAGGGTCCGAAAAGACCGGGAAAACCAGGACGTGTGGTAGCCCTATTCTATGAATAACACACTCTCAAATTCGTCCACATCACTTTAAATTCCTTTCTTCTGCGTGGTTTACTAGGCGTTACTAATCTCTTCCCAGTTACTTTGTTGCGATTAGATGCATTTCAAAGTACTTAATGACACTTCAGTAGCAGTGGAAATATGGTTTTGCACTTGTTTAACATTCAACGCAAGAGCACTGTCAGTTTCTTTCTTCATAAACTTATGTTTAGATAATTTCTCTACTCTGACTGTGAATCACTTTGCATTCTCCAATATTTTTTTCCGTTTTCACCCCAGCTTCCATTGAATAAAAATACCCTGCAACACAGGTCATCAATCACCTTACTAGTGATAACAGGATCTGACCCCCCCTGGAGAGGAAGAGGGGGAAAGGAGGATGCCTCTTTCGCCGAGGGGGCTTAATCAATGGAGGTTTCACTGACAAAAAGAATCCTCTGTCATTCTTTTCCTTAAATCACCTTCTCAAACTGCCCCTTTGAAAATAGAAACTAAATGCCAGTACTGAACACTGCTCTCAGTGGGACTCTCGCATCGTCGCGCTGACGGCAAGCTTCTGCGCAGCTGAAGGTCAGAGCTCAAGCTAAACCGAATTGCCTGTACGAACAAACACGCGAACTTGTGAGAAGCCGACTGCCTGGATAGAATGCACGTAAGAATTATCATGGTTATGTGGGAATTCAGGCAATAATTCATGACAGGAATGTAAACACAGAAGTGACAAAAGAAAATTTCGACATCTCTACAATGCTTTCCTTTGCACAACACATTGTTTCGGCTCATTTCCCGTGTCAAAGCTGCTTGGACGCGGAGTTTAAAGGGCAAGCGGCGACGCTTAGCAACACAGCTCACTTGTTCGCAACGATGTGAATCGCGCGGGAAACGGTTACCAAGAAAAACAATTCTCTCTGTTGTTTTCAATTCGTACAGTGTGAAAGACTGAAATATGGAAATTTGATTTTTATTCCACGGCCATCATTTCGATATGCATTTCATAACCATTGGACTGGCCATTTCCGAGATTGCAACATCATAATTAATCATTGATTGTGGCTGTTCCACAGCTGATAGTACCATTATATTTGGCTGAATATTTCCACATAAACAAGCTTCAATCACAAAAAAGATGATATTTTTACGACGGTTTTACGCGAAGCTACACACAATTGAATTCGAGTTATGTAAAAAACAGACGAAAAACTACACTTTTACAAACATTTTTCTCTGAATAGAAAACAGACAGTTAAAATCACTTCGTCTTGCTTTTGTCTAAAAGCAGACACTTACTTGTAGCTTTCCAATGAGGTATATTTGACTTTTTTCTCCCACGGAGTACAATTTTACAAGCACGCAAACCGAGGGCTCAATTTTTTTGTCACGGATAGTAGTCACACATGCAAGAGACAACAGATATCCTTCCCACTGTAAATTGCGACGAGGCGCACAAAAGAACCGTAGGAGAGCACACCGCATAGCAACCTACACGCAACACTAATTCTACCTCAACTGACTGAAAGTTTATTCTAACATTTAAACGCTGTTTCTGATCCTTATTCTATTTTGACATACGTGTGACACGTATGTCCGTGAAGTTAGCCTGACGCGCCAGCCTGATCTGCGCATCCCTGAGTGAAGCTAGCCACTCAGGCTAGGACAATAAGTTTTTGACATTAGGTTCATTTCTCTCATTAACTGGGTGGAAAATGAAACTCATGTACCTAAAACAAAGTCGTAAATAGATTTGACCATACGATGTCACTCTCAAATCACTCCAAATGTATTCAAATCGATTCGACAAATGAATGAATCCGTAATGGACATTTCCACTTTGACATGAAAAACGTTTTAAATCCATTCATTTTACAGATAATGACACAAACATGAGATGTGCAAAATATCTCGGCGATATTTGTTTCCGTTCTCGAGAAACACGCCTTCAAACACCGCTGAAATTCACCTACTACGTCACGGATTTGAAAACGTCCTCTCCACAGACAGGAGGTCCTCTGACGTCATCACTTAGAAATGCGTGCAGGCGGGGCTTCTGCTCGTCCCGTCAACTTAGCATGAGCCGCGAGAGCGACAGCAAATTCACTCGTTACTGTGTAAAACAAGTATCTTACAACTTCCAGTGCAAAAATCTGTGCTCCATTTCTTGGAGATGAATTATACCCTAGCAGTATAGTAATATTTACTATAATTCAGCCACTCGGTAGAGGGTTTTCACATTAGGGTGACAAAGCAAACCTTGTAACAGTCAATGGCTGAACACGTGAACAGCCTTGTTCATTGCGAATACATAGGTTAGTTCTGACTGGCAAGAACTTAATGTTATACGAATGCCTTTTCTGGAATTACAATTATTATCGTCATAATATTTTCTTCACACTGGTTTACACGCCAATTTCTGCAATATAAGAGGTGATACGGTATAAAAAGGTACGGTGAATTTTTAAATTTCCTGCAGGAAATGACAGTTTTCTTCAGTTAATATATATTGCAAATTTTCGTATTTAGCCTACTTTTACGTCGTTTTTCCGTTCACTTTGTTTAACCGCAACGATGAGAACGCATGGTTAATTTATTATGTATCATCTCTAACATCACATTTCTTTCCACTTTTGGCTAATCGCTACAATGAAGATGAATAACTACAAGCAGTATTCGAAGTCGGGGTGCAGGAGTACACCCCCCCCCCCCACACACACACTACCACCAACCGCACAATCTAAGTATCACCCAACCTGCCATGATAAGAGACGAACTTTTTCTTCTGTCCCATTTCGAAATCATTCACTTGTCCCATCTCCTTTTATGAGACGAGACGGAACATGCCTCGTCTCGTAAGCAACACTAACATTAACAATAGAAGCATCCCCCTAGCTGTCCCCAAAGTCTCGAGAAAACATCCTCCCATGTAACAATTTCCAGTTCAATGAAATGTCACTCACAAGGAAACAGTCATGCCCAGGTCGAGAAGCAAACCTGGAACATGCGACTTCCTCAGATAAATCATGAATTTTGTGTATAATAATTACAACGCCAGTTCATTCCTGGTAATTCTGAAACTGCAGTTTGGTTTGCATATATAAGCAGGATAATATTTAGTTTTCGAGGGCTGTACCGTCGAAACGAGGAGTAAAAAAAAATATATTAAGAAAGTTTTTTTTGTATTTATAATGATAAGCCTTTGCATACGTTGTTAATTCTATAATTTTCTATACTTGAGACGAGAACGAGAATTGCCCTCCCAAACCGAGACGGATGTTTATAAATTGAGACGAGACTGTCAATGAGACATTTACAAATAAACACGAGACAGACATTTACAGCTGTCAACGAGAACGAGACCAAGGCTGCCATGTCTCGTCTCGATAGGATCCTTAGTGGTGAAGTTGTGAACCAACCAATTAATGCGTTCGGGGTAACGAGATGAGGCGGCTTTTTTTCGCAGTACAAAATTCAAAATAATTATATCGTACCATTTCAGTATGGGATATTGTTATACACATGGGCGTATATATAGTTCACGGGGGGGAGGGATGGATCAACTTTTGGTATGATTAGGGTTGCTTTATTTCGTCCAGGACACTGCTGGCCGGAAGCTTGTTGGGGAGCAGGGGGGAGGGGATGTTGGACCCGACAAAGTTGTGTGTTTGTAGTCAGGAAGTCACGCTACTTAGTATTGATACTTTTCTGTTCATCTTGTGTCACTACGTTTTTAAGAACCAAATTTCTTTAATATGATTCGAGGGGGGGGGGGGATAACTGATTTGACAGTCTCAATGCAGTTTCTTATCGCAGAAATTCCGAAACTATCAGGAAATTGCAGATATTGGTCTGCAGTCCCATCTGGGGCCTAAGTCTTGAACTGTCAACACGTTAAGGTCTAACGAGTTCGTGACGTTTTTGTCAAGAAAGGCTAACGAATGCCATTTAGTGTAGTCTCCACTCTTCGTTAACGAATACGGTTACGGACGCGCTAACAGAAAACGAGTGGAACCTACTCACAAGCCAGGCACCTACCGAGTTCGTTCACGGCTGCAGATTTTCAAGATGGACACTATCAGCTGTTGCGGAGGATGGTTTTGAAGAAAGAAGAATTGCAAGCCCACTTCGTTTCAGTCGTATTTCGAGTAAGTACGTCATGTTAGTATGTTATTAATATTATTGTGTATGAACATAAGGGCAATTGGAACATATCTGGGGGAGAGTGAAATACGTATGTATTGTGAATTGTTGCTACGATGTACCTAAAGAATTAAATACTTCGTGCCATTTTCCTTCTTATTGTTAATTACATTGTTCCACGTACTTTGTAAGAATTAGAGCTGATATTTTTGCAACATTCCTTAAGCTTAGCAATCGCGAAATAAAATACTATTGCAAAATATATTTTGATACACCTGGGAAATGTATGCCAACATTCCACCCACGTCACATCAAAATGTAAAATAACGATGCCGCACAAAATAAGAACAATTAATTTTCTGCAACATATTGTCCTGTTGCAACCAGTAAATGAAATTACAGTACTATAAAATACTTCAATTAGGCACCACTACCATATGTTATATATAGGGGGAGAAATGGTACGCATGATTTATACAGTACGTGAACTGATGATAAGAACTGATGATAAAGATTTTAAAGGAAATTTTGACACTATGTTTTAAGTTGTATTAATTGCAGGTCGAGTGTACTAAATTACGTACTCCCTCGAATTTCCAGGAAAAATTCCCCATGGAAAGATTAACTGTTGTTAAGACTATATCAGAAGCTTGGGGGCATAGAAACGTATATTTACAGAGTTACGGACATTAGAATTTATCCCAAATCTATTTTTTTATCACGACGGGAATGTAAAATTATCTTTTTTTTATTGTAATCACAAAATCTAACCTACACGCCTAAGCACCAGTAAAAGTGAAAGTACTCCATTCGGTTGCCCAGACACTGGTGAGAGAAAACCTTTTTTTGTGACAAAAATGTCATTAGTAATGTATATATATGTGTGTGTGTGTGCATAGGAGGGGGTACTTGGTATACTGTATTCATAACCATCAATTGAAAAGGGGAAAATATTTTTTTCTATATGAAACCATCAACAGAATGCACTCAGTTTAACTACCTTATGTCATGTGTTGATAGTGGGTAGCATGAATTTATTTTAAGCATGAAAATCTTTGAGTCAGTGGGAACTGTTTGATAGAAGTTTCCTTGTAAGAGAATTTATAATTATTTTTTCTGAAATAATTTTATAGGTGCTAGAAGCTCTCATTTTCACAACATGGAGGTACCAGCCAGATGGTTATAGGTCATCAGCCAGTGTATAGAGCAAGTGTGCAGTGCTATGGTGGTTTATTGCTCCTCACAATGGATGAAGTTCCCAATGATACAAGCAGATCAGCTGGATGTTAAAAGGAGGTAAGATAGTGTAAGTTATTTTTGTTTCATTATAATAACACCTATTGACATCCATCATGTGGTGGGTTTTAGACAGCTTCTACAATAAAATGTAATAAATACTGAAATGAGTGGCTGACTGGCCACGTAGGTAGGTATATTGTGCAAGTGAACATGCTAGTTTATTTTCAATACTATCCATAGTTCTGGATTAGCAAACAAATTTGTATCACTTTCTATCTCGTATTCCTATTTGCATGGACAAAACAATACAATTATAATTGTTAAGACAAACCAAATCAAAGGTGCTCATGGCAATAACAGTTCCAGAGTGATATTCTTTTAATATTTTATTATTTTTTATTGGAACACAGTAAAAGGTGAATTTGTGGGGTTTTCAAAACAGTTGCTATTTTCAAATAAATCAGAAGTAAACAACTGAGTAATGTGTAACATCAGATGGATGGTATTTCTCATTCAGAATAACATGAATGAATATATATATATATTAAAAAAATCATTAACTTTGTGCAGTATCTTATTATGATCAATACCTCAACTTGTTAACCCAATTATTTGTGCAAAAGTTACAGTACTTTTCCTCTTTTGCAGATAGCTGATTAAAATGAAAATATTGTGACTACTCTCGGTATCCAGGGTGGACACATGAAGAATTCCAACATCAGATACTTTTGTCAATATAAGAATAAGGCAGGTACAGGGAACACTTGGCTGTTAGGTATGTAGATGTTCTAAGTCTGGAATAATTATTGTTAATAATTTTTCCATGAAGTATTTAAATTGCACTCATCTCATATATGAACTGCATTATTAAAGATGTGAAGTACTATGTTTATTACCATAACTGTATTATGAATACATGTGCAGTGTTGTTTCATAATTATCTATATTCTACAATAAGTCTAGTATTCTCTTCTCTCACCTTTTTATTATTACAAAATGTGCATTATCCGTAAATTTTAAACTTAAATATTTCTGAGTTCTTCAAATGTTATCAAAACGTTTTATTCTTAGATACAAGTAGTAATAATAATAATAAGAAGAAACCCTACCAGTATACAACAAGACCATGCTAGGGACAATTTTATGTGGAAGCATTTTTATTAATAGAAATGTTACGTGAATGTTTCATAAAATCATATAATTATTTTTATTCCAGACAATACTTTACATGGAAGCCTTCACATAACATTCACAGTTAGCATAATCTATAATGTTTGCCACACAATGAGCATGCGATTAAATATGATACATGTTTAATTTGAATATGAATAACAAGATTATTGAAATGTAATAGAATTTGTAGAATGTAAATTGATGATGATAAATTTATCTAACCTCATTTGTTGTGGGCAAGTTTAAAAAACACCTAGGAGTCATAACACATTAGCCCCGTCTAGTTGACTGCACTTTTTGACTCTCTTTGCACTGAAGTGTCTAGTTGGTTGCACGGTGCAACACTGAGTTGTCTGGTTTGTTGATTTGGAGTCAAGTAGTGTATTTGGTATCTGCACTACCTTTCGGGCTGGTGTATGGTCACGTGGTGTGTGCTAACTAATCAAATGACCATTCAAAGCAGCAGACAGGCATTTGTTGAATCTTCTTAACTGGAACACTGCTTTCCGTCAGTTGATTAAACGTGATTTCCTTGCACTACTCTTGACACTGGATACACCTGCACTGCACAGAGTGTAAAAAAGTGCAGGAACTAGATGAGGCTATTACATGTTCATTTGTTCAACATTCCATTTGCTATGGAAATAGAGCTTTTGTGGAACACTTGCGTATTTTTAAGAAGTCAAACATTGACATTGCGATTTGAACAAAAGTACTTAAAATTTCTATAAATGTGGCACTTTAGAGGATTGCCAAATTTAACATACAGTTTCTTCATAAGAGACTGGGGGAACCATCACCGGATATGTGCATTTTAGATGTTTTGAAGTAAAGGAATAGATTATAGAAGTGCTCATAAGTTAATACTTGAATTCCTGCTGATCCTTTAAAATCTTTTAAGTGAAGTTACTTTCAATTGTTATTGGGATATTTATTATCTACAGTGGAAACTCAGGACAGGCCTTTCTTTATCTTTGCAGGTAACAGTGGGTATCCAGAGGACCATGGGTCATGACACCAATAGATGGTGCTGGTGAAAACACTCCTGAGGTGCATAGCTGTCTAATGAAATGAACCATTGGCATCCTAAAACAAAAATGGAGGTGTCTTTTCAAGAACATGGTGCTTCACTATCGCCCTCCTATGGCAACAAAAATCAAAGATGGAGGGATGGAAGAAAATTCAGTTTTCCCATCCACTGTCAACTCTGCATGTGTGTGTGTGTGTGTGAATCTTCAGATGTGCTTTAATGTTATTAAGTTTGTGTGAAATAGGTTTTCTGTGACATTCTTTTTGAAATATAACATTGTAACGGTACACCAGAACTTTATTTCAATATTGTTAGCAGTGCCAATTCCTCACTTCTTTCATTTAATTATTGAATACTTTAAATGGTTCACTTATTTATTTTTACTACCTGCTGTCAAGTTTTTTTGAAGATTGGGACTCAACCAACAGAAAACTAAATATCTGCTTGAGCCAGAATTTTCAGATAATTTTTCAGTAAAATGCACATCAGCCATTTCATATGGCTTGGATGGCTGTTACCTTAAAATATATTTCTTTAAAGAAAGGAGATTTATATTTTCATATGCAAGATGAAACATGAAAAGGTTTATTTTATTCTGTTTAAAGCTTCCCCTTTGCAACAGTTTTTAAGCCTTGTTTGTCGTTATGAAATATCAATGTACTTCATTGCCTTAGTTACTTTTGCCATAAAGTAGTGTGTTGTTGTAGAAGATTGTTATTGCAAGAGCTGTAACAGAACACACAAAAGGGTTTTCCTAAAGTTTTAAAAAGCTGAAATTACATGCAAAGTTCCCATGTAGTCAGTTTTTTTTTAACTATGCCTTTTCTGTGTACAAAAGGTCTGCATCAGTGTGTATCTGATTTCATGAATCATGAATACATGTTTCATAATGTACACAATCACCTCCCACTTGATTTATAAAAGTTTCATTGCAAATATATTTTTCAGTGCTGTTCTATCTGAAATTGGTTTACTTTACTCATTTGCTCACTGACAGTTCAAGCCTCTTCATTGGTGTATTGGAAGTGTTGCATGTTGCCATCTTGTAATCAAGGGATTCCATGTTCAATACTCAGCAGAGGCACTTAATGGTTCAGATATCACTTTAAACTGTAGCTTCTTTGTGCATAAAGACGACCTCATGTCATATGTTGCCGTGTGAGAACCAGAGGAACGTAACTCTAAAAAAGCCATGTTTGGAGTCAGATTCACCCATGTCCAGCTTTTCTCATTAGTGGTAAAGTGGATTTAAGTATCTTCAAATTACTGACTTTTTTATATTCAGACATAATCACTCGTGAAAATTACATAAATTTAAGTTAGGTCCATCTGGTTCTCGTACAACAATATTGCAATATTCATTAATGGGAGGACTTCTTTGAACAGTCTCCCCATTAATAGATTAGTCAAATCTTAATTACCTCAACATCAAGGGGACTCCAGATTTAATTTTCAATCTCTTGAGAGACTTTTTTTTTATTATTATTTTTACCTTTTGATGCTATATTTCCATTTGCATACGGCATCCACAATAATTTTTGTTACATCATCTACTTCAAATGGTAGGGGTGCTTCCCCGATGGCATAGTTGTAACATATTTGCTTTGCAATCAAGGGGTTCCAAGTTTGAGAACCGGTGAGGCATAGTGGTCCGGATCCTACTTTAAACTGTAGGTCCAGTCCCAATTAGCCTATCTGTGCACAAAAGTGGACTTAAAACTCCACTCCACTCAAAGAGTAAGGGAAATCTACACTAAGATTGTCATTATAATTCATAAATCTTTTCACATCACTGTCTCGGTACTATAACAACTGAAAATTACATTTCACTGAATAAATAGTTTTGAGGAATTATAGTTGTTGTACCAATCATTAAATAGCATCTAGGAATGCAAAATTTACATGTTAGAGACATTATAATTGACTGAAAATTTATGAAAAACATGTCTTTGGTATTATGTGCCAATGCTCACAGAGTTTCCAAAAAAAAAGACCTCTGTATTGCACTCCCATAATTTCCACAACTTGGATCTCTGTGTAAATTTACAATTCCAGTTCTGTAACTTCTTGGTTCTGTTAGGCATTAATAAGTTACAGCATACAATTTGTCATGCAATTACTGTGTTCTTCCTGCAATGGAGGTGCCATCTAGTTAAGCATATTCACAACTTGCCATAAGCTACTGCATATAACTAGCTAAGGATATTCACACCTCCAGAAATGTTAACTTGAATGGTAAGTAGATAGGTTGAGGTACACAATGAAGATTGTGTGGCTGTCATAAACTTCCAGAAGTAACAATTTTCATTTTTGACAAAGCACCTTTATGAAATCAGTAAGTATATTTTCAGATTTTTTTCCCCTTACAGGCCTCAGATTTTTGTCATGTTTTTATCTTAGCTTATTTCTCCACACCAAATTAAATTTCCTATCTTCTGTGAACGCTATGATGATGCTGTCATTTGTCATGTAAATAAATAAAAAAAACCAAGGCATATTTTTTAGCAAATTCATTGTATGACAGCATATTTTTGTCATTTTTGAGGTATGTTTTCTGTACATTTCACTGAGGAAAATCACACTTGGATTGGTAATGCAAAGAAATTCTGTATACTTCCATCTCCATTCAATAAATTATGAATTAGTGAGGGGAGGAACCTGGATTTACCAGGAATATGCCATAAAAGAATTACATCAAAAGGTTGCTTTTGCACTTTAATGTTATGTCAACAATGGATAACTCTTGTATTTCCCAATGTTTGATGTGTTCGTTCGATTTTTCAATTATTTTTTTTTGTAAATTTAGAAAATTTAGGATAAAATGCATACATATTCCTACAATGCTCATAGAAAATCAGCCCTCATTCACAAACTCCCACAATTACCTACCGAAAATCAATATTCTGCCATTAATAGAGAAGTTGGCAACGGTTCCGAATGTTGAATGATATTCTTTTCTTTTTTCTTTCTTTTTCATTTTTGCAAATTTTATAGATGTATTAGAAAGTAGTTTGGAATACTGGAAACAATATGTGAAGGTAAGTTTGAAGCTTGGAGAAATGAATTAGCACTGTTAAATTCTACACAAAGTATTATTTACCCGAGACACTTCGATTTTTAAAGGAGCTTACACGATTAGCTGTGATTTGCAGCAAATAATCATTCTTGGTTTCCGGTTATGTAAGACATGGAGTTTTAGCAGATTTTCATCAAGGTTCGAAGGGAGTTTTGTGCTTGAGACTGGATGTTTTGTTCACTTAGAGATATTGTTATAATGCTAAGAACCCTAAACCTGACTAACCCAACCTTACAATGAAAGTATTTAGGAATGTTTTATTAATTCTAAGAGCCTTAAATCTAACCTGCTTAACCTAAAACGTAAGATACCAATCAGCTATTTGTATCAAAGACAGGCAAAACATTCATTTTAGGAATGTGTGTGTATTTTTGCCCTTAAAATTTCGTAAAATATTATTTACCAAGAAAAACCGGTAAGAATTTACAATATAGAGAAAGTCTCTAATTTTGTTAATTTTCGGTATACTTATTAATTTTGGCCTCCTAATCACGAATCTGTTGAAAACCCGGGGGTCACGTCTAGAAATTGTACATTTTGATGAAACATTGTTCATTAGCCCCAAAAACCATCCACGGGTAGCCCCACAAACCATTGACGTTAGCCCCACGAACCATTCACACGAGGTTAGGTTAGGTTCCATTAGCACTCATTTCACCCCTAAATTCATCGAAAAAATATGGTTCGTACTAGAATTGAACATCATAAATCATTTTCTTGTAAAACAACGGTGTGGTTGGAAACAATGACATTTTCGTTCGTAAAACTACGCATGTACACCTATATATATAAAAAATCAATCTGCTTTTTTTCAAATTTCCAGACGTGACCCCCGGTTTTTTACAACAGATTCGTCATTTGGAGGCCAAAATTAGTTAGTATACCGAAAATTAACAAAATTGGGGACTTTCTCTATATTGTAAATTCGCTCCGAAAAACCTAACCTTCAATATGTTGCAATATATATATACCCCCAAACAATCATGTAGGTATGTGTGGAAGGGATAAATCGTTCTTCACACGAGATGCAGCAAGAAATCACTAAAACTATAAAGAATGTGTGGTAACGATGTGTTAATACAGATAAAAAATCGAGCGGTGTAAAAAATACCATTGCACCATTAATTTTGAATTAAACGATCGGAACTTGGACCGAAAAGTTACCACATATTTGAAACACCTCTTTTCATAATAAATTTGAAAGAAACAACCCTCCCTCTCCCTGCCTTCTATGCAATTAAGAAAACTACTATTACATCTTTAAAAAATATTGGGCAGACATTCATAACATTGTACAACTTTTTTCTTTCTTTTTTAAGTCTCGACGTTATTAGCTAATTTGGTAAGTGCATAGATTTGTTTTATTTTTTCTTCCGAAAAATCCTCATGGAGTGCCACTCACATACATGAATATTATCTATTCGAATAAACTCACTATTTATTTTTCCGTGCAGTTTTACATTTAAGATCAATTTCGACATTTGGGCAACTTCATAAGACAGTAAACAAACCACAATCGATTTTTAGGAAGATCGATCGATTCTTCACGACTCTCGATTTTAATTCTCGCCATCTGATTGGTTCTTTGGGTGTAGCCTCTACGACAAACTTGTTTTGAGTGCATCACAGACTATATTCTCAGTCGTTAGCGAGAACTCGTAAGCCATCGAAGTCGGCACTCGTTAACGACCAGTCAGGACTACGATTTTCTCTCCGATCACGAGTTGGAGTGATAACGAAATGGTCGTTTCCGTGCTCACGTATTGAGAGTCGGGACTAAGCACCCTGGTGTGTGGAATTACGAAATTTCCTTCCCATCCGTATCCCGTCCTATATGTCTCTAATTTAAGAGAATGAAATAAGTCCGAAGAAATGTTTATGAACAAGCGGATAGAACAAGGAAACTGGTAATTTTAGTGAACCAAAAAAAGAGGGGGGTTGGACCCGTCGAATCCCCCTTAAATAAGACCATGGTTATACACATTATTTCCTTGTAATAATTATACATAAACTAAGTATAGATATGTACTGTGCAACTAATGTAATCTTCTCAGTGTATTTTCTCTTATCTGCACAAAAGTATTTGATCATAATTTGCGCAACAGAAATGGAACACAAACTGAAATTGCTTTATGGAATAAAGTGAAGAATGAAAATTCCTATTTTCACTACATAGGTTACGGTAAATATCGATCAATATAAGTTTATAAAATATTTGAGTGTCTGGTCAGCAACCAATTTTATAAGCAATATTTTTCGCATGGCCTGAGAACACACACGCAACTGAACCCTTCCATTTACCTTGCACGTGAGCATCACGGATATTTCATAGAAGAATGATCATTACAAAGCATAGTTTTCCTTTCTCATATCGCTCCTTCTTCGAGTATTTAAATCGGTACAGATTTGTAAAACTGCTGCACGTGTTCGCTCACCGTGCGCTACCCATCCGGAACTGGACGCTCGAAGCAGACGACAAACGAGCTCTCCCTAAGGAGTGACGTAGTAACATGGCGGCGGCGTGTTTTCAGCGCAACGCTAGCCTCGCAGCTTTGGAAGTCTCGTTTCTGCCTTAAACTGGACGCAGAGAAACGCGAGAACTTGCAGGGGTAATTTTTCCAGGGTGTAGTTTTTAAAATTGTTGTAAAAAAAATTGAGTGGAAATGTCCATTGGATACTCTTTCTTTGCTGTACCCGATTCGGATCAAACGATGAGTCGGTTACAAATCGGCTATGGACGGACAGTTTGAAATGATCTTAGGCTCTGTTCGAAAGGTACAAAGTACATACTTGGAGTATGGTCTTGGCGAAGTGACGTCACCTAGTACAGTTCGAAAGCGTGAAGATCACGATGTATCAAGACCACAGCGCCAAGATTGCATGCTCGGTCACGTGACAAGCGGACTTGTTGTTCATTTGTTTGAAATCGCGGAGGTAGAAAGCCAGCAAGTTATTTGTTGTAGTTCTTCTTATGTGTGGAAATGTATGTGTAAGTACATTTCCAAATGCTATGTGATTTCTGTGGTGAAAAACGAGTGTTTTAAACGTGGAAAACCAATATGTCCTCGGTTATATCTACTGATCGTATTTGGCGCTGGAGTCGAAGTGCAGTTTGAAAGATTTTCAGTTCCAGTCCATGACTTCGAGACCGCACTGCGAAACCATTCTCGAAGTATGTTCGCTTCAAGTACGGTCTTGCACCTTTTGGACACGGCCTTTGAATAATCAATGATCTGAGACTGTCCTATTCTCAAACTGTCATGTTCAAAGTTAATATTATTTGTGTTATTGATGTTGTTTTTAACTTATGCATGTTTGTCTTATAGATATTGTTATAATCATCTTATCACGCTGTATAAAATACAAGAAATGAAATTGATGTAACCATAGCAATGAGAAATAATAAGTACTAAAATGGTGATGGAAGTAGTGAGATTTTCAGCGCCTGTATTGTATTTATTTTAATTATAACGGTTATCGTTAATTACGCAATTTTATTTGCATTGATAATTGTTCTGCAAGTTCTGTAATGCTTGTATAACGTAACTTCTTAAGTGAATCGTCATATGTGCAAAGATCACAATGGCTGATAAGTTAAAACAAAGTAAATCTAAATCGTCGCTTAAAAAAACAAACATTCAGGCTAATACAATGACTACTTACTTTGATGCTGGTAATCCCGTAGTCGCTTCCAGTAATGCGAATACTACAGAACATGATGTTTGTTCTACAAAACCCGACAAATTATCTTGTTGTAATGATCCTGACAATGATTTGAGGTATGTTCAGTGTACACAGTGCTCGTCATGGCATCACATATCTTGTCTCAAACTTACAGTCACTCACTGGTCAATTTATTCGACTACACTAGAAAGTTATTATTGTAAAGGTTGCAAACCAGAGAGTATGATCCTTTTAGTTTGCCAGCTTATCTAGAAACTCTTAACCCGAATTTTGGTGATTTGTTAAGTACTGTTAAGAGTATTCAATTGCTAATGGTCGCTTCTAATGAAGACCTCAAGACGAAACTAGAACAGTCTAATGCTGAAATGAAATCGCAGTTAGAACAGTCTATGAAATCGCAATTAGAACAGTCTAATGCTGAAATGAAATCGCAGTTAGAACAGTCTGATGCTGAAATGAAATCGCAGTTAGAACAGTCTAATGCTGAAATGAAATCTCAGTTAGAAAATTCTATGAAATCACAGTTAGAACAGTCTAATGCTGAAATGAAATTGCAGTTAGAACAGTCTAATGAAGAACTAAAAACCCGAATGGATCTTGCTAACCAAGATATGAAATTACAGTTACTGCAATCTAATCAAGAATTTGCAGAGTTTAATGAGAATAATAACTCTCAGTTTGAACAATTGGAATTGGATATTTATAGTAACCTAACTTCAAAATTTGAATTGGTTCATCAAGAAATTAATACTGTTAATCAAAGATTAGACAACTTGACTTCCGATGTTAAAACACAACTTGATTCAATAGCTTCTGAATGTGTCGAGAAAAATGAACATTTGGGAAGTATTTTAAATAGCAATATTTCTCAAATCCGAACAGAACAAGACGTTCAAGGACAACAAATTTTAATAAATAAAGATTTGATTAGTGAATACGATAAATCTATTACAGTATGTTCATTCAAAATAACTGATATTAATAATATGTAGATTATCATCGATGGAAGTTGCTGGTAAGGAAAATATACATTTTGGAACGTATCTTATTGATTGTAATAACAGGTTTCAACATATAGAATCTCGTATTGATGTTTTGCAAACTAATTATGCAAATTTTCAACGCAACACAAAGGGAAATTTGAAACCCCCCCTTGCACAAAATAGTTCTCAAACTAAGACATCACGTGAAAGGGCTAGAAATGCAGTTGACTCGGGGGTGACTAATTCATCTACTTATTCATCTGATGAATCTTTAACAACCCATGTGAAAACAACGTTCGATGAACCGCATGTTCGAAATCGTGTTCGCTGGAAGCGAAACAAAAGATTTATTCCAACCTGCAATGAGGAACATTATCGAAATAATATGTCACCTAATAGTGTACAGTTTAAGGATACAAGTAGTTATGCGATTAACAATATGCAGACAACTTCTAGATTGAATTCTACCATTACAAATATTGATAAACATTCCAATGTTCAACAATGTTGTTCTGCTGATGGTGAAAATAGTTATATAAATCAAATGTTTACATACTCGCAAGAACCTAACCTCCCTGTCGTTCATCATAGTAATGTCCCTGGTGAAACGTGTGGGTTTCGTCATATTTCTTCCTTGCAGAATGAAGCTTGCAGACCATGGTTTCAAGGTGAAAGGCGTAATGCAAATTTAATGACTGGCACAAGTTGTCCAAATGCTGAAATTGGTGTTAATGAGTCAAATACAAATAACAATTACTGTGATAATCCACAAAGTCAGTTTGATCGTTGTATTTCTCCAACGTCTTTACCTGTAATTACTGTTGGGGATAGAGGAAACAGATATGTAAAGATAAATGAACTGTCTCATTTACCCAAATTTTCTGGGAAAATAGAAGACCAATCGGCTCGAGAATATCTAGAACATCTTAATTCTATGCTTGATCTTATGGGCATTCCAATTAACAAAAGGCTACAGATTATTCAGCAGTGTTTCACCAACAGAGCTGCGTACTGGTATAGAACTCACAAACGTATGTTTTCTTCATATCATTTTCAAAGGGAATTCATGAAACAATTTGCAAGTCCGGAAATAATACAGTCTCAGTTATCAGTATTAAGGAACAGGAAGTATGATCCTACAGTACATGGTGATTTAGAAAGCTTTGCGTTGAAAACATATTCAAATTATTGCAATTTAGTTGAGAACCCAAACGAATTGGATGTTATTCAATTAGTTATTAGCCAGTTACCAAATAATATAGCTAATAACATAACTTGTCATGAGATACGTTCTATGGACCAGTTAACAACTATGTTAAGGAAATTAGATGTTGTCCGAACTAGTAGAAGAGGACTTATTTTCCTACCGGAAGAAACCGATAATAGTAATAAGGTTAAACCCAACAAGAATCCTGACAGTATGAAATCAAAATTTATTGTCAAGCAAATTAATGTTAAACACACCAAAAACACTTGCTCGTCTTCTACTCAGACTTCGTCGATGGATGCTCAAGTACCCTTTACTAATGAATTTCGCAACGCTAATTCAAGATATGGACTGTTTAGAGGTAGCAATGTAGTTTTAGAGGACGTAGAAATAATCGAGGCTATTCAGGATTTACATATAATAACAGAAATAATTTCAGATTCCAAAGAAATAATGCATACTCTGGTATTTCCGGTGACATTACAAATAGGAATTATAATCAGGATGCTATAACTTCTCAGTTACCTAACAGTAGTCAGAATGGAATGATTTTCTACAATAGGCAAGCGCAGTATTCAAGTGAGCCTGCTCTCGCTCCTACTTACAGTCAACCTGTTAATGTGACTTCATTACAACCACAAAATGCATCTACAACTTCTGGAATATCAAATTCTCCTTCTGGAAATGTATCAAGAATCTTTACACGACAATCTGGTATTGGAACATCTTACCAATCAACAACAAATTTAAATTAAAGGAGCGGATGGAAGTGCCTCGTTCACTCTGCTTTCTTTCAGAGAGGCCAAATTTGAACAAACGAAATTCATTTCAAACACAGGAAATTATGAATGTACTTGATGATAAAGACTTAATATCGGAACCACTACAAGTGAATTTTTTATTGGAATGGTTTGAAGAAAAACCTGAATGGACTGTTAGTGATATTTCGGTTCCATTAACTGAAGTTCCAGTTATTCATGGAATTATTTGTCAAATACCTGTAGTTTGTATTATAGATTCTGGAAGTCAGGCAAATGTTCTAAATTTTGACGTTTGGTGTAAACTATCGCTTTTGATTGGCATTAAACTGGATAACGTGGAAGATGTAAAACTCACCGGTTTCGCTGGATCCAAGAAGTGTAAAGTTGTTGGCAGTAAAATTATTAATCTGCAGATAAAGCAGGAATACTTTTCTATGGAATTTTTTGTTCTTAAAGAGTTGAATGCCGATGTCATTTTAGGAGTTCCATTTTTGAGGAAATATAAAGCTGTAATTGATTTTAAAGAAGGGAATGTAAGTTTGCTAAATGATAAAGGAAAGGAAATTTCCTCTGTTTTAACTCGGCAATGTTCTTCTACAGAAGATTTGAAGTATTGTACAAAGTCTAACTTTTGTTCCGAAGATACATTAAATGATAATGAAAGTTATTCATGTAGATTGTTACGTGATGCGTCAACTTTGAATGATGATGTAGAATATATGCCAGCTAAGAAGTCCATTTATGAGTCTGTTTTTAGAAATGATAATTTAGACAATTTGCAGAAAGCTGATTTATTCATACTTCTGTCGTATTATCACGTACAATTTTCAGATAAACCTAGAAAAGCAATTGTTGAACCTTACAAGATTCAATTAGATACTGTAACACCTATTACAAGCACACCTTATCCCATACCAATATCAAGGAGACTACCTTTAGAAGAAGAGCTTTCCAAGTGGGAGAAATGGGGAATTATTTACCAAGATTCTTCACCATATCTTAACCCTCTACATATAGTGCCAAAGCAAGGAGGTCTTTGGAGACCTATGATCGATTTTAGGAAACTTAATCAACATGTTATCTCTCCACAAGTGAGAGTAGAAGCAATCAACGAACTGTTACAGAGGTTCCTAGGATGTGTTTATTTTTCTTCAATTGATTTACCATGTGGTTATTTTCAAATACCGTTGACTGAAGATTCATATCCTTACACAGCTTTTTCATATAGAGGCAGACAATATCTTTTCCTCTATTTTCCGTTTGGGATTCGTTCAGCAGTCTCAGTTTTCCAGGACAGGATGAATAAAATATTCTCCACCGATTGCAGAAATTTTGTTGTTTGTTATTTGGATGATATTCTAATTTTCAGCAAAAATTGGTCTCAACATATACAACATGTAGAACTAGTTTTACAAAAGATAAAGGGTGTCAATATGTCTATTAAATTTTCCAAATGTAAGTTTGCTTACAAAGAAATATGTTTCCTTGGACACATAGTGTCCGGTGATAAAATTATGGTTGATCCTGCAAAGAATTCAGCAATTATTAATTTTCCAATTCCAACAAACAAACGCTCCTTGAGTAGGTTCTTAGGATTAGCTAATTGGAGGCGAAAGTTTATTGAAGGATTTGCTGAAATGGCACAGCCTTTGTATGATCTGTTGAAAAAGGAATCAAAATGGCAATGGAATGATGTTCATGCTTCAGTTTTTGAAAACCTCCGCAAGTCACTGATATCTCGAAAGGCTTTGTATCAACCAGATTTCACGAACAGACGGTTCGAAGAAAGGAATAGGAGCTGTTCTATGGCAAGACTCAACTGAAAATTCTGAAGAAGGACCACGTATAATTCAATACGTTAGCAGATCTCTTAAAGGCAATGAGTTATCATACAATACTCACGAGATTGAATGCTTAGCGATATTATTTGCTTTTTAAAAATTCTACATTTACATAGCTGGAACTAAGGTGAAATTGTTTACCGATCACCAATCTTTATCTTGGCTAGAATCTACTAAAACTTTGAATCCACGATTAAATCGTTGGAGTTTGAAATTACAAATGTTTGATTATAATGTATATCAAGTGCCGGGAAAATCTAATGAAGCTGCAGATGCTTTAAGCAGATATCCTGATTTAAGCACAGGTTTTCCAACTCTATCGGAACTATATGTAAATAACATAAGTCTTGATTTTCTTGACGAAGATAGTGTAACATTTTGGCAAGAAAGTCAAAATTCGGATTCTTATTGCAGTGCCATTGTACAAAAGTTACAAAATGGGAATTTGTCACAGAATATAAAAAGGCAATATTCGATTCAAGATAATATATTATTCCTGAAACATTTGAGAGAAGACAAGTGGAAACTTGTAGTACCTATTATTGTTGTACCCAAAATTCTTCATAAATTACATGACTTACAAGGTCAATTTGGATGCTATAAATTATTTAATAAGTGCAGAAGTTTATATTATTGGCCTAAAATGAAAGTTAGTATTAAGCAGTATTTGAACGACTGTGTAACATGCGCAAAACTAAACAAGCTCACACAAAAATTAGTAAGGATGAATTGCATGTATATTCCACTACTCCACATGATATGTTATCAATAGATCTTGTTGGACCGTTACCAAAATCACAAGGATATAGTTACATATTAACAATAGTTGACACGATGTCCAAATTTTTAATGGCTTATCCGTTAAGGAAGGCAAAGTCACGTGAAATAATTAACAAATTCAAGCTCCAGTATTTTTACCACTATCCAGCATGTAAGGTAATATTATCAGATAACGGTTCACAATTTAAATCACAAGAGTGGAAGTTATATATGGATGACTGTAACATAAAACATATCACCACGTCAATTTATTCGCCTTTCGCAAATCCTGTAGAAGGGTAAAAGAAAGAGTTAATACGATTGTTACGATTATATACTTCGCAAAATCATCAGAACTGGGTAAAATATTTGAATCATGTAACAGGACTTCTAAATAATTCAGTTTCGGAAATAACAGGTTTCACACCTAGTGAACTTTTCCTTCATCACGAATTAAAAGATTCAATTCTCAATCAAATTAACTGGCCCGATGATTTAAAGTTTGTGCCCTGGAAACACAAGTGTTTTATCGCCAAAGCACGTATTAAGGAAAGATATAAGTCGAAATGTATTGAGTGTGATGCAAATAAATTGAAGATAGTCCCAGGTGATATTGTTTAGTGAAAAATCATGAACATAGTAGTGCAATTAACAAGAAAATTCATAAGTTTATGGAATTATGGCTTGGACCCTGTGTAGTTCATGCTGTGAAAAACAATTATACAATTTTGATGTCTATGGACGGAAAGAAGATAACAACAAGGCAGAACTTGTCAAATATCAAGAAATTTAATTGTTCTGATGAGAAAAAAGAAGAATTGCTTAAACTAATGTAATTGTCATGAAGTGATGCATAAGTAGCTGTAAATTCGAACACTAAGATGACATTTTCAGAACTTTAGTGGAAAGAGTATTGTAAATTTGTGAATTGGTTCATTATGTCAAGTGAACTTTCTCATTATCCTGACGAGTGTATATTAAAAGCAGGACTCAAATCTTATATATTATGTAAAAAAAAAATGTTACGTTCATTTTTTTTTTAGGAGAAGGAGAGATTTTGACTGTCCTATTCTCAAACTGTCGTGTTCAAAGTTAATATTATTTATGTTATTGATATTTTTAACTTATGCATGTTTTGTTTTATAGATATTGTTATAATCATCTTATCACGCTGTATAAAATACAAGAAATGAAATTGATGTAACCGTAGCAACGAGAAATAATAAGTACTAAAATGGTGATGGAAGTAGTGAGATTTTCTGCGCCTGTATTGTATTTATTTTAATTGTAACCGTTATCGTTAATTACGCAATTTTATTTGCATTGATAATTGTTCTGCAAGTTTAAGCGCAGCGACGGTTATCAGATCGAATATCTCGAATTACGAATTATTAAAATAATCGAATTAAATCGATTAAGCCCATCACTAGCTGAACATTTCAGCCCCCCAACCCCCCTGTAGCGCCGTTCCTGCCATCAGGGTTTTCATCTACGTCCCTTCACTACAGCGCTGTACCTCCACCATTCACTTCCCAGTTTCCACACGTGTTTTTAGTGGCGGCAGTACACTTCCTTCCTTGTCACAGTTCTGGTTCTATCTTGACACGATTTAACTCTTTCTTATTGGCTAATGTTGGCAACATTGGTTTTACACGTCGAAGAAGAGAAACAACGTTACGTATGTGCGTCGGACAATTGATTGAAAAATATAGTTTATTCTTCTTAGAAATGCCAACAGAAGTTTTTAAAGTGTGTGATGTTTGTAAAGCTAATATTCTTGAAGAGGAGCTAAAAGAACACCAAATATATTGCAAACATGAGATGGTTCCTTGCATTGGATTTGAATGTCTGCAAGAGAAGATGAAAAATGAAGCTAGATCCTACGAGGAAGCGTGCACAGTTGAACCTGATATTGAAAATTCCACGATTAATCAAGAGGCCGTTCTGCAAATAACTGAAAACAAGAAAGGTCATGGAAAGTGTTATTATTGTAGTGCGTTACTGTCCGAATGCGAATTGCAGTCGCATGTACTAAATTGTAAATTAAGGCTAGAAAGTTGCGAGAAATGTGAAGCAAGAATTCAGAAAGCATATATAGGTTTTCATCTAAAAGACAGTTGTGTAAAAAGAATTGTGTCGTGCGAGTATTGCCGCTCTAGTCTAGTAGCTGAAACGTTGCCAGACCATTTCCAGGTGTGTGAAATGCTGCCAGTCTACTGTGGAAATAAATGTGGGAATGAAATGCAAAGGAAACAGCTGAATGATCACGTGTCTAATGATTGTCCAAAGAGATTGGTAACTTGTGAGCATTGCAGGAATGAAATGAAAGCTGAGTTGTTAGAGGATCATTATTCCCAATGCATCAAATTCCTCATTGTCTGCCCGGAAGCATGTGGTGTTAAAATTGCAAGAGAAAATATGGAAAAACACAAAGATGTAGAGTGCACCAAACTCTTTGCAAGTTGTACGTATGAGAAAATGCTGTGCAAATTTAAAGGCTTTCCTGTAGGTATACGTGACCATCTGAAAGAAGAGAGTTCCATGCATATGTCACTCATGAAAGATACCATAGAAAGACTTTTGGATGTGGTACAGAAGCAGGAGAAAACAATTAAAGACCTTCAAACAAATGCAGTGAAGCAAGAAGTCAAATTGGAAGAGCTACATAACAAGGTAGAACTTGAATGTAATGGTTTTGTGTGGAAAGTATTAGATTTTTCAAATAAGTTAGATACTTTTGAAAATGGAATGAGTATTTTTAGTCCCAAGTTTTATAGCCACAAGCATGGGTATAAATTACAGGCTCAATTATATCCAAATGGTGATAGTTGTAAATCAAAACACTATGTCTCACTTTATATTTTTATATGCTCAGGCGAGTATGATAAACACTTAGAGTGGCCATTTCGTAAACAAATTATTTTGAAACTTGTTAACCAAGCAAAAAAAGGTAATGATTTTGTACACACACTGAATGACTTTATTGCATCAACCTCTAAAAAACCAAAAAAGGGTGTGGATAATTCAGGTTATGGATATCAAAAATTTGTATCCCACGAAAAACTAAAAAAAGGAAAATACATTTCTGATGATTCAATACTTCTTGAAATGACAGTTATAGATTAGAGTTAATATATACTATAAATGTAAAATCGTAATATGTACATCATTTCATAAAACATGGAGAATTTGTCATGGGTATGTAATGATGGTTTTGAAATGAAGCTTCAGTGATGAATATATAGAGGATTTTGTTGACTTGATATAATATTAAGAAAAGTGTAATCTAAACTATGATCATTGATTTTCTGAATTGGAAAGTAGTTTAACGTGCATATCATACAAGTGGTATGTAGGTTTAGAATGCTTTCAAATATACAAATATCTTTTTGGCACATAAATTAATGTTTAAATTTCAGTTTTGCACATTTTCATTCCCTATGGTGTTTAATTTGAAATTATGAATGATATTAAATTAAGGCTTGAAGTTCATTTCACTATCATGTATACTACATTACATTGATGTAGTATGTATGAACGATATATTTTCAATATTCGTTCTTTCATGGAATATGTAGTTTGTGTTTTTATAAGCAGACTTGTCATGTTGTATAGACTTGCTTTCATTGAAATGCAATTTATAAGATTTTTCTGTTTTCTCAAATAAGATGAGGGTGACAGATTGTGAAAAATCTCCATACTTAAGAAATTGAGCATATTTTTAACTGTACTACTTGCAGTAGAAGTAATGCTGGTAGGCTATATTTGGTTCATCCCATTGTTTGGACAATGTTGAAGAATGTAGTGGTTTCGGAACGCTTTGTGTAATACTATTTCAGGGAATTTGCATGTTTAGAGGAAGTGATCAGGTAAGGAAGAGTTTTTTGAAATTTAAATTGTTTTTAGCAAGTACTAACTGCCTAGCTTGGTTGGTTGCTGCCTCCTAACAATGTTTGAATAAATATATTTCATTTCACATTGTACACCCTACACCATTTATGTTTGTAACCTTGTTCTATTTATTTTCCTGTAGTTTACGGTTATTACAAGCATAAGAAACAGTTTTTCTTTGCGACGTTTCAGGAGAACACACGCTGCTTTCATCAGACATTTATTTTCATTTTGACTAAAGACTTTAGACTTTGACTTTAGTCAAAATGAAAATAAATGTCTGATGAAAGGAGCGTGTGTTCTCCTGAAACGTCACAAAGAAAAACTGTTTTCTTATGCTTGTAATAACATTAAACTACAGGAAAATAAATTCTATAATGCAAGCAATGCGTACATACAAGAAAAACTATTGTTCTATTTAATAAATAAATCAATTTATGCATGAATACAACTTGTTTGGCTCCAGTAAAAAGAAACAGTACCTTAAAGTATTCAACATTACAGCAGATGAGTCTTTTTATTATTTAATTAGAGCAGTGTGACATAAGGTAGTACTTGATTGATTGGGTTTAGGGTCATTCTATGAAAATTCAACACAGAAAAGTAACATTTCCAACCCAACCCTATCAGATTTCTTTCAAATTGGGTACATTCAATGATCCTGATAAGAGATGGAAAACTACCAATTTGCAGAGGTATATGACAATTGTGAGGAAAGTTACAGGTCTGCAAAGTTTGGAAATTGTGTGAAATTTAAACACGTCTGTCTCGAGATAAATGACTATAATTCTGGTTCTAATCCAGATACAGCAATGAAACTTATACCACTGAAAAGCTAATGAGTAGAGCTTCACATTGATATGCAACATGGCCTGTTTCTAAGAATTTTCACGTTCAAGGTCATTGACTTTGACCTTGAATATCTCAAAGCAAACCATCTTCAATTTTTGTGGAAAAATTATATTTGATTGCTCCAATATATTACTATAAACATGGCAAATATCAAGGTGGCACACCAAAGGCATCAACCAAAAAAATATTTTGTCTACATCACTACACTATCAAAATGCTGTAAACAACTATATATCCAGTTTTACAGTGCTATTTGAAACCTCATCCTGTCTGAATTTAATGACAGTTGTTATGAAGTATCATCTGCACTTGTTTTTCTTGTATATACGCATTGCTTGCATTGTAGAATTATTTTCCTGTAGTTTATGGTTATTACAAGCATAAGAAAACAGTTTTTCGTTGTGACGTTTGAGGAGAACACACGCTCCCTTCATCAGACATTTATTTTCATTTTGACTAAAGATACAGTTATAACAATGGTTAGCAATTTTTTAAACAAAAAGAATCCCTTATATAATGGATGTTGTCAATGTTACATTGTTGTAATATAGCAACTTAACTGGGAAAAGAAGCAGTCTGTTTTATTTTTATTTCAGATAAAAAAAAATTGATCACATTATTTTCTTATTTAAAATTACGAATCCCAAATATCATCTGGTAATTCAAATTCATCATTGTTTTCACAAAATTTCTTGATGTTTTCTGTTACATTAAATTTTAAAGATGGTGGCTTACTCCATTTGTGAAAAAGAAAACTCCATAGTGGATCTATGTTACCATTTTCATAAAATAACATCTGCACTTGGTTAGTGAAATTTATTTTATATTTTAGTCCTGGTGTGAAAGATTGATTGATTGATTTAGTTTATTTTACTTCGTGTTTTGTGCCTCTTGGCTAATTTGTGAAGATGGGGATGAGTGATGAAATGATGAAATTGATGAATGGACATTCACAAACAACCAAGCCCGACCGGGATTCCAACTCGGGACCCTTGGCATCGCAGTGCGATGTGCTAACCACTTGGCCACAGTCTCGGGCTGGTGTGAAAGATTTTTATGCTTCAGATTACATGGTATGGAGAGCAAAACACTTAGTGGCAAAACATGGTATATTAGTGACACCAAATCCAAAGCCAGGTATGACATTGTGTGAGAAAACAGTCAACATTTACGTGATTGTGTGAGAAAACAGTCAACGTTTACGTGACTTTTACTGCGATCATAATATGAGGTGTGGCGTGCCAGGAAGAAAAGACTATGTGGCTGTGAGTTCGAGTACATAAGCATTAGCAGCTAGTGTTGCACAATCTTAAGGAAATGTATGCATATTTCAAAGAGACATACCCAGATGTAAAAATTGGATTCTCAAAATTTTGTGAGTTGCGGCTAAAGCACTGTGTTCTTGCCAATGCCAGTGGGACATATGCAGTTTGTGTATGTGTTTCACACCGGAATTGTAAGTTAATGGCTGAAGGGTGTAAATTAAAAGAGCTAACAAAGCATGAAGAACACACATTACCGTCATACAAGCACCGTGTAGCAATCCTGCTCTTCCAGCATGTTTCTTAGGTGCATGTCCCTATTGTCCCTGTGTGACAAAACTGACTGATTATCTGTTTGACCTGTTTGGTAGGAATGGCATTGATGAAATTACATATAACTGTTGGTTAACTACAGGCAGAGCAGTTCTCGAGACTATAACAAAATCAACAGATGATTTCATTGAGGCGTTTGCATCGAGTTTACAACAGCTCCTACCACATTCATTTATCACACAGCAGCAGTCACAATCTTTAAAATCACTAAAGAAGAACTCAAAGTAAATGAATATCTTGTTTGTGATTTTGCTGAGAATTACTCCATCATTCAGGGTGAAGTACAGGGATTCCATTGGAATAATTCACAGGTCACAATTCACCCATTCGTAGCTTACTACTAATGAAACACCATGTCATATGTGGAAATATCTGACTGCCTTCATCATGATACAGTGTGTGTGTGCATTCTTTCTAGCACAATTTCATCAATTTCCTGAAATGCTACTTTCCAGCTCCAAAGCACATTTATTATTTTAATACATCTCATGAAAAAGGACGATGTGATGGGGTTGCAGGGACTGTAAAGAGACTAGCCACACTTGCCAGCCTCAAGTGACCCTATGAAAACCATATTTTGACACCACAACAGTTGTTTCAGTGGTGCAAAGTAAAATCCGTTCATGTGTCTTCCACTACACATCGGCTTCCCATCATGATGAAGACATTGCCAAGCTGCAGCAACGTTTCACAAATACAAGGACGATTCCAGGTACCCAGAAGTTTCATTGTGTAATGCCTATTATCAAAGGTACAGTATAGACAAAGGCATATTCCACTTCATCAGTGAGCATGGATTTGTTGCCTGTATGTACGACAATCATATGTCTTACAAACTTATGAAGTACAGGCCAGCTTCTTGCATCCACATGGACCATCTCCACCATTTGTGTTTCCTGCCAAACCAGACATTTGTATTATCAGAAGACGTGACATTCTCATGAGACTGGATCCAGTGACTCCAACTGGAAAGACCTACAATCTCCTTGCATCAGATCTGCTGAACATTAACAATTTAATTGGACAGTTGTGAGGTGAGTTGTAACCACGTTTTCTTGCCTTTTCATTGAAGCTACCCTGTACTGTATCATGCCACAGGCGTGAGTTGAAGCTAGGACCTGAGCAGCATAAATAAATAAGCTAATCATGTTATAAAAAAGGGTCACGCTGAAGCATTGGAAAAGAGCTTCTTAAAAGCTAATCACTTCAGTGGAGGTAGAAAAACTCCGCCGACATTGCATTAGGCCAGCTCAATATGAAAATCAGGAAATCAGCGTTTTTCCTCAGAATTGCCGTTGCCAAAGGATGGGATAGAGTCAACTGTCTTAACAGCCGATAGTTCGAATTTCATTTAAATAGGTTGCAAGAGAAAATCTCTTTCTTAGTTGTTTTCCGTCAGATGAAGTAGTTACAAAAGAACTCCGTTTCTAGTTGCTTTCAGTTTACGTTGAATCCAGTTATCGCGAGAGAGCTCCACAGTTGTCATAAGTTTAGAAAAAGGAGCGAACGAATGATTGGGAAGTTAAAATTTATGGTTTAGAATATCGGTCTACGAAAGTACAGAGTTTGGAGCCCGGAGTTGCTCTCTGGTCTGTTTTATTACAGAGTAGGGCTACATCGCAACGATGTCTTTAGACGGTACATTGTTTGTAATAGCACTGCAATGATATAGCCATATTTCTGGTACAACATTACTTATGGAGTGTTCATGTCAATTATTGGTGTTTCATTTATGTAAATGCTGTTTACAGCATATTGATGGTGTAGTGATGTAGACAAAATATTTTTTTGGGCATGATACTTATGGTGTGCCATGTTTATAGTAATATATTGGAGCAAACAAATATAATTTTTTCACAGAAATTGAAGATATTTAAGGTCAAAGGTCAATGACCTTGAACGTGAAAATTCTTAGAAAGAGGCCATGTTGCATATCAATGTGAAGCTCTACTCATTAGCTTTTCAATGATATAAGTTTCATTGCTGTGTCTGTATTAGAACCAGAATTATAGTAATTTATCTCGACACAGAAGTGTTTAAATTTCACACAATTTCCAAACTTTGCACACCTGTAACTTTCCTCACACTTGTCATATACCTCTGCAAATTGGTAGTTTTCCATCTATAATCAGGATCATTTAATGCACCAAATTTGAAAGAAATCAGAGGGGGTCAGGTTGAGTCATGTGTTGAATTCACATTGATTGACCCTTTATTTCTTTGCTTTTATGCTGCTTTTGACTAACCACACAGAAGAGGATGATACAATGAAATTGATGAAGAGGCACTCGCAAAGAACACCAATATCCGAACCTGCGATAATGGAGTACTAACACAAAACACTATAATTTCCTATAATATAATTTGGTCTTCTATTTGGCTGACAAAGGCTACGAAACCGTGCAAAACTGTGTAAAAGGAGTGTTGTGGAATGACACACTGTGAGTGCTACAGTGGTCAATAAGTGTACTTCCTTCCTATTTGCAGGAATGCATGGTTGCCATGTGACTGTATTGCAATATGTGTACATTGTTCCTTAACATAATGTATACATATATGTTCATCTGTAGCTTGTTCTCATTTGGTTCTTAGTTACGGTTGCAACTAAGATACTGGGGTCATATTAGTCTATTAAAAGTGAATTAATTATTCCTAATAAAAATATATAACCATAAATAATTCTGCCAAATTATATTGATTTCATGCCGTGTACCATCTCTCCTTGCTTTGATCTGTGACACCCGTGCAGCTCATCTTTCTCGCAACTCGAGACCTACTGCCGCCATGCTTGCTTATCCTGTTTCATATTTAAAACTCAACTTGTGTTTTTGTAACAAGAATTGTATAATTCTGTGACATTGTTACAGCTTGGTTACATACAAATCAACTATATTTTATGAAATTAGTACATATAAATGCATTACGTACAAATAAGGTTTAATTAACATGTTTTTAAATTATATTTTGCCAAGACCGACATTAATTTATGTATAAATTACACAGAACTGAGTTGAGCAGTCTCAACTGTATTGCTGAACACAGATGTAAGGGGCTTTCAAATTCAAATTCTTTATTCAAATTCAAATTCTTTATTTACGTGGGTGAGGTTCAGCCTGAGGCTGTTCTGCCACCTAACCCGTGTCATCGATTACATTTAAATTTACATTTCTTATGTTATTACAATATTAATACAGTGTACAATAAACTGTATGATTTAGTTACAAAATCTATTTATAAAGTAATTGTAATAAATGTATGAATAAAATGATACCAAAATTGTGAAAGACAACTATATAAAAATAAAATAAAATGAATAAAAAAAAATATGTAGACAAAATACATAACATAAACATACAAGTTACATCATAGTATTTGAACACAATCTCTACTCTGCCAAAAGAAAATTCTTTACTTCATTTCGAAAAGATTCTATTTTAGATATGCTCGACATGCTCTTAGGGCACTCCATATTTTTGCAGCAAAATATGAAAACGACGACTGATATGCCTGTGTGTTGCAGAGTGGAAGGTTAAATTTGAAATTATTTCTTGTATGGTGGCTGTGAATACTGGTGCGAGGGATCAACATGTCTGCCAGATACGATGGCTTTCCAGATGTAATAATTTTATGTATAAGGCAATATGTATGCAGTAGTCGCCTACGGTACATATTGAGGATATTCTTATTATTTATGGAAGGTGAAATATGTTCACGCCTGGGGATGCAAAATATGAACCGCATACACGCATTTTGGCATTTTTGAATTTTTGCTTGTAAAGTTTTATTTATTCTACCAGAGTATACTACGTCACAGTAGTCGAGAAATGGATATATGAGTGTTTCAACTAATCGCTGCTTGATTTCTGAAGATAATAGTTTGTTAAATTTAAACAAGAATCTAAGTGTTCCAAATGATTTATTGATTTGGCGGCTAATATGCTCATCCCATGATAGACGAGTGTCAAATATCAGTCCAAGACTTTTAACTACTTGAGCTCTAGGTATGACATCATCATTTATTTTAATTGTTGTATTAGTGTGCTCGACCGAACCAATAGCATTTCGAGTTCCAATAAATGTATAACATGACTTATTAGCATTAATTTTAAGGCCATTTGCATCACACCATGTTTTTATTGCACCCAAATCATTACTTATGTATTCAATACTTATTGCAATTTCTGTTGAATTGAATGATTTGGTTAGTTGAGTGTCATCAGCATATGAATGTACGTTACAGTATTTGACAACTGAGGTTAGGTCTGCAATATAAATCGTAAACAATAAGGGACCTAGTATAGATCCTTGTGGAACACCAGATGAAATATATAAATTATTAGATAATAAAGTAGGCGACAGTTTTACACGTTGATTTCGGTTACTTAGATATGAAAAATACCAGTTAAGGGTAGATTGTGAAAAACTGTAATATTTCAGTTTACTGAGTAGTAATTTATGTACCAAGTTATTTATGTTGTATCAAATGCTTTGGACAGGTCCAATAATATTAATGCAGTGAGGAATTTCTTATCCATAGCCTGGAGGACTTCATTTGTGACTTTCAGCAAATCCGTAGCAGTGCTGTGTGCCGGCCGAAATCCTGACTGTGAGGGTGGAAGAATATTGTTTTTTGCAATGAAGCTAAATGTCTGTTTATAGATTATTTTTTCTAGTAGTTTTGAACACACAGGCAGAACACTAATAGGTCGAAGGTCGTTTACATTAGTTGGTCGGGTCATCTTAGGGAGTGGTGTTATCAAAGCTTCTTTCCATTTCCTGGGAAATACGGATTTCTCGAGCAAAAAGTTAATAATATGTGTGATAATAGGCAAAATAAAAGGTAGCGATAACTTCAGCATTGTAGTTGATATTCCATCTGCACCAATAGCAGTAGACTTGATTTCGTACAAACATTTTCTTACAGTATAGTCATCCACTTTTTTAAAATCAAATTCGGGAAGCATATTATTAAACTTTTGGTTACTAAATTTTAAACATTCTTGAGATATCAGACGTTGGTCGATATTTAGACTATCAATTGAATTAATAAAGTGTTCATTTATCTCATTCGCATTGTCAAACGTGGAGGGGAGATCATTTTTATTTGAGCTAATGCCTACAGATTTCAGTTGCTTCCATAAATGCTTTGGTTGTCTTGGTGTTTTATTGATGTTATGCTCAAAGTAACACTTTTTTTCTTGCCAAATAACGGATGTCGTGAAATTTCTCAGTTCTTTGTATTCCTTCCATGCAATTTCACTTCCGGTTTGTTTGAATTTACGAAATGCATTGTCCCTTAGTTTCTTCAACAGCTTCACATTCGATGTAATCCACGGCATACGTTTGTTACGAACTCGTGTTTTACGGACTGGCGCGTGCTTGTCAAAGAGATCAAGTAAGTTAGCATTGAAATACTCTACTTTCATATCCAAGTTATTGGTGTTATATATTTTTCCCCAGTTAATTTTTTCTGCATCCTTCACGAATTTATCATAATCAATATCACTGTATTTTCTGTGGTATATAATTCTGTTCACGCTTTCTGGTTTGGTATACGCAAGTACAACATGCGTCATTCTATGATCGCTATTGCTGACTGGCTCACCGACACCATGTTGGATTATATTTTGCATGTTGCTGACAAACGTCAGATCAATTAATGACTTAGTCGTGGAGGTTATTCTGGTCGGTTTATTGATTATTTGCGTTAATTGAAATTGATTAAACAAATTTTGAATGTAAACGACGTCAGCACAGTCTGGATGTAAGTAATTAATGTTGAAATCTCCAGCTATAACAAGGTCATTAACTAAGGGATACATTTCGGTCAATATATCTTCTAAAATTGACAACTGTGTATATGGAATACGCTTAGGCCTGTATACGGCACAAATACCGAGACGTTCCTTTTTTATTTCAACCGTAGCTGCAAGGTACTCAACGTCAAACTCTCCTTCGATTTCGAAAGACAACGAATTCAGTTTTAGTCCCTCCCGTGCATATATGCAGACACCCCCACCCATGCTGTAATGGCGATCAGAGCGTATTAAGTCATAACCTGGAATTTTCAATGCATTATCCGTTATATTGCAAGTTAACCACGTTTCTGTTATCACAAGAATGTCAATCTGTCTCTGTAATTTCGATGCATATTTCCTGATAATAGATTTTCAAAAGATGTGCATTTTTGTATGTCAAATATTGAAAATCATATCATACTAATAGAATTTATTTACATAAGATATACAAAACAATTCTAATTATGTATGTACCATGTACTATGGAAAAACTGTCCATTCTAAAATGCTTCTTTGAAACCACTGCTTATGTCAAGCTATGAGTTCCAGTTTGTAAGTTGTATTTTAAATTGAAAAATAAACGCCTTTTTACATTAGAGGTAAATGGAAGAAGAAATGTATTGTTAACTTGTATATTTTCATTGATTTCAAATACTTTTGTGAAAAAAGCCATTGGGAAAAAACACAAAAAAAGCCTTTCTTTCCGACCACTTCCAACTCTAGTAACACTGGTATGAAGTGATGTGGAGCCTATTATCTAGGAACTACTAAGGGCATCTTTTGAATATCCATATGGTGGTTTTACTTTCTATGCATAAGTAGAGAGTAATGCACAGTAGTAGCTGTAACAAAGCTACATTTCTGGAAGAGTAGCTGTAGCAAAACTAGAGTTGGAAGTGGTCTGGGAAAAAAAAGTTTTTTTCCATGGCTTTTTAGGTTGTTTTATTTTGCTTTTTTCACAAAAGTGTCTCAAATCAATGACAAAACAAGAGTTTGTACTATTTGTCCTGTTCCATGGTTTTCGTTTATCTGCCTACTGTAAAATACACATTCATTTATAAATATAAGATACAATTCACAATATAAAAATCATATCTAAGACATAAACAGTGTTTTTTTAAAAAAAACTGGCTTCTTGAATAGGCAGTTCTTACAGAGTGTTATCTTTATACAAGGCACATCCAGAAATTAAGTTCCGTTTGCAATTTATGCAAGAGTGCGCATGCACGCCGAGTAGTTGGACCCATTGGCAAGGCAGAGACATCAGTGTTAGACAAGACAGAAGTGCAGACGCTTTGTAGTGGGTTGCGATAATGTTCAAGAATATCTAAGCACTCACTGCATGTGAATTGCGCTCAGTCATACGGTCCACCATCAAATTGGTGAAGTGTGTGGTGAACAGATCATGAGTGCCTCAATGGTACGGAGTGGGTGTAACAGTGTAATGAAGGATGGAACAAAGTGCATGATGAGAAAGAAAGACGAAAGCCAGACAGGTTCTGACCACTCAGAAGGTCCTGTGCATGGTGTTTTGGGACAGACAAGGTGTATTGCTTTTGGACTTTTGGAGTGTAGCAACACCATCAACGCCAACACCTATTGCAAAACTCTACGAAAATTGCGTTGCGCAATCCAAAACAAGCGATGTGGCATGTTGAGCCATGGTGTTGTTTTTATTCACGACATAGCTCATCCCCATACAGCAGCTGCAACCCAACGATTCCTTACAGATTTTGGCTGGGAAACATTTCATCATCCCCCATATAGCCCAGACCTCGTCCCATCTGATTTTCATCTCTTTTTGCACCTGAAAGCCTTCCTTGCTTGCCGGAGCTTCGAGGATGATGATGCAGTCAAACAAGCTGTTGCCACTTTGTTCTCAACAAAGGTGGCATCATTCTTTGATATGGGGAGACAAAATATGTTGTCTCGTTATGATAATTGCCTTAACAGGGTTGGCAATTATGTTGAAACATAGTCCAAGATCTGTTCTTCAGTGTACAATAAAGTGTTTTGTTCCATTACATTTTCTGTTTTATTAATTGGCCAACGGAACTTACTTTCTGCATGACCCTTGTATTTCGGTAGGCTTATTAAATACAGGGTGTTTCTGTGACTGTGTTACAGACTTGCAGGGATGATGGAAGGGAGCAAATGCAACAAGATGAGATAGGGAACCCTGGTCCGGAAATGCCTCGGTCAAAAGTTACAAGCCTAACCTTCGAAGGGCAGGCAACCAAGCACAATGCGGAAGGGAACCATAAAAGATGTTTGGGGAAGTGGAAAACAAACAAAGAAGAATCACTGTAGGCTTTAATGAGTAGTAACGGCAGCCATCATTACAGCAGTTGTTCAAAGTGCCTCGATACAGGCATGACAGCATCACAATAAGCTCTGTCGCATTCGCTCTAATATCCCAGGAGTCGTTCGGACCATATCACATATAGCAAGGATTCTTGCCAAGAGTTCCTCTACATTACTCACAGGTGTCTCTTAGACAACAGTTTTGATATGACCCCACACAAAAAAAAATCAGGTGAAGGGGCAGGTCTGCCTCTCCTTATCGACCGCTGTGGGAAGGTCTGCATCAGAATATCATGAGCACAAGATACGAAGTGGGCTGAAACTACATGCGTAGACGAACGAGAAGTGGAACATGTTCCAATAACTCGGGGAGGATGTCTCTCAGAAACACAGTGTGCACTGATCCAGTTAATTGTGGCGGTACAAGATATGGACCTATTAAATGTTCGCTGACAATGTCCACCCACATGTTTACAGCAAATCTGTCTTGATGACCCTTCACGATTGTGGCACGGGGATTATCATCAGCTCATACATGGCTATTGCAACTATTCAGTATCCCGTCTCTCTTGAAACAGGCCTCATCAGTGAATAGCACACAGGTATGGGTTGACCACACAGTGCTGCAGTAACCATTCACTACACACGATGCAGGGTGCGAAATCAGCTGGACCCAAGGCATGGACATGCTGTGGATGGTAAGGGTGCAGCTGCTGCTCCCTCAGAACTTTCCAATCAGTACTATTGCCCACACCAATTTCACGTGCCACAGCCCGTGTACTAATGGATGGTTGTCCTTCCACCCGACACAGCACTGCTTCTTCAAGGTCGGGTGTCCTTGCAGTTCTTTTGTCCTCCTTGCTCGTGGAATTGAGGTCACACTTGCCTCGTTTTCCGTAATTGTTGGAAAAGTCTGGGAAACATTGTGTGTGTTGGATGTCTGCATCGTGGATACGTGGTCCGATACAACCTTTCTGCTTTCGTGCTCGTCCATACGCAAACACCATATCAGCCAGTTTCTCTAGCGTATACTCCATTGCACTGATTGCAGCCGGGACACTCATGCTTCTAGATTACACACGTCGAGTTTGACGTTACGTCTTCTCAGGGCATGCGCGGTGGATTCTTTCTCCTTTCTTTTATGGTCCCCCTCCACGTTGTGCATTGTTGCCTGCCCTATTAAAGGTTTTGGCTTGTAACTTTGACTGGGACATTTCTGTACAAGGGTTCCCTATCTCATTTTGTTGCGTTTGTTCCCTTTCATCATATCTGCAAGTCTATAACATGGTCACAGAAACACCCTGTATATCTGTGTAGTATAAAATAGCTAACAATCTTGTTAAGTATAGAGAACATTCAGATCAAAGCAACACATAACAGTGGGGGGGGGGGGGGGGTCACATTGAAGTGACATGGGCCCCTTCAGTCTGTAAGCAAGCATCCACCATGCATGCATAAACAAGACCGAGATGACATGATAGCATGCAATTGAAGGAGCTTTCAGACTGAAGTCACAGATGACAAGCGACACAGTCTCCTTCAGTATAAAGCAAAATATTCACTGTGCATGTAAGAACAACAGACCGAAGCGGCACAATGCACATCATTGAGAAAACAGTGTAGTCCGAGCAACATACAAGTGACATGTTTAGCTTGTTGTCACACTTCGGTTCAAAACGTTAAATGGATTACTGAGGGTCTGCTTCCAAGTGACACATGTCACTTCGGTCTGAAAGTTCCCTGAGAAAACGGTACAGGCCAAGTGACACTTGCAGCTTATGTTGCTTCGGTTTGAAATGTTGCAATTACTTTTAAGGGTTGGTTTCCAAGAGCCCGTGCCACTTCAGTCTCAAAGCTCTGTTAAATAGGATATACACACACATTCACTTAATACGTATACTTCTGTATATGTGTTGTGAACAGTAAAGATTTTTAATTGTTCTGAAATATCGAATATTTTGATATTAACATTTGTTTCATATTTTATGACATCAATATTTAACTCTTAAACACATGAATTACTTTGTTTCATTTTTTCTTAGTTTTAGTCTAATATCTGTTGTTATGTACAAATAAGCGATTTTGAATCATTTTTAGAAAATTTTCATCCTCCCTTTTTCGAATTATGCCCTGTTACCATATGGTAACAAATTGATTAATTTTTGAAAACTTGAAAATTTTTGAATTAACCTTAAAATCACTTTCAAAATTAGATTATTTTTTTAAGAATACAAATATCATAGGTCTATTGTACATAGGGTTACCAGATCACTATGAGGGAAAAGTAGGACATAATGTCCCAAAATGTAGGACTTTAAGTCAAAATGTAGGACATAAAACATTCACAATAAATAATACACATTTCTAGAACACGTTAGAAAGTAATGTACAATTTACACTTTTCAACCTAAAAAAAAAAAAGAAAATGTGATTTCTTAATGAATTCTTATATGCAAAATTTCCAAACTTGTAATCAATTCTAAATGATACACTTCTCACCACACACGTTTTAACCCATACTTCTCAGAGGAGCCAATTTTTAACAAAATTTCGGCTTTAGTCAAAATATATTTATGAGATACTGAACAGTCAAACTCTATGAAATTAGCGATACTGAACCCCAGTGCCAAACCCTTTTTACAGACTTTCTGAAAAAAATATTTCTCTCCATGACTCCATTTTCTGATGGTAATGTATAAGCGTAGCGTTCCTCTGGATGCGGGGATCTTAAATAGGAATGTACTATTAGTACTAGTTGATGGTAGAGACAGCCCTGAACGGGCAGGTACAAATATCTAACTATTCATTAAAATAGACTCATGATTCGTTTCTAGACTGAAGTGAGCAATGCAAATGGCAGAATGGGTGTAGACTAGCTTACCCTGTTCGGTTTAGAAATAAGACCAGTAGCTCCTGCTTCTCCGATGATTCCAGATTAAAAGACCTCGTGTCGCTCTCATGCGCACCTATTTAAACCCTCGCTTGGCCTCTCGTCACCTTTTGCCAAAGGCCAGTGTTCTTACCATTTCCTGTAGAAAGCTTATTCTACACATTTCTGAGCAGGAGCTGACAAGGTCTGCCAGGGTCAATATTTCTTAATCGAACAGGGCATGGTACGTAAGTACTCTCTCATTATGACTGAGAATGGCAAACAAATATCCAGCAATTACCATAACTTGAAATGGTTCTAGAAGTTACAACTAGGGTAATTTTTAGTTCAATTACTTTGTGCTCCATACCCCCTTGCTTTATAATCAAAATATTGAATAAGAATGGGAAACACCTTGTTGCCATCAGTATAAACCCCAAGGCAAGATATTCCGCTCAGGCACTGAACAGTTACATCATCAGAATGTGGTCCCAAAACTTTGTTCATTAAGTGCTTCTGTTTATGTTCTAAGATAATTTTTTTGTGGGGGGGGGGGGGCAATACAGAATCAAAATAAATTTCACTATTGAGTTTAGGAGTGCAGCCCATAGACTTGTAACTTGCTTGATTTCTCTCTTTTTTTTTCTTTTTTTTTTTTAACTGAAACACGTATTTTGTTAATTAATATTATGTCATGCTCAAAATGTAGGACATTTATGATATTTTTCAAATTCCTCCCGGACGCTGGACATAAGGCTGAAATGTAGGACAGTGGTGCAGTGGTGCAACCACAAGGGGGCAGAGGGGCATTCCCTGATCCAAACCTTGGACGGAAATCAATTCTAGGGGGCAAACATAGAAGTAAAAGAAAGGAAGACTAGCAGAATGTACGAGTAGCAGGACAAAATGTATGGAATTAGTTTTCACGTCTTGCTTGAAATATTTCTTCCAGATTGCCAGGAGCACCTGCAGGGGCACAAAGTGGCAATTGTCCCCTCGACTTCAAATTTTATACAAATAAAAATACATTTCATAATGCTTTTCTTACAGTTTTGTAAAGTTCAGAGCCAAAGCTAGGGAGCAGCGGGAGTTGTTCCTGGACATCGAACAATCTGATTGAGAAAAATTGTAAAAGAGAATGCCATGGTGCCAGTCCCATGAAATTTTTTACGCTCTATTAAATCAATACCGTTATCAATTTGCAAAATTTTGGATTGAAAAATAGTTTTGCTCGCTTCGCTCGCATTTCCTTTTCAGTGGTGCATTGTATTGATTGATTCATTGATTTTTTTTTGTGTTTTAAGTCCACTTTATCCACAGTAAGGCTAATCGGGACTGGACCTACACTTTAAAGTGAGATCCGAACCAATATGTGCCTCCATCGAGTATCAAACCTTGGGCCCCTTGATTACAAGGGGCTACCACTGTGCCATTGGGGAGGCCTGTAATGCATTGTAAATTACCAGAGAGAAAACCTAAGAAAAACTAAGTACTTCATACAGTTGCTGCATTTCAGAGACAATTTATATCATTTTTGCTGTTGGTTTGTTATGGGGTGGATGAATTGATTATTTAATGTATTTAAATAATATGTTTATACACACACACACACAGAGAGAGAGAGAGAGAGAGAGAGAGACATACCCCTCAATGCAATTAAACTAAGACAGTGAGATAAAATGAGGTTTTTATTTCTCGACTGAACTTTCAAGGCTTTTGTCCTACTAATCAGAGGGTCTGCGCATGCCTATGCCATTACCACATGGTAACGCTATGCGTTTAATGGTTAAATTGAGACACAAACATGTAGAAGCTTGTGTTAAGTCCATTTCATGGTTAGATATGCTCATCAGGACTACATGTTAAGTTTTAACCCTAGCTTACCCGGGCTGTACAGGCCCACACATTTTTCTATCACTAAAATTCAAGAAACCATTTTATTATTGATTCACTGCTTCCTTTGCTGATTATATATGTGCAGTTATTTATTAATTATAATAATTACAAAAATTACTATCATTAATGAAAAATAATAACCAATTATTGCATGAGTGTCTCACATGTATTTAATCATTCTCCAAAACTCACAAAATCCATATAATATTTTTTATTAATGCCTTTTTGTTTAGATATGCAGCTGTTTATTAAATATAATAATTACAATAATTACCATCATTACGAACCAATTGAACACTGTCACTGGCACGAGTGTCTTGAATGAGATGCATTCAAAGATAGTGCCGTATATGCCCACCAAGTGCATTTTACCTCCTATTTACATTACATTTTTTTATGAGTAAAACTAATACAGAAATATTGGGAACATCCTAGAGAACAATGTGATTCATTTTCAAACAGTTGAAAATTCTAAAAAATAGATATGGTGGACCTGCAAGCCTTTTCCCTTCAGTAAACTAGGGTTAAAATTGTATCTGGACCACTATGCAATATGTGTCCACTGGGATTGGCCAATATCTGTGTCTTGGCTGCTACATGGTGTAATTTTTTTAGCCAGTTGTAAAATACGTCACTACAAACCTGTAAACTCATAACAGTAACTTCAAGTGAAATAGGTTAGCTTATATTTGGTAAAAAGCCAAAATTTTCCATTTTTTTTAAAAAAAAGCTAGGTTTTTATCGGGAAAAAACTGCCTTTTTGCAACTCTAAGCGAAACTACTTTTAAAATGCAGCATTCTGATCACTGATTTTCACTACTTTAAAAGGTAAAGGTAAAGTGTCCCCCTGTGCTATGCTCCATGCCATGAAGGCGTATAGGGAGTTTCACTACTTTAACCTTACCAAATCCACTTGTAGTTGGTGCTTAGCTTAGGACAGGGGTGCCCACAGGGGTTATTCATGATGCACCTGTATCATGGGAATTTTTTGGGGGGGACAAAATTTTATAGTTTAGCTACCAATTACACTGGTCAAGAAAATTAGGGGAGCAAGCAAGAAATCCAAAAACCAAAGTTGGTAAGTCAAAAGTAGCAATGTATTTTGATTAGGTGAGTGTGTCCTCAACCAGTACAATACATGCCTATTGAGTCATTAGCACAACAGAGTTCTAGGGGTGATTTCTGCAAGGTACTGCACAAAATCAGGAGAACAGCACGGTGATAAGACAACAGAAATGGACAGATACGCAACAGATCCATACCTCTAATAAGGCGTGTGGTCGCCATGAACTGCTATGACAGCTGCACATCTGTTTTGCATGGAACCAATAAGGTTATCAATGACAGCCTGTGGGATATTCACCCATTCCGCCAGAAGGACCATTTCCAACTGTTGCAGAGTTGTAGGCGGCGCTGGCCAAGCAGCAATGCATCTTCCGAGTGTGTCCCACACATGTTCAATGGGATTCAAGTCTGGGGAGGACGCTGGCCATACCATTCGTTCGATACCCTCATCCCATAGCATGGCGTCAACCAGACGTGCTGGGTGAGGTCGGGCATTATCATCCACAAAAATGAAACGATCACCGATATCTGCAGCCATTGGGACAACATGAGGCCTCAGGATCTCAACCCAGTACCGTAAGGCTGTCAAAGTACCGTTCCGGATAATGTGCAGGGGGGTACGTCGACCAACACTGATCCCTGCCCATACCATTAAGCCACCGCCACCATACTGAGACACTTTGCGCACATGTGCGGGATAATTGCGAGTCCCACGTTCCCTCCAGATGAGAATGCATCAATTATCTGACTGGAGACTGAAACGCAACTCATCCAAGAAAAGAACTGAACTCCACTCTCCATGTCCCCACTCACGATGTTCCACAGCCCACTGTCTGCGGGCCCTACAGTGTTGGGCATTCAGAGGGACACACACCATTGGTCTTCTTGCATAAATACCCCTTTCCCGCAGGCGATTTCGTACAGTTTGGCCCGAGACTCTTCGTCCTGTTGCCAAAACAAGGCTGCGCTGCAAGTCAGTTACAGTTTGCTGCCTTTTCCTGCGAGCTGACAATGCTAAGTACCGGTCTTCCCTAACTGTTGTTGACCGTGGGCGACTTTGCCCAGGCCTCCATCGTACTGTACCTGTCTGTTGAAATCGTGTCCACAACCTGGAAATGACACTGCGTGACACACCAAGAGCTGCAGCCACCTCACGTTGTGTTTGCCCTGCTTCCATCCTCCCAATGGCTCTCCATGCGCTAGATTCCCCTAAATCGTGTTGTTCTGCCATCGTTCCTATTCAACACTACTCAACTGAATCCCACCTGCACTTATGGTCTGCCAGCACCACACAACCGGTGTTCCCAAGTGACCTCGTGATTGCTCCTCATATCACAAATTCTGCCACGTGCCTTATGGTGTCACTTAGAGAGCTCTTCATGCTGATGATTCATCACAGATGAATTGTACTGGTTGAGGACACACTTCATCAACATACATTGCTACTTTTGACTTTCCAACTTTGGTTTTGGGATTTCTTACTTGCTCCCCTAATTGTTTTGACCAGTGTATATATATCTTCACACAAAAATGGGGGAGATCGTTCAATTTGATTGACTTGTTATTGATTTTTTGTTATGGTTATTATGTATAGTTTTTTTTACCTGCCTGTGGGTGATTGCTGCGATGGAGTTGAAATAAAACACCAACCCTTATGCCTTTAGAATCAGTTTGGAAAGGGAGGGGGCACATGCTGTTCGCATACAAGGTGAGTCAAGCAGACAAAATGTTAAAAAAAAAATGTTCAGTACACTAACAATGGCAGTGAGCCTAGGCAGTTGTGTATGTTTTATGTGCTTTTTCTTTCTTTAGTCTTTTAATTTCAACTGCAATGAAACGTTTCGAATGTTATGTGCCTCTCAATTGTTGGCATCTCGACCAGTGGTAAACAATGTCTGGTGTTTTCTATGTGGTAGTTCCAAGTCAGTTCGGAACTTCGGGCATCAATTTTAGTGTTGGATGATTTCAGGCACGATTTGTATCGTTTGCAATGACGCGAATTGGGGGGGGGGGGGCACACTTTTTGTCACTTTTGCCCCTTCACTATGCTAAAACTAATCTACCAAGGGAAAGTAAAGATAAGATAAGATTTATTTCCATGCACTTGATCATATAAGTACAAATAGCACTATGATATGGGATAGGTCAATTACATGTATAATTTTGAGTACAAAGGAATTGACACATACTTATGCATATTAAAAAATATAAAAGAGTATAAAATAACATAAAAAATAGAAGAAAAATCCAGGTTATGTCTATTAATAAAAAATATGATCTAAGTACTCCTCTGTGCTATAAAACAAATACTTCATCAGCAAGTTCTTTACTGTCATTTTATTTAGTTGGATTATGATTCTTGAATTCCTCTGGCAGTTTGTTATAAAGTTTTACACCTTGAAATCCTAGATCATTATGTGTTTTGGATGTTCGGACAGTAGAAAGGTGGAGGGAGTTATGCATACGAGTTCTGTATTTGATATGTCCAGATTTTTTGAGAAAATTTCAGAATTTGTATGAATAAAGTACAATGTTTCTAACTAACTCTCTAGCCTTCTTAAACCCGAAGGTTCATGGCTGCAGCAACACAGGCCTTCCATCTGTCCCTATCTTGAGCAAGATCTATATACTCTTTTCCATCCCTACCAACTTCCTTTAGGTCCATCTCAACATTGTCCCTCCATCTTCATCTTGGCCTTCTTACAGGTCTCTTACCATCAGGTTTCCCAACAACAATCCTGTAAACTCCTCTTTCTTCTCCCATTCGTGCCACATGGCTGCCCACCTAAGTCTTCTTGATTTAATTATTGGGAATGTTCACAAAATATGTATTAAAAATTTGTGCTACATCAAGGGGATTGCTTATTTTCTCTCCATCAGCCATTATTTCTATTTTTTTCATTCACGTTCTTTCTTTTCTTACCAGTTTCATCATTAACAATTTCCCATAGTTTCTTTGATTTATTTGCAGATTTGCATATTTTATCTGCAATGGCTAATTTCTTCTAATTGTTTATTAACTTCCTGTGGATATTTACATATATTTTGTAGTGGTCTTTAAGTATCGGTTTCTTGTTTTTCTGGATTTCTTTATATAATTGTCTGCCACCCCCCCCCCCCCCCAGTTTAGGCACCATGCTCCCCTACTTCTGGAACCCAATTGCCGCCACTGTTTGCTTGTTGTGTTTATTTATTTTATTTATTTATTTAAGTTTGGGGGACCAGCAGGCATTTAGCTGTCCAATTACATTTCAAAGTTAAAGCTACAAATATACATGTTACACACATAAAAATAAATTTGTGTTTGATTACATTATCAGAATTTGACATGCTAATCTAGAATATGCTCAGTCGAAAAAATCACATTATATAAAAGTAGAGCAGAGAATTATTGGTATGTACGTACAAAGAAAAAGAAGGAAATAGAAATTCACCACACAAGTATAACAATAAATGATCATTATTTTTCTGTCAGGAGAATTCAACAAATGATTGTTATAGATAATATATTCAATATGGCATATGTATATTGATAAGAATATTGAAGTATATTAGAGTATATTTTGGATGCAATATTATGAGTGCAAATTAATGTGTCCGTGCTTCACATTCTACTTAAACCCATTCTGTTCACTATTTTAGACAAATAATTCACATTTTGAATAAAAATAAGTGCAAAAAGACAGTAAAAGACAATAATTACCTATTTCCGGTGGTTAGGTATGTGTTTTTTGAAGTCAGGAAGCTTATATCTGAACACATCTATTTGGTCATGAAAGGAGTTTGTTTCCTTTGCAATATGGTTTATTGGTGTATAGTAACTCTTATTGTTAAAGCTGAATGAGGTGCTGAGCAGAGGTTTGCTTCTGGTATCATAATTGGGTATTTGGAAAGATAATTTGCTCAGAATTTCTGGTGAATCTATGGTTCCATTCAGACATTTGCATGCAAAAAGTAAATCAGCTTGTTTTCTTCTCCGATGCAAAGTTTTCAGGGAATATGTCATCAAGTCCTCGTCTGCATATAAACTGCAGTAAATATCCCATGGTAGTTTTTCCTTAAAGTTCACCTTCTTAAAGTTCAGATATCTGATAAACTTCCGTTGTATTTTTTCAATATCATTACTGTAGCTTGCATAATAAGGAGATCATATTGTGGTTGCATATTCAAGTATTGGTCTTACAAGTGATTTAAATAACATAATAACATAATCATTTGACTACCTAATAATGAAGCCAAGCATTTTGTTTCCTTTATCACAAATTTCCATCACATGATACTTGACAGTTACTTGAGTTTCAAAATTAATACCTAAGTCAACGATGTTAGGGTGTTTATCAACATATTTGTCATTCATTTTATATGTTTTTGTTTTGCATGCTTCTCTTTCAAAATCTCATTTGTTTGCATTTCTTTATATTCATTTCCATATGGTTATCTTGACACCAGGTCATTAAACCATTTATATCTTCTTGTGTGCTTTCGTAGTAATTTTTGTTTTCCAGTGGCAAATATATATTTAAATCGTCTGCATATAGCAGATATTTACAGTTTTTTTATGTAATCTACTATGTCATTTATGTACAACAAGAAGAGTAAATGAGCGAGATGTGAGCCTTAAGGTACTCATGGTATTTATGCATGTTAAACTGGCTTGTTTAATTCATACAAACCTTGAAGTAAGCGCGCAGTGGAAGATTTCCATCTTAAAGGTCTTCTTATTACTTTTCCATGTCTGTCGATTTTGGAGTAAGGCTTTATGGCTACGGTCTTCCTTCTTCCATTTCACAATTGGAATCTCCAGGATATGTTCCTGAAGGAAACAAAATTCAATACCAGCATCATTTGACATTACAAAATTATAATACCCATTTATTTTTAATTTGTAACTTCCTCTTCCTTTAATTTCTTACAAAAACTTAATTTGTTTCTTTTATTTATTCCCCAAGAAGAAGAAATTACAAATGGCATTTTGGTTTCCAACTAATTACATTCAATATATGGTTTCAGTTGATCTACATGACAACGTCTTATGTTAGTATTATCATCAGGAGCTTCCAGAAGAACAATATTTTCGGTTAGCATTTTAACAATTTTGTATGGGCCTTCGTAAACTAATGACAATGACTTTGTCTTATTTTCTAGTAATGAAGACCTTGGATGAGTTTTTACCAAAACTATATCATGTATTTTATACTTCGGTGTTTGAAACTTTCTTTGATACAGCCTGTTTCTTTTATTCCATTCTAATTTCATCTTGTGAATTGCCTTATTCCATTTTTCACTCAGATTAACCTTATCCTGCAAGAGTTCTTGTTCAGTTAAACTCCAATTATTTATGAGAGGATCTAAGGGAGCTCTACCCAGGAATAATTCAAATGGAGTAAGATTAAGGGCTTGATGCCAATAGAATTAAGTCCAAGTTGAATATAATATAAATATTTGAACCATGAATTGTGATCATCATAGCAAAAACATCTCAAAGAAGTTTTCAAATTCTTGATAATTCTTTCGGCTAAATTTGCACGAGGATTATAAGCACTGATAGTGATATGTCTTATACCATTGCCATATAAGAATCCTGCAAAATATTCTGATGTAAAGTAACTTGCATTATCGGTGGTTATTTCAGCACACCACCCAAATTGCAGAAAATATCTTTAACAGATCATCAGCTATAATTTTTGACGTAAGTTTTCATGTAGGTTGAAACCAAACGAAACGAGTTGCGCAATCTACTACAACTAGAATGTGATTGAGGCAAAACTCCTACAATATCACAGCAAATATGCTGTAAAGGCTTCTTAATAACTTCAGAAGTTAATACATTTGCAGGAGATATATTAGTATATTTTGCCTTCTGACAAATTGGACATGACATTACTTTTTGTTTAACACAATTTAACATGTTGTCCCAAGTATAAAATCTTCGCAGTTTCTTCAGGGTTTGGGACCAATTACTATGTATTCCTCCTAATGCACTTGTATGATAGAAATCAACCAATGCTTTAATCATTAGTTTTGGAACAAGAACTTTAAATGGCATATTTTTGTTTTTTGTTTTCTTAAAGACTATACCATCTTTCACAATACAATTTGGAACTTTTAATTTTTGAACCTGTATCATATGCAATATATCAACTATTTCAGGGTCTCTTTTTTGTTCTTCACGAATATTGTCAATTAGTGTACTATTATTCCAAAGTGACAAATATGTTGAAGGAATTTCTTTTTCATATAATTCATCACACTCAAAGTCATGTTGATCATATAGACGACTTAAAAAGTCACCAATCATATTGTGACTAGAAGATATATGGAGCAAGTCAAATTTAAATTCAGATATAAATTCTGCCCACCTGGCAAATTTGGAAAATTTTTGGGCTTTTCTTAACATATGAAATAATGCCATGTTATCTACCCTTAGTACAATTTTTTTGTGTTTCAGATAATATGAAAATTTTTCTAAGCAAAGGACAAGAGATTTTAATTCATGTTCATAAATTGTTCTGTTTTTGGAACTTTCTGGTATCTTTTAGAAAAAAATGCAACTGGTTGGAGTATCCCATCATCATCCGGTTGCATCAAACAGCCCCCATAACTTTTAAGTGACTCATCAGTATCTAACACAAACGTTCTTTCAAAATCTGGAAGTGACAAAATAGCATTTTCCATAAATAACCTTTTAATTTGATTAAAACTATCTTCATGAATAGTTTCCCATGGGAACGGTGTTTTTGGTGAACTAAGCTTGTACAGTGGTGTTGCTATTTCAGCAAACCCTGGGAGCCACATATGAAAAAAATTGAAAAATCCCAGACAACGTTGCAATGCACGTAAATTTTTGGGACGTGGTAAATTTTTAATTATTTCAATCCTTTCAGGATCTATTTCTATTTTGTGATCTTTAATTAAGAAACTGTCACCCCGAATTTTTTCAAACATTCAAAAACAGTACGTAAATCATGTAAATGAGTTTCAAAATCCTTACTTATGACAATAATATCGTCAACATAATATTCTAGGCACTTGCCTCGCAAATCTCCACATTCCATCATTCTTGCGAGACAAGCTGTACCTATGGTCATACCAAATGGAACCCGACAATATCTTAATTGTTGCGTTGGCATAAGGAAAGCAGTAAGATCTCATCTAATAAAATTTGGTGAAAAGCGTTTCTGACATCGAGAACCGAATAGACGTTTCCCCGAGAGAGAGATATGATAGAGATTCTTGCATAGGTTGTGTTGGGTATGAATCATACACGATCTTTTTATTCAGTTCAGAATAATATACTACTAATCGTTTATTGGAACAAGTGAACATCAATGTTAGTAATTACCCTACTGCACACGAGTTCCGTAATTTGACTGCAAGCTTGAACCATAAGTCTTCTCATTTCCATTAAGTATTGTGGCTTCTTTTGGAAAATCTTTTTCACAGCTTCCAAGTTGTTCAGTGTTGCGTTCTTATCCTCAGCCCAATGAAGGAAGGCCATTCTCTGCTGTTTGTGTTCATTTGTGAATTTCTGCCCACGGCAAACTTGTACAGATCATTTTGGAGAATCCGTTGAACTAAGCATGTTGATATCCCTAGTTCTATTGCTGCTTTTCTAGCCAATTTGCTGAAACTCCTCTGCCTAGCGACTCGAACAGTTTCAATATTCTTAGGTGAATGCATAGGTTTGGGATGATCACTGTTTGATTCCAATACTGGTCCTTCCATTCAAAACTTTTCATGCAGTTTGTGGGTCGTTTTTCTAGAGAGGGGCCAACCGAGTATGGAAATGTGCACGAAAACACCAGAGTTGCAAAAATGCTTTTTGTTTTAGCCAAAAATTGCACTATTTCTGTTGCATCATAAATCTTCCTTTGTCTGCCATGTTGTCTTCTCTAACATCATGAATTATGCTTCACATTTCATGACGCTACTTTTCCAAAGGCTACTGTGCAAGCCCTCGTGGTGGAGTGGTTAGCACATCATGCTACGACCCAAGGGGTCCCGGGTTTGAATCACAGCCTTGGCATGGATTCATCAATTTCTGCACACATCCCCCATCTTCGCAAATTAGCCAAAAGTTGCACAAAAAGCGAAGTAAAATAAAGCAAATCAATCAATCAACCAATAGCTACTGCAACTGCAGTTGACACACATGACATTCTTCATCTCATATGTGAAAGAAATAAAAATAAACAAATGGGGGATTATTTCGTGCACTACCCTGTATAACATACCATGTGAATGCAGGCAAGCATGCATAAGAGAGTTAGGATGCCCTCTACAGAATAGGATACTGAACACATGCAAGGGCGAAACAATAGACAAAAATAGGTGAACATGCATGAAGTGAATCACATAACATTCAGTGTCACGTGTCATGACTGTCACTGCTGCTTGGGTTCTAGGTTTAGCCCAATAGGAGTGTGACAAACTGGCCAAAACTTGTCATCTTGTGGAAATGCACCACTGCAAGCGGCAACACTAATTTTTGGGAAAAAGATCATCATGGAGATTTGAAAAAGCAATGTTGCCAACTTTACAACCTGGGATGGTGGCACCATATTGGATTCAAAATGGCAGCATGCTAAATATAGCTTACTATTTCTTATGTTAGAAACATTAGTTTTGCAAATCTGTGTTGCATAGTAGTGTCATTCGAAAGAGAAGCTCCAAGGAAGGATAAAAAGATCGTCCGAGTAAGTTTTCTTGTTTTATCTTAAATATAGAAAGAAAAAAACTTTCAAATATATATTTTTCTTACTCTCCAAATTGTATTTTGTCTTATAACATGGTAAATGTCAATCAGATAAAAAATAAGGTTATGATAAAAAGTAAACTTCAATTTCTCATGATTATGTTTCAAGTTGTTTGAGGATGTTATCTTTCTTACTTCTGAAGATATAAATCAAAACATATTTGTCGGTGTTGTATTTTACACCTGGCATTTCAGACTCTCCTGTTCAATTTACCAAGATATAACGAAGAAGAGACATAACCATCAGATGTGTTTATTCAAGGCTAGCCAGGCTATCTCCGAAGCCCAAACTAAATACATGAAATAATTGATAAGCAGGTGTTACTGATGCTTCACTCTCAAATAACAACCACAGAGGAAAACGATAGTTTATGGGTGCCTTTACTTTAAACTATCAACAGACTTCTTCTTGAATATTCTTCCTAAACCAGCACCTGGAGACAACCCCTTGATGTATTTGTGGTGGCTTCTAGCCCAAGCCCTGGACAGGGAAGTCTTTAGTTCACCCCAAAGATAAAACCTCACCGCGATGCCAATTTGCTAACCAGCATGGGATTTTTCCCAGCAAAGGGAAATTTTGAAACAAAACTACAATTACAGGAATGGGAAATTGGTGGCATGTGACAGGGAAATTGTCCTCTGGGCCAAGAACAATACTGTCCTATTGAACACATGCTGAAGCAAGAGGCCGCTAGCTGACCTTTTCAACCAACCACACGTTACAATGGTGACAAAGTTTGAACCCTTTGGTTGCTTTTATGGGGGAGACTGGCTGACTGGGGATGACAAAGGCCAGCCTAGTTTGTAAGTGAGAAATCACATTGAAGGAAATTTAAGAAAGTTACATTTTCTACTGCACGTATTTTATTTAGTGTATTGTGTGAGTGAATTACATGTAGTTTGATTGATCTATGCTTTGTCATGTAGAGAATGAAAATTAGTGACATAATTAATGAACTATTAACGAAACAATTTATTCGGCTTTTGTATGAGGATAAGTTTCAAATCGTGAAGATATACAGGCCTCTGGCATCCCAAAGAGAAGAATGGATTTGATTTATTTTTGTTATTTAGCGTCACTTTTCTGTCACTAAAGCTCATCACGATGATGAGGATGAGTGACGATATGAAATTGATGAAGGGGCATTCACGAAGAATACCCATGCCCAGGTCTGGATTTGAATCTGGGACCCCTGGCATCATAGTATGCTGTGCTAATAACCATTTTACCACAGACGTCAGCAAGAGAAGAATGGATTTCCTGTTCTATTTAAATATTCAAGGCAAAAATTTTATTCTATATCTTATTCTTGCACATAGGCCTACATAAATATTTCACAATATGGGCCTCTATATTTTATAAATAACCATGAAATACTTTCCTTACTATTTCTATATTAATGAAACTGACATTTTTATAATTATTTGTAGATTGTAAGGTATACATTTTTAATCACAATGTCACATTACTTCAAAATCCAAGAAATTGAACGAAAAAGAGCCTCCCATTCGAACATTATGACATGAAGAAAAATAGCCCAGGTTTTGAACCCAGCATACACCACAGATAACCATCATGTACAGGGTGGCTCAAAAAGTCACTTAACACCCTCGGTACAAGGCCACTGCAGCACGCAACATGGAAATGGTGATGACCAATCGTTATCAGGAGAAGGGGGAACCATATTGACGCCACCCGCGCAGTCGGCGGCCATCTTGAATTCAACTTCAGAATTTTAAATGGGAAGGGTTTGATATGAACTATCAAATGAGGCTAGAATTTCACGAGAAATGCAATGGTGAAGGTTTTTTCGACATATCTTTAACCAGTAAAAAGTTTTGACTGAATTCTTGTACCAATTTGCTCCTTTTCGAGGTGTTAGAAAAATGCCTTAAAATTTGTTTAGCGCATCGGTAATGCATCGAGATCAAAGTGATGTCTATGGAAAGAAGTTCGCATGCCATTGCATACGATTTTAATCGGATACATCCACAAAGAGCTGCACATTATGAATGGTTGTCGCGAACAATTTACAGTGTGACGCTTCCATTGAATTAAAAGTCCTTCACAGTGACAAGGCTAATGTGGGGTGGTAGGGGGATAGGAAGCTCTTGATAAAACGTTAAATCTTAGATTGTCAAGGGATTTCTGTAGTGGAGAGAGAGTTCGAACATTAAATTTTGGAGACTGTATTTATCGATATGGTATCCACGTGTGTATCCCTGAATGTGCCAAAAGAGAAGCTGGTAAAGATCTCTAGATCCAAAGAAATGGATGTAACAATTTTCTTGCTCGCTTCGCTCGCATGGATGTGTTTCAAGAATGCGTGTTTGGCGCTTTACTTAGGTGAATGTGAAGTCCTATACTATAGCTGCATTACAAGACACAAGCGCTCTTCATGAAAAACATCACTTCTTAAAATACAATGCTTAATTTAAAGCAGGTGCATCATTGGGAACAAAAATATATCGAATCCGCATTTCTATGGCACAGGAAAATTTTACTTTAACAAGTTAATTTTGCATTTGTTAATCCATGTAATTATTGTTATGGGTTACTAAAATAATTATATTTACCCCAAGAAGTAAGTGGTGGGGTGGTGAGGTCTTTGGAATAGGAACCATATCTCGTGAAACAATAATTGAATCGGTCACGGCTGGAGCATGATATTTGGTTTGCCAAGGTTGAATTATCTATGTTTATCTTAAGTTGTGTAAGAATTTGTGTTAAATACTCAAATTGTGAGTTTTATAAACCCACTCGCAAACACTATTTTTATGCATATTTACTAGGTAAATCAAAAACTAAAGGCAATTTTGTGTTTTCGCAGCAATAAACGAAGACTGGGTGTGTCTGACGTCACCACGTGTATACTTGGAGTGACTGCCCCATTCAGTTGAGTGTCGTGGAGCAAAAAGGTCACACGTATAGATGCACCACTCCACGAATGCACCATCGAGGAACAGTGGTTCCTGTGGTCGGAGAGAGTCAAACTGGCAGACATCCACCATCAGCTGATAGCGCAGTATGGAGCAAGCACCATGACTCAACGAAAGGTGTACGAGTGGGTGGACCGCTTTAAAGTGGGACGCACAAGTGTAACAGACGAAAGTCGAAGTGGACGCCCAAAAACATCCCACACAGAAGAAAACTTCCAACGGGTGGATATCATTATCAGGGACGATCGAAGAATCACAATAGCACAAGTGGCGGAACTCTTGGACATCAGTTTCGGATCAGCATATGCAATAGTGCATGATGAATTAGGGTACCATAAAGTTTGTGCGAGGTGGGTACCCAAGGAACTCACAGCTGGGCATCAGCAGCAGCGCGTCACAGTAGCTACCCAGTTTTTCCAACGCTATGAAGCCGATCCCAGTATCTTGGAATGAATCGTGACAGGAGACGAAACATGGGTTCACCACTATGAACCAGAGAGTAAGCAGCAAAGCCGGAATGGAAACATCCGTCATCCCCTGTACGCACCTCTAAGGAGGTGCTCGTACTCCACGATAATGCCAAAGCCTTATACAGCAAGGGCAACATTAGACACTGTGCACAGGCTTGGCTTTGGGTTGCTTCCCCATCCTCCATACAGCCCTGATCTGGTGCCATCAGATTACCACATCTTCGGCCCTTTGAAGGAGGTGCTGCGTGGTCATCGGTTCAGGTCAGATAACGAGGTCCAGCAGGCGGTGCAGACGTGGCTTCGTGAGCAACCAAAAACCTTCTTCGCGGACGGGGTACAGAAACTGACTGCACGATACCAAAAGTGCATTGCTTTGCAGGGGGCATATGTGGAATAGTGATATGTGTAGTTCTTCTTCTTGTGTGGAAATAAAGATGTTATGTGAAAATTGCCTTTACTTTTTGATATACCCTAATGCATAATTTAATTTACTACATTTAACCAATAAATGTGTTAGCTTTAAGTTTTTCGAAAATCGAACAATTAAAAAATATGAACAGTTTAACATGGTATTTCATTCAAATAAGACATCAATTATTACGTGTTCATCCAAACTATTTTGGGGAATAATGATGAACGATTTTAGGGGCACTCCTGTTTAGGTAAGAGGGTCAGATCAAGTATAGTGTTCAGTAAAGCTAAGATAAGAGTTACTTTCGGTAGACACACTGTCGTAATTAAATATTTTGTGAGGATTACGATTTGGTTTGAAGACGCGAATGATATGATTTGGGGGGATGAATGATGTGAATTTTTGAGGGGAGCTGCGCCATTGGCCTTGGGGGGGGGGCACCCCTGCATTGCCCATGAAAAGACATGGTGCACTCTGCAGTGATTTTTGTTTTCCGTTCTTCACGAATGCAAGTCTTGCAGCTTTTATACTTCTGTTCTGACATCACTGAATGTACGTAGCACATTGCACCAGTGATTTGTTTCTTACTTAGGGTGTGGAGCTGGCTGCAAATTTTGGATTATCGCCCGTAATAATGGCTGAGCAGAAAAAGATGAGTGTATAGGAGTGTTTATTTGCCTTATGTTAGAACTTTATCTTCTTTTGCATAGTTTAGGTGTTGGTTTTTCCCACTCAATCAGATTTTATGTAATATTCTTATTATTGTTGAAAATATGTAATGATATTTAATGATGCCCCTAATAGAGTTACTGGGTATAGCTGGGAAGGGTGTTTTAATATTGGAAGATGAAGTTTCTGCTCATTAATAATCAACTGTAATTGCATTCAAGAGATATATATTAATTGATTTAAACTTATAAATATTTTATAGTGAACTGAAACACACAAAATAATACAGGGTGTATCAAAAGTCACTATCCAATTCAATGATAGAAGAGATAAATTTAAAACTGCCATTTATTGTGTAACTCCCACACATGTAGAGATGCTCTTGTGACAATGAATTTATAAATGGACGTCTTGTGCAGTAGAATGTAGCATAGAATGCAACAATAGTGATGTGTGCATACAAAGAAATTCAAGCTTGAGTAGCCAGCCTTCGTGGATGAGTGGTTACGACAGCATGCTAAAACGCCTGGGGTGCCGAGTTCGAATCCCAGCCTGGGCACAGGTGTTCTTTGTGAATGTCCATTCATCCATTCCATCATATCATCTCTTATTCTCATCTTCGCAATTAGCCCAAAATTGGCAGAAATGTGAAGAAAAATAAACAAAATCAATCAGTCAAGCTGCTCAATTGATAGATTGAGTTGGTGTTTTAAGTCCACTTTATGCACAGTATCGCTAATCGAGACTGGACTAGCGGCTCAAAGTGGGATTCGAACCACTATGTGCCTCCACAGGGTATTGAAACCGGGACCCCTTGATTACAAGGCAACGACGCTACCACTGCACCATCGGGGAGGTCCTCAAGCTGATCAGTTTCTACATTGAATGCAGTAGCGCTAAATTGGCATTTATTTTACACAGCATTTCCCATAATATTTAAAGCTCAAGGGGGGTTTAAACCCAGTAACCCCCCTTGCGTACGCCACTGATTGAATGAACAGGTGGAGGGACTAAGATTAGGTCACCCTATTCTGCAAAGGTAATATAAACATGCATGCTTTTATTTCGTAAGCAAGGGCCTATACAAGGAGGGTGATGATGGGGCAGTAAACAGGTAGGAAAAAATAGCGAAATGAGGGCTGACTACTGGGCACGCCACAGCATATAACTGGAAATGGCACACTATCTTCAAAAGTAAGAAATTACTTTAGGATAATATTTTGTGCTGAAACATCGGTGTCGGGAGAGGGAGATGGAACCGATCCGTTGACCCCCTACCCCCCCACCCCATGGAATTGCCATCGGCCATTTCAAGTCACAAAAAGCAGAAGTTGTTATAACATAAATAATGTTTAGAAAGCTTTTATTGAAAAGTTAAAACTTAAAAATAAAATAGAATAACTGTGCATTTCAGTACACTAACTGTGTAAAATGTAAAAATAATAATAATAATAAGGAAACGTTGTACTTGATATTCACTCATCTAGTAGAACGAATAGAAGTGTCCTCCCAAAGGACAAAGGATTTAATAATAGTAATAATAATAATATAATATTTTTTTTGCTTATAATAGTTATTACTGTAAAATTATTATCATAACCATGATTCTTATTGTTAATATTTGTTCTACTATTAAGTTAAGTCCATTTGTTGCCCCCCACTACAAACACACACAAACACCTGTCTGGTGACGCCGAAGAGCTGAAACACTACCATTCAATGTTGGTGTGAAAAATATATTTTTACTAATTTTAGTAATTGTCAACTGGATCTGCAGAAACTGAGTGTTTAGCTTTAGCTTTCTTGTGTTTCTGTTAGTTCTGCAGGGTGCGAAATCCTGGGGGGATTTCCCACCACCAACAATCTTGGCCTCAAAAATCCCCCCACCAAAAATTTCCGGGGGGAAGATTTTTTGTTATAACAAACGAAAGATAAGCAATTACTTTTAATTTCAAATATACTGTACTAAGAATAATATCGAAAACACATAAATTAGTGTAGCTGTGAGTATTGAATGCTTTCTCTCTCAAGAGATCATTAACAAATCTACACCAATACGCACAATTAAAGCAAAACAAGAATGCAAAACTATGAAATCTAATTGATTTATATTAACATAAAACTTACACATAATAAAAGCACTTCAAATATTTCATAATTTATTAACATCTTTAACCAGTTACTAAAGGAATTAGTTGGCTCCTTTACAATATCTGATATGTATAAAAGTAACAATTTAATTTCCTTTATGTAATTAATAATAATAATAGTAATAATAATATATTTTTAATTGAGTAATTTATTTTTACTTTTAATAATACATATGTGGGGGGGATTGTAGATTAAGAACGTTCTTCCCCCCACCAGTTTTCAATGATTTCGCACCCTGTACTTCTGTCCTGTCAAAGTGTATGTGTAAACATCATGTAGCGAAAAGGCAAAAAGATTTTATTTATTCTGTACATTATACCAGCATGTAACAGGCAGGGACAGTGTCAGAAGGAGACGTGAGTGGATGCCTCATTCCATCCCTTCACCCAGCAGACAAGAGACACACACCCTTGACAACTTTTGAAATATTTTCTATAGAAACAAGACATAGCTATATGAAGGTTCAACCCTCCAAAAATAAAAGCATGAATATGATTCTGTTTTCAAGTAGCAGAAATAAAGTTCTGTTGAAAGTTTAGTAGGCTACGAAAGAAATACATAAATATTATAATTTGTATATTAGAGAGAACATGCTAAAGTGCATTTTGGAAATGCATATACAAAGATTATTAATTACAAAATGAAAGGTGTGTATGTATGGTTCGCACACGCAGCATTATATTTTACGTTCCTAGTTCTATTTACGTGATTCTGACATTTTCAGATTACATACAGGTTAATTGATTTATTTACTTACCTTTTCGTTTACAAAATCAGGATTATCTTCAAACATCAAAGGTGGTTATTTTAGTTAAACAGCATTTAATGTCTGAAATAAGGAATAAATTTAAATTAGATTAATCTTGAAAGTAGCAAAAATTTAACTTCTTCAATACAACAGTTTATTGTACAACTACATTTGTTAATAGATGGAAGACTATTTGAAGCGTTCATGCAGATTTAACATATAAAAGTTAATTATCATGCAAAGTTAGTATCATTTGGATCCCTGGAGCAATTTTAATTTTCCTAAGGAATGTCTATACATACAGTGGAAGATTGAATGAAAGAAACCCAGAATGATTAAAGTTTAGATACTTTTCAAATAAGAATTAATTTCTTTATTTGTGTGTTTTCTTTTACATAACTTCTCAAAATGAATTTGTATTTCCAAAGCCAAAATTTGTATGTAGGCTTTTACAGGGTAACTGATAGCCAATAAATGTAGCATCACAGACCCTCACTTTGCAAGTTGAAAAGGGAAAACAAATAAAATGTATGAATCACTTACTTCATCCCACATCCACAAGAACACTAAATTGTACACAACCAGGAATCGATTCTCAGAACTTAAAGATGGTGACACAAAAGTATATTTGCTGTGTGGTCTAGTCAACCATATATTTTTTCACTGATCCTCCATGAAATTAATTGTGTAACAAAGATATTAGGAAAGGTATGTAAAGAGTGAGATACATTAATATTTCCAAGAAAAGTTCAATGCAGTTCAATACACATAGGACGTCAAAAAATATTGAAAATTATGAACAACTTGCCTGGTAATATTTTAACATCTCGCTGTACACATTGTGTAATTAGTATGCCATATCAATTTCAAAATACTTCTTAAGACAGCCACAACAAAGTTTTACACTCCAGCCTACACTGTGTATAACTATTAGTACTGTCCTTCCCAGTGGCGAACACTCCCTTTGAAACATAAATAACCGAAGCTAGGAGACACCCACCCACCCTTTCCTATTTCTAGATTTGTTGTTTGAATTTGTTATTAAGTCCACTTTATGCACAGAGAGGCTAATCGGGACTGAACCTAAAGTTCAAAGTGAGATCTGAACCACTATGAGCCACTACCGAGTATCGAACCTCGGACTCCTTGATACATGTATTTAAGTATGCATGTACTTTTCACACTTTAATTTTCTTTTCACACTCACTATGTTGACTAAATGTTCAATACTAGCTGACCACCTCTAGCGTGCGCTACACCTGGGTATATATAGTGGTCGCCACTGGTCCTCCCATCTCAACATATAAGCTTACTTCCTAAGAGACCTCTGTCATTTCAAGTTCCTACAGCTTAAAACTTATGAAAATAATGACTAATAAATTCCCTTGAAAAAGAACAAAATTAGATTTGAACTACCCTACTTACATTGCATATCTGTGTAAACCCAACCCATGCAGGATCCTTGAAAAACTGCTCTCAGTGATGAGTGGCGTAATGTTCAGTGTAGGTTGGAACTAAGGCAAGTGTGTTTGTGGGCATTATCCGTATTCACTGCTCTCTATGCATGGCACATTCCTGAAAAGGAGTTGAAATTTAAAATGATGCTTAAGATTTTATGTTACACAACCATATTTATGTGTAAAAGAAATCTAAGACAACGCTCTAAAATAAATTCTAGCTGCTGCTTGAAATTTTAAGTTTCCCTAACTTAAATTTTTAATGTTTAGAATCCCCCAAGGACCGAAAATTATATGATACTATGGACGCACACTGCAGAAAACCTCACGAATACCAGCGTCTGAATTTGGGAAGGCGATTATTGCTCCCGAAAATTAATGTCAAGGTATATTTAACTTTCACGCCCTTGTTTACAATGTGTCTTTTTTCCTTTAAAAAATTGTGATATTAGACGCAATCGACTACAACGAATGAATGAAGTGAGTTTAAGCAGCAGCTTACAAATCTTATAAACTCTTACAGAAGCCTGTTTTGTAAATAATACAGGGTGGCTCAATAAGTCACTTAACACCCTCAGTACAAGGCCACTGCAGCGCGCAACATGGAAATGGTGATGACCAATCGTTATCAGGCCAAGGGGGAACCACATTGACGCCACCCACACGGTCGGCGGCCATCTTGATGTCCGCCATCTTGAATTCAACTTCAGAATTTTAAATGGGAAGGGGGTCGTGCGACATATCAAAATGGGCTAGAATTTCACGAGAAATGCAATGGTGAAGGTTTTTTCGACGTATCTTTAACCAGTAAAAAGTTATGACTGAATTCTTGTACCAATTTGCTCCTTTTCGAGGTGTTAGAAAAATGCCTTAAAATTTGTTTAGCGCTTCGGTAATGCATCGAGATCAAAGTGACGTCTATGGAGAGACGTTCGCATGCCATTGCACATTATTTTAATCGGATACATCCATGAAGAGCTGTGCATTATGAATGGTTGTCGCGAACAATTTACAGTGTGACGCTTCCATTGAATTAAAAGTCCTTCACAGTGACAAGGCTAATGTTTATGTTCGTGAGGAAGTTCATAAACAGAATATGCGACCCTTGTCATCTGATAACTAACTTTGGACAGAAACTGCTTCACAAGGTTCTCATAGTGTTCTGGTGTTCCTCCCTATTGAAAAAAAAACTCTGTAAAATGTACCTTCTTCCATAAGCAAGGATGAAAAAACCTGTTTATTTAACAAATCCAAGTAGCCCTAAGCATTTAAGGTTCCGTTGATGGAAAATTGACTAACCAATCGTGTTCCACACAGCACGCCACACCATTAACTTACCAACACTAACCATTCAGCTTTGATCTCTCGAAAATGGGTTATCAGATAAAAATCATCGAATATTCTGTTTATGAACTTCCTTCTGAACATAAACATTAGCCTTGTCACTGTGAAGGACTTTTAATTCAATGGAAGCGTCACACTGTAAATTGTTCGGGACAACCATTAATAGTGCACAGCTCTTCATGGATGTATCCGATTAAAATCGTGTGCAATGGCATGCGAACGTCTCTCCATAGACGTCACTTTGATCTCGATTCATTACCGAAGCGCTAAACAAATTTTAAGGCATTTTTCTAACACCTCGAAAAGGAGCAAATTGGTACAAGAATTCAGTCATAACTTTTTACTGGTTAAAGATACGTCGAAAAAACCTTCAGTATTGCATTTCTCGTGAAATTCTAGCCCATTTTGATATGTCGCACGACCCCCTTCCCATTTAAAATTCTGAAGTTGAATTCAAGATGGCGGACATCAAGATAGCCGCCGACTGTGTGGGTGGCGTCAATGTGGTTCGCCCTTGGCCAGATAACGATTGGTCACCGCCAATTTCAAATTCCATGCCGCAGTGGCCTTGTACTGAGGGTGTTAAGTGACTTATTGAGCCACCCTGTATTTCCCATGCAAATTAACTTTACGTCCCAAAGTATCCCACTGCATTATTTTGGCCTCTTTACTTAAAAATCAATTACAAATCCCTCTGGGGTACGTTCCGACAGCCAATAACGAAAGATTATGAATTGTGTGCAAGAAGTTACTTTACAACTTTAGGAACATCACACACCAAACGAAGGCCAGTCGCAGTCAGAATAGTCGACACCAAAGGGGGCTCTAGCCCACCACGAAATATTTTTGGCCCATCTCCTCCTAACACAAATAGCCAACAGTTAAAAATTAGGATTGCTTACAGCACAGCGAGAATCACAGAAGGGCAGAAGAACACAAAGAGAGAGGGTGAAAGAGACCGAAAGATACATTGACAGCGAATGACAGAGAACAGAAATAGAAGAAGGAAATGGGAAAGGGAGAAGGAAGCGTAGAAAGAAAGAGAGAAAAGGTAAAGAAGAATAACGGAAATGGAAACAGAGGAACCGAGAGAGCAGAGAAAAATTGAAACATATGAAAAACGGAGAAAGAAATAAAGATGATAGAGAATCCTAGTAGCAGTGATAATTGTAGTACGGTCAACCTTTGTAACGTTGTCCCTCCAAACATACACATATTCTGTTTAAAGTATGTCATAAGATTATCCTTCGTTTGTACCGCATTGTATCGCATTTAGTTTCGTTTGCAACATTACAGAGTTCGAATATTCTCAAATTGAACTTTGGGGGGGGGGGGGGCAGGTAGCACCTACAGTTTTATTCCAGCGCATTTTTTCGATTGTACCGTAACGGTTTGAGAGTAAATTAAATTAAAATTTGAAGTACCCTCGCCCCCAACTTTAAAGTGGAGGACAAAAACATTACGTTTGTACCATTGAAATAACTAAACTAAACAACTAAAAGCTCCCCATCATGGAGGAAGAAAAATCAAGCAACTTCTTGGGTAGAATTTCGTTTGTGCACTTGAAATTTTATTTTTTATCCTTATAGTTTGCCAGTTATTTCTCTCCAAAAATGGGAGTGGGAAGAACGACAACGAGCTTAAACCATGATTTCTCAGTCTCCGTAACCATAGGCGTAAATTGGCGGGGACAAGGACACCCAAAATTTTCACATTTGTTAAAATCTTCAAGTTAGGCGACCTGAGGAGCAAAGTAATAAAGAGTAATATTTGTGATTTCGCTAGTTATTTAGGAAATAATCCCTGGACGCTATTTTTATGAGATGGAAAATTTTTCGTGACTCTTCCCCTAATCTCCCAAAGTTAAGCCTCAGGTTTCATTCTTCCCCCTCAAAAGTAGGCTCCAGGTTACGGGGTTCAAATATGGCAGAGTAACTTTAGGGACACCATGACGAATGTCTTAGCACGTCGAGCTGCGACGCCAGGGGTCCCGGGTTCGAATCCCGCTTGGGTATGGTTGTTTGTAAATGTCCATTCATCAATTTCATCATTTCATCAGTCATCCCCATCTTCTCAAAATTAGCCAAGAGGCACAAACCGCGAAGTAAAATAAAACAAATCAATCAAATCAAATCAAACCATGACGAATGTCAATTTTCGGACGAGGACTATTGAAAGGACTCACACTGCATGCTAAACAGTGTCCTCTCAACGTGTACTGTCATTATTTCGAAATGTGAAACACATTCTGGTCTAAGCATTTCGGATACGACAATCTGAGCATATATAAAGAAAACTTACAGTGTAAAAATATTGAAAACGTTATTGAACTTACTTACCTTCGAATGTTGCTTTCTTATCTCCACTTTCAAATACCCACTCAGCAGACAAACTATTCTGGCCTGTGGCCACAGACAACCTCACACAATGGCAACGGCAAGGCTATTCGCGATTAAAATTACCACCTGAGCGCTACTGTCGCTTCCAATATGGCCACTCTAAGTAGGATAAATCTTTGTTTACATTCAGCAATAGTACAAAATAGCAGCGTGTTGTCATGACTGGTATGATAGAAAACGTTTAAATTACGCATTATTTTTAAATATTGCGAATGTGATGTGAATTCCAGGTACTGTAACAAACGTGAAGCTGTACTGAGAACGAAGCATTTAATTATGATAGGCAAAAATAACACGGAAAATGCAGACGAATCTATGTATACGCACTGGTTGTCCAAAGCAGTGCTGTATCATCTGCACGTCATGTTGTAACTGGGGTTCTCGGAAATTATTTGAAAATAATGGAATTGAAATTGACATGTACTTGAAAAGCTAGGACAGGAGAAAATTGCGAACATATCGTTGCAGTTCTTTCTCGAAAGAGAAAGGCTGGTTTAATAATAATATTCACGATTTCATGACCAGGCTATACTCACTGAAAAAAAGGACATCGTACTGAATGAAACAGTAACATTAGCATGTCCACTTTTTTTCTGGTTACATTTGACATTAATTCATTCTCAAACTATTTTTTTCTTCTCTCTTAATCGACTTGCACCTGTTCCAAATTTCACACATACGTAATATCGGTAATACATGGACGCATTGGGTAAGACGCTTCATGATTTTTTGAAAAAAAAAAGCTTTATTTATAAAGTACAATTTGAAACTTTACTTTCATGGTAATACAGTATATGTATATTTATCTATCGGAAAATAAAGTAAGGAGACTCGTGCATTCTTCGTAATTTCCATGCCGAATTACAGTATTATATCCCCCATACCAATCTTCTGTCAATTACGTTTTCTCTGATTTATTAACAAATTTAATTTTGTTGATTCCACGGGGTGCAAACACATGAGAACTTTTAATTTGTTCTGACCCATAAAACGATTTAGAGCAAAACAAAACCTGAACAGTAGACCTTACTCTCTCGCATATTCCCCATGCTTTAAACAACTTCAACACAACGTATCCTACTTAGAGTACTTCCTGAAAATCCCAACAGATGGCATATCGGTTAATTTTAATCGCGAATTCTGGGATGACTTCCTGCTTGTCCCAGACGTCCTTCGATTGGTCCCCACGAAAAGCGCGCGGTATACAACCTGTGACTCGCAACCAAAGACACTGAAAGTGAATGTCCTTCAAACTAAGCAACGATCCTTGGGGGTGGGGGTGGTTTAGATAACTTTTACACTCTGTTGTTTGTGGCAGGCGGATCCACTGGGAGGGCGATGGGAGCGATCTCCCTTCCCAACCTGATATTTTTGAGACTTAGATGTTCCGCCTTTTATCACCAAATTTAAAAGGCTCGAGAATATTTATAAAATAAGTCAACTTTATGATGAAGATAAGCTAATCGGAACTACAGTTTAAATTTGTATTGAATCACTGTGCAATATGATTCAAAATGAAATCGGACTGAGACCCACCCCTTGAGGGAATAGGCTCTTGTGTTCTCTGCGCATTCACTATATTTCTCATATCTGCTCATTCAGTTTACATTGTGGCAATAGGAGGTCAAGAGGAATTATGATACAATAATAACCACCTATTCCAGTCCTCGACCTCTATTTTTGCAAAGGAATTCTCTATCTTCTTGAACACAAAAACCAGCTTCGTTCCTGTTTACAGTATAATATGTTGTTTATATATAGCAGTGCAAGTGTATGTTAGAATTGAGGCTCGGTAAGGTGGGGCATTCGAATGACATTCGCCATTCCCAACTGTAATTTCTAGATCCGCCACTGGTTTGTGGCAATTTGAAAGCGCTCTGTGGATACCAAAGTCCTAAGAAAATGTCTCTGAGTTGTAAAATAAAGTATTTGAGTTTTTCTTTCAAATGTCACCAATTTCATCTAAATACGATTATCCAAAGCGACGTAATACCACTTTAAAGTATGACAGTATATTTATGGACACGGTGTATAGTGGTCGTTACCAAAGATAATCTACTCTTCCTGCGGGATTTGTAAGCAATAAGTTCTTCTCAATAAGGGGACCCGCAATTTGTACATATTGCCAATGGACATGAGAACTTACGAAAAATAACATTTTTAAAAATGAATCCAGATAGTTAATAACAAGCGTTAATGAAGGACGTATCATCCAAAATACAATAAGTAACTTCAATTTTTTTAACTAGTCGTTGAATGCAGGGACTTGCACTACTAATAAAACTGTATCTTAGATAGTGGTAAGCAGGTATAATGCTGTTTCTTTTTCTTTCTCACTGGCAGGCAGACACGTCATTCGAGGTATTACATATATCGATTGTCTTCGACTGTTGACTAGAACAATGGAATTAAAGCATGGGCGTCGCCAGAAATTTTTAAAGGAAGATCGGCCGGGTATAAAAATTATTATTATTATGATTATTTTGATTGATTGATTTGATTTATTCTACTTCGCTTTGGCTGAAACCGAGCACAATTTAAAATTAAGACAAGACCGAGAGTGACAGCCGTCTGTATAATCGAGACATACTGTCCGAAAGCCTTGTATTGTTCAAGGGTTTGGTAAATCGTAGTGTAAATTATTTTTAGAATTCCTTATAATCAAAATTTCTTTAATATGCAAATTGATTTACTTTTTATTTAAATATGTTTAATTTTCTAAAACTTTCGTTTTTAAGTCCTATTAGTAAATGTATTTAAACATTTCTTATATATTTATTATTGAGATAATCGAAACGAGACCGAGGCTTTTCCTTCGGGAAAGAAAGAGCAACGAGAACGTCTGGCGAAGAACGAAAGAGGCCAGACAGGTTCCTTCATTCACGACTCTCCCGACTCTCCTCTCAGCTTGTAACCTAAATTCATGTTCCACTTTTATTAATTTTTGTAAAAGTAATCCTATGTTCAATGGCATTGATTCACATCAGTTGGCCATATTTTGAGAAATCTTACTTGCCAACATAATGCAAACTCTCTGAAATAAATGTAATAGGTCAGCCGTGACCGAGCACGTTGAATAGAATAGTTGACTCAAGAATGTTGCTACTGAATGCTTCACGGTCAATAAGTTGGCTTATGAAAAGGTCCATGTATATATCCAAACCAATAATAATAATAATATCTTGATTTAGTAGGCGACGTGCGCGTGGATTACAAGGAAGCGGAATTCTTTATAGGGGTGGTCAGGCCAACAATAAAATTTAAACAGTAATATTAATAACAATAATAATTATCATGCTTATGATAATTATTGTTATAAACTAATTGAAATAAACCAATTTTATTCCAAATGTATTATCATTATTATTATATCCTCCTTGGGGAGAATTTTCTTCTCGATCCATTTGAGAAATGAATTTCCAGCGCAACAGTAACTTGACTGAAATGCATATAGTCATTAAATGTTGTTATTAACTTCTATAATAATAATAATAATAACCCGTGGCTCTACAGCCCTCGAAGGGCCTTGGCCTATCTCCCTACTGCCAGTCTCCATCCCACAATCCTACCTAGAGGTGTGGAGATCTTCACCCAGTAATGGGGTGACGTGGGGTCAGCACGTCGAACCCCCAGCCGTTATAGGAGATATCCGTGACCGGCAGGGGTTTATCCAGGATTTTTCCCTTGGGGGGTGTTGGAAAATTTTGGGGGGGGGTGTAAGTTTGGGAAGTTAAGTACATATTTTGGACCGTTTTAAAAATGTTCGCCCTAATTCAATTTGTTCATGGATGTTTCTAGAGATTAACCACCCTCCCTTCCCTTCACATAACATCTGAGAAGAAAAATTATGTCAAATACAGGAAAAGATGGAAAATAGATTAATGTTAACATTTCAGTTTAACGTTTCGAGTATTGCTTTCCTTCCGATAATGTTCAGTACTTGATTTAATCAATCGTTAGACTGAACACAAGGGATGACATTAAAAAAACACAAAATTTTAACACCATATTACCAGGAATCATTTCATGCAATTCTTAAGCTAGTTATAAAGAAATCAGGAACACTTGCGCAATATTTTAACTGTATTTGTATCGTTCTTGCCGTAGGTGTAAAGCGGAGTTCATCTTGGGGGGTGTCCAATTGAAATATCAGTGAGAATGCATTGCATGGGTGTGCGCGCACTTGCCTGTCTGAAGTAGTAGTAATAAATACAGATATAATATTACTTAAATAAATTATGACACTGCCAGCGAAGCGAGCAAGATAATTTTTAGAACTATTTCTTTGCAAACTGATTATGCATATTATTAGTTAAACATAGCGACAGTATCCCATGATGTTTACTCTTTACAATCTTGCTTTGCTCGTTCGTTGAAGACTTCAATATGAAATTCCTTGACCGATTTCGTTCAAAAAGCAATATCAGGTATCTATCAAACGTGCATCCCAACTTCCCACTATATTTTAACGTCTTCATGGCCATGCTTTAAACATATCGAGTTTCATTACTTTATTTAATTTTGTGAATCATCTTTTAAACAGAGATTTGAAAACACCAACAGAATTTGGAACTCACTCGCTACATAGTACTATTAAAATTATACATGCATATTTTCTAACTGTTAGAACAGGAGGGGGCATGGGGCATGTGGTGAGGTAAAGAGGACGCCGAACGAGCAAAGCGAGATTGTGAAGAGTAAACATCATGGGATACTGTCGCTATGTTTAATTAATAATATGCATATGCATTATACCCTTACAAAACTTTGGAAAATACGCCTGGCGCTTTTGAGAGTATCTTTCAAATACTAAATGAGAGACTCTAGGGAATTAGGAGTTACGTGCCTCTTTGCCTTAAAAGAAAACGAAATAACATGTGCAAATAAACGGATGGCATGTTCACTGCAAAAGAAAGGCAAGCAATTTTCACTTCTAAATTGAGATAATGCTCTATTTTCAATTACTTAAAAATTGAATAGCATTTATTTCACTACCAACACAAGGAGCACAATGAACCAAACAAATTTTCTCTCTCCACGTTTTCCAGCAGGCAGTGGCAAGCGCCATCGTGCCCTCACTGGTGCGCCTATGGTCAGATATAAATTTGGGACTTAATGTAAATTAAATTTCTTTTATGTTTAATTCCTTACACTCAGGCCCGTAGCCAGGAATTCTTTGTAGGGGGTCAAAGTCAAGCCTAGAGGGGGCCAATTTTTAATATATTGTGTTGCATTGGCAGATATAGCAGGGTTCACAGAGGCACTTGACACCTCCCCCAAAAGAGACAAGTAACAGAAAAGGGATGATATCTTGAAACTGCAAAAAAGAACTTCGAGCAACATCAAATGGCATTTTTTCGATAATGACCTTTCCAGATTGCCAAAGAATATAAAGTTTAATATAAATAGGCTAATAGGGAGTGTATCTACTTGATATTTACAGGTTGATGATGTTAATAGACGATTAATGAGCCTCTCTGCAGAATTATAACACCATTAAGCCTTGTTTCCATGATTATGAAAAACTAAATATGCTGACCAAGGCAGAAATTTATTTTTATTAAAAACATAAACTAAAACGTAACGTTTCAACCTTCTAGCAAGGTCTTCATCAGACTCTGTATCAAGTACAAAAGTAACAAGAGACAGAATAAAGAGTATGGGGAAGACCACAGAAAAGATATGCAAAGTGCTTAGGAAGCGGGAATTAAAACTTACAGGAAAGGAGGGAGAAGCATCTTAGGAATAGCAAAGAATGCAAGCAAGAAAAAGGAGAACAGAGAAGAGGAAGAGGAAGGGATTATCTACGAAGTGAAATGTAAAGAATGTCAGAGTGTGTACATAGGAGAAACGAAAAAAAGGCTGAAAGACAGGTTGAAACAACATAGGGATGATGTACGACTTAAGAGAGAGAGAAATGCAATATTTAAACACACGAGAGAAACACGACATGACATAGAGTGGGATGAGGCTAAGCAGATAGGAAGGGAGAAGAGAATGCTAGTGAGAAAATGGAAGGAAGCCAAGGAAATAGAGAAGAAAGGTGAAGAAGACATAATGAACTGGAATGGGGGACTGAAGTTAAACAAAGAATGGAAGAAGGTGTTAGAAAGAGTGGAAAGGACAAGAGAGAAAGAGGATAGGAGAAGGGAGAAAAATGAAGGAAAAAGAGCGTGAGATATTCTATATGAATATCTCTTCACATTCTATATGAAAGTAATTATGTTTAGCCTTTTAGGTGAAAGTAGAGTTGGAAAGTGAAAGCCACCTGCTAGAAAGTTCCTAACAACTTTCTAATAGTCTGGAGGGAGTAATGCTTGTGTATATATAATGCCCTTTTTGTGTATCTTGTTACTTTTGTACTTGATACAGAGTCTGATGAAGACCTTGCTAGAAGGTTGAAACGTTACGTTTTAGTTTATGTTTTTAATAAAATAAATTTCTGCCTTGGTCAGCATATTTAGTTTTTCATCTGCAGAATTGATGAAGGGAACCTTTTATAAATCATGCTTCATAATGATTCCCTCTAGTTTCCAGTATGAAATACTTTTCCGCACAAAGGAATCTAACGAGAATCCAACAACACCATTGTGTTGAGTTATGCAAGAAAAATCGAATTAATTAAATAATACTGGTTACATATTATCTACACTTTGATGAATTGTGTAAAAATTTGTAATATATTTTTTTTGTACTTGCTAAAACATGGGTCCCTTAGTCCACCACGGACTCTATTTTCTTCAAAGTGGAGACTCTTGTATCACTACAGACAATGTTTGCCTACTGGTTACGTTAACCATTTTGCAAAATATTGTGTGAATTGTATTATATTATAGTTGAAATACATGTTTTGACACCTGACAAACAAATAGGAATATTTTGATTGATCAATGACTTCTGGATTACAGTGTCATCGTTAATATTTCATATTAAGATTCATAGAAAGAAATTGTTTTAATAGGACGCAAATAAATTTACGGGGCGCCATGGCATTCTCTTTAACATTTTTTTTTCATATAGATCGTTTGTCTCCCAGATCCGACTCCCACCGCCCCATAGCTATAGCTCTGAATTTGGACTATAAGAATAGAAGATATTGCGAGCGAAGCGAGCAACAACATTTTACGAAATGTATTTTTATTTGTATAAAACTAGAAATCAAATGGGGGGCAATTGCCCCTTGCAAGTGCCCTTGGCCGTCTCGAAGAAAAATGCAAGGAACTCGTAAAAATTAATTCCATCATGAGTATCCAATTGTCCTGCTATTCTTAGATTCTCTTAGTCTTGTTTTTTTTTACTTCAATGTTTGCTTCCCCTAGAATGGACTTCCGTCCAAGGTTGTGAAAAGGGGGGGGGCAATGCCACCTGCCGCCCTGTGGTTGCAGCACTTCATCAATTTCACGTCATCATTCATTGTTGCGATTAGCTATAAGTGGCAGAAAAGCAACGCTAAGTAACAAAAATCAAATATCCACTCCCTCTCTCTACCACATGAATCACTATTACCAAAAAGGGAACCCCCCCATATCCTATCCTGATACGACGTTATACTGAATCCCACACACCTTCATAAATCACAAAATCAATAAGTGTCTTTGTTATGTTGCTAGAGTAATTGTAAAGATTAGTGAGAATTCCAGGTGTTGTGTATTTTTCACAGGGGGAGGGGGCAAAGCAGGCTCTCAGGGGGGCAGTTGCCCCCTGCCCCCTCTAGCTACACTTCCTTTGCTTCCTCTGAAAAGTTGAATAAAATTAAGCATGTCATTATGTCGGAACCGACTAGATACAAAGAGAAAGACAATTCATACTAAAGCTATATCTTTGCAAACTGACAATAACTTTAATTTAATAGGGTGCCAGTAATTTCACAAGGCACCACGACGTTAACGCTTTTCTATTTTTATCTGTTTTGCTTGTTCGGCACCCCATTTGTACTTAGCGCCCAGGCAAGCACCACACGTGGACCCTCCCCCTTTTACAACTCTCTTTCTAATAGTATATAATTTCTTTTACAAAGGTAAGAACTCTTGGAACCACAAAAATGGTCATCAACTATAGACGTGAATGAATCACTTAGGTTCTTCATGAAAGTACTTGCCATTTTATATCGAATACTCGGTCAGTGAATTTCATATTGGTACTTTATGAATATCGGTTGGAAGAAATTATACCTACATATAGTGTCACTGTTTTTCTACTCACCACTTTCAGTATCTTTCTGTCTGGTTTTTCATTTTCTCTATCTTCTTCAGTTTTGCAGTAAAGTTTCAGACATTGTTATACACTAAACAGAACGACAACACACGAACGGAGATGCTACACTGAGACTGACCTAAGACATTTGACTGTTCTTTTCTCTACCACTCCAAAATCATTCATCTCGCCGACGCCAAGTTACAGAAAATAGTGTTGCTAACCATAGTAACAGAATTCACTACAAGGAGTCAAACCTGTATCTTTGAATTTCTTCCCTTACTTTTATCGTACATTTTTCACATAAAACAATCGAAAGGAAAATGCAACAAATTGTAAATTTCATTGACTCAGGGGTTGAATAATTGAATTTACGAATCTGTAACGTATTTAAGAAATATATAAGGTATTCAAACGCTGAACTGTCAACACTGTGCGCGGAATGTGCTCCCTGGAAGGAGGGCGAGAGGTCAGTTTGACATTTTCCAGATGGCAGTGTCCCTTCCCTAGAGCTGACCGAAGCCTTGTCAAGGGAGCTAGTGTTTCCAGGAAATGACGATGCTGCACATTCCACCCTCCTTCCTTGACACTTTGGTTTTAGTTGATCGAAAGGTCCATTGGACTACGCTTCTTCAGCTACAAATGATTCCTTTTGTTAATGTTGAAGTATTGTCGTTCTATTGTTGATATAAACATCCATATTTACTGCTTGGGGTGGGGGGTGATCACCAAAATTTGGGAGGGTGTTGGGGTGTGTTAGGGTGGTGTGGATAAATCTCTGCGTGACCGGGTTACACTACTCACTCGTAGCTCCCCAATTTCCTCACGGTGGTGGGTTGCCACCGATCCTATACACAGGCCGAGAACCCAGAGAATATGCAGTAGCCGAAAGTGATCTTGTTAAAAGTAAAGTCGCAGAGTAGAGTAGTTGGTATTGGTAAAGTAATATATATTTTTTTAACCTTTTAACTCCTTCGAAAAGTACAGTAGAGCGTCGATTATCCGAAGTAATTGGGGGACATGGGTGTTCGGAAAACTGGTTTGTTCGGATAATCGAACTGTACATGTTTATTTGCCAAAAAGAAGTACTGTACAGTAAATTTATTCATAAAAACAGGCATCTCTTTAAGTATGTATTACAAAGTAACGTACAAAGGCAACTTTAGTAGGAATATATAGTATGTGGTACAGTTTATTAAACAAAAATACTGTATGTACATATTACATACGCATTTTGCATGAACAATACACAAAATTAACGTTTAAAAAAAATCCTTTATTTTGGTCTGTCTAAGCAAGCCTACACGCTTACGAGCAGCTAAGTCACGTACTTTTTTCATTACAGATATCTGAAAGTGAGCGAGTACACAGTTCGGTTAAGCGGTCGTTCGGTTGCCGACGTTCGGATAATCGACGCTCTACTGTATTATTATTTTTTGTTTGATTATGAGGACGTATGGTAGGCGGCCAACCTACCGACATCCTTCCAAAAAAGAAGGTTTTTATTTAAACCTAGAAAAGCTGGAAAACGGAAACCCCTAAGCGGTGGTTTCCACGGGAATTTAAATATTTTTTTTTTTTATTTATTTTTATTTTTTTTTGCTAGTGTTAATCCGTTGAGAGGGTTATGCCCTCACTTCGGTAAGTGATTTCATTGTAAGTCATGTGTCTTTCATCATTTTGGATGGTCTAAGTGCTTTTTTATATTGCAGAATATTTTTTCTTATTAAGATTGGTGATTCGTATGTGTTAACTTACTTTTGGGCATGGTTGAGAAGATTGTAAATATGGATTTCGATATTTGGAGTCGGAGTATTGTTGGTACTGCTTAGGCTGTAGTGGTGGGATAAATATGGCATGATAACTGCGATGGATGATATATATCGTATTCGTGTTTCTGTGGGTCTAGATCATCTAGATAACATGAATACATGGTGAGCAGGTGTTGTAATGGCGTATAAATATGTGTAGGTGCTGCATCATGTCGGATATCAAGATGAATGGTATTCCAGAATACTGGGTTTTCGGATATCATGGCTTTGTTTATGTATCGGTGGCGAAGGCTCTCGACGTGATACAGAATAGTCGGGAAGGAAATTCTGTCATACAGTAGTGCTGTGGGATAAGGTAATTTAATCCGGAAAGCCAATCTAAATGCGTGCCGTTCAAAGATTTCCAGTTGGTCGTAGAAGGAGGCAGAAGCGTCAATCCAAGCAATATGCCCGTGAGTGATGGCTGGGCGCAAGAACATTTTGTAGGTGGTTAGGACTGTTGTCGGGTGTAATCCCCAAGATGTACCCACCAGTTTCCATAATAGGTTTAGGCGGTTCTTTACCTTCTTCTTTATCCTTTCTAAGTGTGGGCGCCAGGTCAGTTTTTCATCTATGGTAACCCCAAGGTATGTTACGTGATTTGAAGGTAAGATGCGTCTCCCCTCTATTTTAATCTCCAAGAGTTTGGGGTTTCGGTGTACTTTGGAGCGACAGTGGGGAGGTAGGAAAACTACTGCCTGAGTTTTTGAAGAGTTTATTGATAGTTTCCATTGGTTGCACCAGTGAATAAAGGAGTCTACGGCCTTTTGGAGTGTTTTATTAATGGATTGAACTGTTTTCCCCAGAGTTAGGAAAGCAGTGTCATCTGCAAATTGGAATACGTGTGTGCTGGTATCCATGGTCGGCATATCTGTTACATACATTAAATATAACAGCGGTGACAAAACAGACCCCTGTGGGACTCCTGTGTGCAAGAAGATGGGATAGGATGTTGCCGAGTTCAGAGAGATGTATGCCATGCGGCCTGTCAGGAACGAATGGATAAGGCGAATGTAGCATTGAGGAAGTTGGAATTTGTGGAGTTTATATATTAATCCCGAATGCCATACTTTGTCAAACGCCTTTTCGAGATCGAATAAAAGAAGACACGATGGCAAGGACTTGTTATAGTGGTTGGTTATAGTTGTTATCAATCTCAGAAGTTGGTCGTTGAGGCTGATGGATGGTCGGAAGCCTGCTTGATGTGCAGGTAGGAGCTTCTTGGATGAAAGGTGTTGGTGCAATCTGCGTACAAGTACTTTTTCAAAGATTTTGCTGAGGGTCGATGTGAGCTGTATTGGTCTGTAAGAGGATACTTCGCAAACAGGTTTCCCGGGTTTGGCGAACAGCAGCATTTTGGAAACTTTCCATTCTGTCGGGAAATATCCTGTTCGTAGTATATAGGTATATATGGTGGCTAGGATGAGCAGAAAGGTTCTTGGAGCCTCTCTGACTAGTCGGTAGGTTACCGAGTCGAAGCCTGGAGCAGTGTTTCTTTTCCGAGATATGGCGCATGCTATGTCTTCTGGTGTTATAGGTGAGGTTAGAGGTTCATTTTCATCCATACTATGGTCATTGTTAGGTTTGAGAGCTCGGTTATGTGGGTTTGAGACACGTTGTACTGTACGTGATAGGGTTGTTTTGTGTAATGGTTCAGTTTGTGGTGTGAAGATACCTTGAAAGTGGTGTGCAAAGGCGTTTGCTTTCTCTTGGTCGTCGTCTACGGATTTCCCATCGACTATAATGGGATATGTAGTTCTTGACCTTTTCCCTGTGAGTTTGTTAAATTGCTGCCAGTATTTGGATGGATGTGATGTATCAGCCAGTGTATTGCACGTTTTTATCCAATTCCTTCTTTTATATGCAATAATATAGTTTTGTACCGTGCGGAGGAGTTGTCTATGATGCCGTAACGCTTCAGGATTTCTTGTTACAACATACTCTCGGAAGGCACGCCTGGAGGCTGAAATCAGTTTTAGATAGTTCAGCGGTAATTTTGGTTTATATAGATTGATGGTTTGAAGTGGGATGGTACTTTTCGCAGCTTCAGTTAGGGCGGAAGTGAGTAATGGGACTACATCATCCAGATCCCTATCGTTTGTTGGCGTATCTGCGTTTTGCACGGCGTTTTCGATTACATTACGATATTGTTCCCAGTCTGCTTGATCGTAGGAGTACCTTGTTATGAGAAAGGGTTTGTGAGGAGTTGGTGTAGGTGCGTCAACTGTAAAGATTATAGGTGCGTGATCGCTACCAATGGGTTCAAGTACATCCACGTTGCTATTTGTAAGGAGGGAAGTCGATGTAAGTACAACATCTGGAGAAGTACTGCTGATTGGTCTAGATTGTTTCGGAAGTTGGTGGAAATGGCAATTTTGGCAGCTGTCTATAGTTTGGTGAAATTGTCGCTTTTCGGCTTGTGGTCGACTATGGAGATTTATGTCGGCCATGATTATGTAATGCTTGTAGCTGTTTTCAATGTAATTGATAAAGTTGTATGGTATAGGATGTCCAGGCCGGACATAGATGGTTGCTAGGGTAATGCTTCTGTGCCTCAGATATATTGTTGCTATGCTGTATTCCGGCAAGTTGAAATGCGGTGGTAATGTGTGTTCTCTGTGCGGATATGATTTTCGAAAGCCAATTGCAGTCCCTCCATTTGCACGTTGAGCTTCCGTTGGCCCATCATGTCGAATCATACTATATCCGCTGATCTTGGGTTTGAGTTTTGGCGTTAGGAATGTTTCGTTGAGGGCGAAAGCTGATATATTCTTTTCCTGCAAGACAGTCTCAAATAAGCTTTTGTGTTTTGTTAAAGAGCGAATATTTAAGAAGAGAAAATAATAGCCCATGATTGTTATGAAGAGTCTGAAAACTGTTTTAGGATGTACTTGTGTCTTCAAGAGGGTTGATATTGAAATGGACATGTGGTCCCGTATACGTAGCGTGTAACTGCAGTTTGAAAAGTGTTTTTGCAGCGAGTATGACTTGGTCCAGAATATGTGTGCGTAGAAATGGCTGGATGTTTTGAGTTGTAATAGTAAAGAATCGTAACAGATCTTCCACAGTGATTGGGTCCATTAGTGAATTTGCCGGTTTGGTTGAGCTATCTATAGTTCGGATGGGAACAACAAGCTCAGGGTGATTTGGTTCTGGGTTAGGTTTGGCTTGGCATTTATAGCTGTAAGTAGGATGTCCTTCAGAGCATGTGTTGCATTTAGGCGGGTTCTGGATGTTTGTACAAGTGTTGGTAGAATGTGGCCCAGAACAGTATCCACAGATTGCTGAATTTGGACAGTTGGTTGTAGTGTGCTGATTGTATGTTTGACAACGTTCACAACGCACTGGCAGTGGTGTTGACGTCCTGGAAGGTTCGACTCTGTGCTTTCGACAATATATATAGGCTCCATTGTGCAATAGTTCGTCCACGGTATCTTTATCTACTGTCAGTATTCGAACCATATAGGTTGGTCCGTTGTCATTTCGGATTCTCATGCACTTGTGGATGGTGTGACCTTCTGCCTGAATTTCTTCAGCGATTTCTGTGTCGGTGTATTCAGGGGGAACACCCCGAATCACCACTGATAGCATTGGTGCTCGTTTAGGCGGAGGAGGTTGCTTTGGACGTGTAGAGGTTAGTGGCTTCATATTGGCATTTGTACCAAAAATTTGGTAGGAGGCCTTGTCTCTGATAATGGTGGAGAAATGTGGGTCAGTAGATTTTATAAGTATTCCGTTCCTGGTGAAGACTATTTCATTAAGTGAAGCTCTTGGCACATATTTTAGGATTTGATTTAGGATATGTTTTGGCGTCTTGTATTTGGTGTCGTAGTCCGAAAGAAGGAAATTGTACAGCACTGGTGTCTGTGTGTTTACTTCGGTCTTGTTCTGTCTGGAGTCTGTTCCCTCTGGAAGTTTCTGCTTTTTGTTGGTAAGTGGTGACCTAGATCGATCGCGGGAATCCATGGAAGAGCTTCGGGAATTTGGGTTTTCTAGCTTGTTCCGGCCTCTGGCTCTGACATCTCTTTATGCATCGCTTCCCTTGCACTACTTTGCAATCGGCGAGTGAGTGTGGAAGCTGCACTTTGCACGTGATGGAGAGAGTCAGAGTCTCGGAACAGACACTTACCAAACAAGATTTTAGAACCAAACAGCCAATGAGAAACGAGGACAGAAACCAGAGCAAACGAAAGAGAGAAAGGACTGGTACTGTGACCAGAGCTCCACCGGTGAATGTTTGGGGCTACAACCTAGTTGCGGCCACCTGAAAAGTGTCGTTCGAGCTAGATATCCCTTCGCAGCAAGGCGTTCAACAATGTACCTCGGAAACACCAAACCACTGTGTAGACTGCAATTACCTCCAGTCGTCCGTTCCAAACGTACTGAAATTACAGTCACAGCGAATGTTCCAAGGGGGTTTTCTCTCGACGCACTGACGTCTTAAATAATTTTTTTTTTTTTTTTTTTTTGCTAGTGTTAATCCGTTGAGAGGGTTATGCCCTCACTTCGGTAAGTGATTTCATTGTAAGTCATGTGTCTTTCATCATTTTGGATGGTCTAAGTGCTTTTTATATTGCAGAATATTTTTTCTTATTAAGATTGGTGATTCGTATGTGTTATCTTACTTTTGGGCATGGTTGAGAAGATTGTAAATATGGATTTCGATATTTGGAGTCGGAGTATTGTTGGTACTGCTTAGGCTGTAGTGGTGGGATAAATATGGCATGATAACTGCGATGGATGATATATATCGTATTCGTGTTTCTGTGGGTCTAGATCATCTAGATAACATGAATACATGGTGAGCAGGTGTTGTAATGGCGTATAAATATGTGTAGGTGCTGCATCATGTCGGATATCAAGATGAATGGTATTCCAGAATACTGGGTTTTCGGATATCATGGCTTTGTTTATGTATCGGTGGCGAAGGCTCTCGACGTGATACAGAATAGTCGGGAAGGAAATTCTGTCATACAGTAGTGCTGTGGGATAAGGTAATTTAATCCGGAAAGCCAATCTAAAAGCGTGCCGTTCAAAGATTTCCAGTTGGTCGTAGAAGGAGGCAGAAGCGTCAATCCAAGCAATATGCCCGTGAGTGATGGCTGGGCGCAAGAACATTTTGTAGGTGGTTAGGACTGTTGTCGGGTGTAATCCCCAAGATGTACCCACCAGTTTCCATAATAGGTTTAGGCGGTTCTTTACCTTCTTCTTTATCCTTTCTAAGTGTGGGCGCCAGGTCAGTTTTTCATCTATGGTAACCCCAAGGTATGTTACGTGATTTGAAGGTAAGATGCGTCTCCCCTCTATTTTAATCTCCAAGAGTTTGGGGTTTCGGTGTACTTTGGAGCGACAGTGGGGAGGTAGGAAAACTACTGCCTGAGTTTTTGAAGAGTTTATTGATAGTTTCCATTGGTTGCACCAGCGAATAAAGGAGTCTACGGCCTTTTGAAGTGTTTTATTAATGGATTGAACTGTTTTCCCAAGAGTTAGAAAAGCAGTATCATCTGCAAATTGGAATACGTGTGTGCTGGTATCCATGGTCGGCATATCTGTTACATACATTAAATATAACAGCGGTGACAAAACAGACCCCTGTGGGACTCCTGTGTGCAAGAAGATGGGATAGGATGTTGCCGAGTTCAGAGAGATGTATGCCATGCGGCCTGTCAGGAACGAATGGATAAGGCGAATGTAGCATTGAGGAAGTTGGAATTTGTGGAGTTTATATATTAATCCCGAATGCCATACTTTGTCAAACGCCTTTTCGAGATCGAATAAAAGAAGACACGATGGCAAGGACTTGTTATAGTGGTTGGTTATAGTTGTTATCAATCTCAGAAGTTGGTCGTTGAGGCTGATGGATGGTCGGAAGCCTGCTTGATGTGCAGGTAGGAGCTTCTTGGATGAAAGGTGTTGGTGCAATCTGCGTACAAGTCTGAGGGTCGATGTGAGCTGTATTGGTCTGTAAGAGGATACTTCGCTAACAGGTTTCCCGGGTTTGGCGAACAGTAGCATTTTGGAAACTTTCCATTCTGTCGGGAAGTATCCTGTTCGTAGTATATAGGTATATATGGTGGCTAGGATGAGCAGAAACGTTCTTGGAGCCTCTCTCACAAGTCGGTAGGTTACCGAGTCGAAGCCTGGAGCAGTGTTTCTTTTCCGAGATATGGCGCATACTATGTCTTCTGGTGTTATAGGTGAGGTTAGAGGTTCGTTTTCATCCATACTATGGTCGTTGTTAGGTTTGAGAGCTCGGTTATGTGGGTTTGAGACACGTTGTACTGTACGTGATTGGGTTGTTTTGTGTAATGGTTCAGTTTGTGGTGTGAAGATACCTTGAAAGTGGTGTGCAAAGGCGTTTGCTTTCTCTTGGTCGTCGTCTACGGATTTCCCATCGACTATAATGGGATATGTAGTTCTTGACCTTTTCCCTGTGAGTTTGTTAAATTGCTGCCAGTATTTGGATGGATGTGATGTATCAGCCAGTGTATTGCACGTTTTTATCCAATTCCTTCTTTTATATGCAATGATATAGTTTTGTACCGTGCGGAGGAGTTGTCTATGATGCCGTAACGCTTCAGGATTTCTTGTTACAACATACTCTCGGAAGGCACGCCTGGAGGCTGAAATCAGTTTTAGATAGTTCGGCGGTAATTTTGGTTTATATAGATTGATGGTTTGAAGTGGGATGGTACTTTTCGCAGCTTCAGTTAGGGCAGAAGTAAGTAATGGGACTACATCATCCAGATCCCTATCGTTTGTTGGTGTATCTGCGTTTTGCACGGCGTTTTCGATTGCGTTACGATATTTTTCCCAGTCTGCTTGATCGTAGGAGTACCTTGTTATGAGAAAGGGTTTGTGAGGAGTTGGTGCAGGTGCGTCAACTGTAAAGATTATAGGTGCGTGATCGCTACCAATGGGTTCAAGTACATCCACTTTGCTATTTGTAAGGAGGGAAGTCGATGTAAGTACAACATCTGGAGAAGTACTGCTGATTGGTCTAGATGGTTTCGGAAGTTGGTGGAAATGGCAATTTTGGCAGCTGTCTATAGTTTGGTGAAATTGTCGCTTTTCGGCTTGTGGTCGACTATGGAGATTTATGTCGGCCATGATTATGTAATGCTTGTAGCTGTTTTCAATGTAATTGATAAAGTTGTATGGTATAGGATGTCCAGGCCGGACATAGATGGTTGCTAGGGTAATGCTTCTGTGCCTCAGATATATTGTTGCTATGTTGTATTCCGGCAAGTTGAAATGCGGTGGTAATGTGTGTTCTCTGTGCGGATATGATTTTCGAAAGCCAATTGCAGTCCCTCCATTTGCACGTTGAGCTTCCGTTGGCCCATCATGTCGTATCATACTATATCCGCTGATCTTGGGTTTGAGTTTTGGCGTTAGGAATGTTTCGTTGAGGGCGAAAGCTGATATATTCTTTTCCTGCAAGACAGTCTCAAATAAGCTTTTGTGTTTTGTTAAAGAGCGAATATTTAAGAAGAGAAAATAATAGCCCATGATTGTTATGAAGAGTCTGAAAACTGTTTTAGGATGTACTTGTGTTTTCAAGAGGGTTGATATTGAAATGGACATGTGGTCCCGTATACGTAGCGTGTAACTGCAGTTTGAAAAGTGTTTTTGCAGCGAGTATGACTTGGTCCAGAATATGTGTGCGTAGAAATGGCTGGATGTTTTGAGTTGTAATAGTAAAGAATCGTAACAGATCTTCCACAGTGATTGGGTCCATTAGTGAATTTGCCGGTTTGGTTGAGCTATCTATAGTTCGGATGGGAACAACAAGCTCAGGGTGATTTGGTTCTGGGTTAGGTTTGGCTTGGCATTTATAGCTGTAAGTAGGATGTCCTTCAGAGCATGTGTTGCATTTAGGCGGGTTCTGGATGTTTGTACAAGTGTTGGTAGAATGTGGCCCAGAACAGTATCCACAGATTGCTGAATTTGGACAGTTGGTTGTAGTGTGCTGATTGTATGTTTGACAACGTTCACAACGCACTGGCAGTGGTGTTGACGTCCTGGAAGGTTCGACTCTGTGCTTTCGACAATATATATAGGCTCCATTGTGCAATAGTTCGTCCACGGTATCTTTATCTACTGTCAGTATTCGAACCATATAGGTTGGTCCGTTGTCATTTCGGATTCTCATGCACTTGTGGATGGTGTGACCTTCTGCCTGAATTTCTTCAGCGATTTCTGTGTCGGTGTATTCAGGGGGAACACCCCGAATCACCACTGATAGCATTGGTGCTCGTTTAGGCGGAGGAGGTTGCTTTGGACGTGTAGAGGTTAGTGGCTTCATATTGGCATTTGTACCAAAAATTTGGTAGGAGGCCTTGTCTCTGATAATGGTGGAGAAATGTGGGTCAGTAGATTTTATAAGTATTCCGTTCCTGGTGAAGACTATTTCATTAAGTGAAGCTCTTGGCACATATTTTAGGATTTGATTTAGGATATGTTTTGGCGTCTTGTATTTGGTGTCGTAGTCCGAAAGAAGGAAATTGTACAGCACTGGTGTCTGTGTGTTTACTTCGGTCTTGTTCTGTCTGGAGTCTGTTCCCTCTGGAAGTTTCTGCTTTTTGTTGGTAAGTGGTGACCTAGATCGATCGCGGGAATCCATGGAAGAGCTTCGGGAATTTGGGTTTTCTAGCTTGTTCCGGCCTCTGGCTCTGACATCTCTTTATGCATCGCTTCCCTTGCACTACTTTGCAATCGGCGAGTGAGTGTGGAAGCTGCACTTTGCACGTGATGGAGAGAGTCAGAGTCTCGGAACAGACACTTACCAAACAAGATTTTAGAACCAAACAGCCAATGAGAAACGAGGACAGAAACCAGAGCAAACGAAAGAGAGAAAGGACTGGTACTGTGACCAGAGCTCCACCGGTGAATGTTTGGGGCTACAACCTAGTTGCGGCCACCTGAAAAGTGTCGTTCGAGCTAGATATCCCTTCGCAGCAAGGCGTTCAACAATGTACCTCGGAAACACCAAACCACTGTGTAGACTGCAATTACCTCCAGTCGTCCGTTCCAAACGTACTGAAATTACAGTCACAGCGAATGTTCCAAGGGGGTTTTCTCTCGACGCACTGACGTCTTAAATAATTTTTTTTTTTTTTTTTTTTTTGCTAGTGTTAATCCGTTGAGAGGGTTATGCCCTCACTTCGGTAAGTGATTTCATTGTAAGTCATGTGTCTTTCATCATTTTGGATGGTCTAAGTGCTTTTTATATTGCAGAATATTTTTTCTTATTAAGATTGGTGATTCGTATGTGTTATCTTACTTTTGGGCATGGTTGAGAAGATTGTAAATATGGATTTCGATATTTGGAGTCGGAGTATTGTTGGTACTGCTTAGGCTGTAGTGGTGGGATAAATATGGCATGATAACTGCGATGGATGATATATATCGTATTCGTGTTTCTGTGGGTCTAGATCATCTAGATAACATGAATACATGGTGAGCAGGTGTTGTAATGGCGTATAAATATGTGTAGGTGCTGCATCATGTCGGATATCAAGATGAATGGTATTCCAGAATACTGGGTTTTCGGATATCATGGCTTTGTTTATGTATCGGTGGCGAAGGCTCTCGACGTGATACAGAATAGTCGGGAAGGAAATTCTGTCATACAGTAGTGCTGTGGGATAAGGTAATTTAATCCGGAAAGCCAATCTAAAAGCGTGCCGTTCAAAGATTTCCAGTTGGTCGTAGAAGGAGGCAGAAGCGTCAATCCAAGCAATATGCCCGTGAGTGATGGCTGGGCGCAAGAACATTTTGTAGGTGGTTAGGACTGTTGTCGGGTGTAATCCCCAAGATGTACCCACCAGTTTCCATAATAGGTTTAGGCGGTTCTTTACCTTCTTCTTTATCCTTTCTAAGTGTGGGCGCCAGGTCAGTTTTTCATCTATGGTAACCCCAAGGTATGTTACGTGATTTGAAGGTAAGATGCGTCTCCCCTCTATTTTAATCTCCAAGAGTTTGGGGTTTCGGTGTACTTTGGAGCGACAGTGGGGAGGTAGGAAAACTACTGCCTGAGTTTTTGAAGAGTTTATTGATAGTTTCCATTGGTTGCACCAGCGAATAAAGGAGTCTACGGCCTTTTGAAGTGTTTTATTAATGGATTGAACTGTTTTCCCAAGAGTTAGAAAAGCAGTATCATCTGCAAATTGGAATACGTGTGTGCTGGTATCCATGGTCGGCATATCTGTTACATACATTAAATATAACAGCGGTGACAAAACAGACCCCTGTGGGACTCCTGTGTGCAAGAAGATGGGATAGGATGTTGCCGAGTTCAGAGAGATGTATGCCATGCGGCCTGTCAGGAACGAATGGATAAGGCGAATGTAGCATTGAGGAAGTTGGAATTTGTGGAGTTTATATATTAATCCCGAATGCCATACTTTGTCAAACGCCTTTTCGAGATCGAATAAAAGAAGACACGATGGCAAGGACTTGTTATAGTGGTTGGTTATAGTTGTTATCAATCTCAGAAGTTGGTCGTTGAGGCTGATGGATGGTCGGAAGCCTGCTTGATGTGCAGGTAGGAGCTTCTTGGATGAAAGGTGTTGGTGCAATCTGCGTACAAGTCTGAGGGTCGATGTGAGCTGTATTGGTCTGTAAGAGGATACTTCGCTAACAGGTTTCCCGGGTTTGGCGAACAGTAGCATTTTGGAAACTTTCCATTCTGTCGGGAAGTATCCTGTTCGTAGTATATAGGTATATATGGTGGCTAGGATGAGCAGAAACGTTCTTGGAGCCTCTCTCACAAGTCGGTAGGTTACCGAGTCGAAGCCTGGAGCAGTGTTTCTTTTCCGAGATATGGCGCATACTATGTCTTCTGGTGTTATAGGTGAGGTTAGAGGTTCGTTTTCATCCATACTATGGTCGTTGTTAGGTTTGAGAGCTCGGTTATGTGGGTTTGAGACACGTTGTACTGTACGTGATTGGGTTGTTTTGTGTAATGGTTCAGTTTGTGGTGTGAAGATACCTTGAAAGTGGTGTGCAAAGGCGTTTGCTTTCTCTTGGTCGTCGTCTACGGATTTCCCATCGACTATAATGGGATATGTAGTTCTTGACCTTTTCCCTGTGAGTTTGTTAAATTGCTGCCAGTATTTGGATGGATGTGATGTATCAGCCAGTGTATTGCACGTTTTTATCCAATTCCTTCTTTTATATGCAATGATATAGTTTTGTACCGTGCGGAGGAGTTGTCTATGATGCCGTAACGCTTCAGGATTTCTTGTTACAACATACTCTCGGAAGGCACGCCTGGAGGCTGAAATCAGTTTTAGATAGTTCGGCGGTAATTTTGGTTTATATAGATTGATGGTTTGAAGTGGGATGGTACTTTTCGCAGCTTCAGTTAGGGCAGAAGTAAGTAATGGGACTACATCATCCAGATCCCTATCGTTTGTTGGTGTATCTGCGTTTTGCACGGCGTTTTCGATTGCGTTACGATATTTTTCCCAGTCTGCTTGATCGTAGGAGTACCTTGTTATGAGAAAGGGTTTGTGAGGAGTTGGTGCAGGTGCGTCAACTGTAAAGATTATAGGTGCGTGATCGCTACCAATGGGTTCAAGTACATCCACTTTGCTATTTGTAAGGAGGGAAGTCGATGTAAGTACAACATCTGGAGAAGTACTGCTGATTGGTCTAGATGGTTTCGGAAGTTGGTGGAAATGGCAATTTTGGCAGCTGTCTATAGTTTGGTGAAATTGTCGCTTTTCGGCTTGTGGTCGACTATGGAGATTTATGTCGGCCATGATTATGTAATGCTTGTAGCTGTTTTCAATGTAATTGATAAAGTTGTATGGTATAGGATGTCCAGGCCGGACATAGATGGTTGCTAGGGTAATGCTTCTGTGCCTCAGATATATTGTTGCTATGTTGTATTCCGGCAAGTTGAAATGCGGTGGTAATGTGTGTTCTCTGTGCGGATATGATTTTCGAAAGCCAATTGCAGTCCCTCCATTTGCACGTTGAGCTTCCGTTGGCCCATCATGTCGTATCATACTATATCCGCTGATCTTGGGTTTGAGTTTTGGCGTTAGGAATGTTTCGTTGAGGGCGAAAGCTGATATATTCTTTTCCTGCAAGACAGTCTCAAATAAGCTTTTGTGTTTTGTTAAAGAGCGAATATTTAAGAAGAGAAAATAATAGCCCATGATTGTTATGAAGAGTCTGAAAACTGTTTTAGGATGTACTTGTGTTTTCAAGAGGGTTGATATTGAAATGGACATGTGGTCCCGTATACGTAGCGTGTAACTGCAGTTTGAAAAGTGTTTTTGCAGCGAGTATGACTTGGTCCAGAATATGTGTGCGTAGAAATGGCTGGATGTTTTGAGTTGTAATAGTAAAGAATCGTAACAGATCTTCCACAGTGATTGGGTCCATTAGTGAATTTGCCGGTTTGGTTGAGCTATCTATAGTTCGGATGGGAACAACAAGCTCAGGGTGATTTGGTTCTGGGTTAGGTTTGGCTTGGCATTTATAGCTGTAAGTAGGATGTCCTTCAGAGCATGTGTTGCATTTAGGCGGGTTCTGGATGTTTGTACAAGTGTTGGTAGAATGTGGCCCAGAACAGTATCCACAGATTGCTGAATTTGGACAGTTGGTTGTAGTGTGCTGATTGTATGTTTGACAACGTTCACAACGCACTGGCAGTGGTGTTGACGTCCTGGAAGGTTCGACTCTGTGCTTTCGACAATATATATAGGCTCCATTGTGCAATAGTTCGTCCACGGTATCTTTATCTACTGTCAGTATTCGAACCATATAGGTTGGTCCGTTGTCATTTCGGATTCTCATGCACTTGTGGATGGTGTGACCTTCTGCCTGAATTTCTTCAGCGATTTCTGTGTCGGTGTATTCAGGGGGAACACCCCGAATCACCACTGATAGCATTGGTGCTCGTTTAGGCGGAGGAGGTTGCTTTGGACGTGTAGAGGTTAGTGGCTTCATATTGGCATTTGTACCAAAAATTTGGTAGGAGGCCTTGTCTCTGATAATGGTGGAGAAATGTGGGTCAGTAGATTTTATAAGTATTCCGTTCCTGGTGAAGACTATTTCATTAAGTGAAGCTCTTGGCACATATTTTAGGATTTGATTTAGGATATGTTTTGGCGTCTTGTATTTGGTGTCGTAGTCCGAAAGAAGGAAATTGTACAGCACTGGTGTCTGTGTGTTTACTTCGGTCTTGTTCTGTCTGGAGTCTGTTCCCTCTGGAAGTTTCTGCTTTTTGTTGGTAAGTGGTGACCTAGATCGATCGCGGGAATCCATGGAAGAGCTTCGGGAATTTGGGTTTTCTAGCTTGTTCCGGCCTCTGGCTCTGACATCTCTTTATGCATCGCTTCCCTTGCACTACTTTGCAATCGGCGAGTGAGTGTGGAAGCTGCACTTTGCACGTGATGGAGAGAGTCAGAGTCTCGGAACAGACACTTACCAAACAAGATTTTAGAACCAAACAGCCAATGAGAAACGAGGACAGAAACCAGAGCAAACGAAAGAGAGAAAGGACTGGTACTGTGACCAGAGCTCCACCGGTGAATGTTTGGGGCTACAACCTAGTTGCGGCCACCTGAAAAGTGTCGTTCGAGCTAGATATCCCTTCGCAGCAAGGTGTTCAACAATGTACCTCGGAAACACCAAACCACTGTGTAGACTGCAATTACCTCCAGTCGTCCGTTCCAAACGTACTGAAATTACAGTCACAGCGAATGTTCCAAGGGGGTTTTCTCTCGACGCACTGACGTCTTAAATAAATTAGTACCTGTGCTTTCTTAAAGGAAATTCATGTATGAATGGCTGTGAGTTATAGCCAATATATTGTTTTTACTAAATTATTGCATACATATTTCTACCAAGCGTAACATAATTTTAATGTATGATAATAATTTGTATTTGATTGTTATTAACAAAGGCACATATAAACATTTTTGCGTGCAGAAACTGAATTTACATATTTCATTTCTCGAAAATCACAACTTAGAATCAGCATGGCTGAGCCGCCATGCAAAATTTGTTCGTACAGTCATATAAGAAGTTCTTCATTCTAAGATATTGCAAAATACAGTGGCGTGCGGTGACATTTAGACTAGGGTACACAACATGGGCGCATTGAAGGGGTCGGTTGGTGGGGTCAGACCCCCCTCCAGTCCATCGTGTTATGCAGAAAATTACTTTTTCCAAAATTTTGTAATGGAAAATTTATCATCCTTGTATCATTTTCAAATAACAGGAATCACTTTTTGGAACGGCACAGCAGCATTTATCAATCGTTGCACCCTTTTGTAAGACCTTTGTTCATTCCGCACAAAAGTTGTTGCTTGGGAATATAGAATCACACCATTTTTTCAATTTTTTTTTATGAGGAACATGTTCTGAAGATTAAGGGGAGCAGAGGTTATTTAAAGCTTGCTTTGTGTACACGGAAACTAATTGAAGCTAGTTTAAAATAGGATGTCAATAATTGAAACATTAACGAGGAAACTAAGGAATCTCTGATATAACCTTAAACGGTACCAAAGAGATCCAAATGTAAGGAAGTAAGATACGCGTATATATATGATATTTTATATTTATATTCGCAAATATATTCTGATAGTAGCTACGTACAGTCCAACAATTGACTTAGATTAATTCCTTCATGCAGCGCAATGAACATTGAACGGGAACGAACTGGCATAATGATTTTTTCGTGCTTTCGAATAGCATGTGATAAATTTGATAAATGTCAATATAACTGTAGAGTTATATATATATATATATATATATATATATATTTCTGAAAATGCCTAACATGCTGCTTACCATCCTACAATAATTCTGTCTGAAACAAGCCCTGCAAATCAGGATCACACACACCTCCCATTTCGGATTGTTTGCACTTTCTTCGTAATTAGTATTACGCCGAAAACCCCATCTCCAGAATGTCATCAATAACTCCCGAATCCTCTCCTCCCTCCCCATTTTATCACTTAACTGCACCGACAAACAAGCAAATAATATGAACGAAACGCAGCAAATTTCACACGACAGAAGAAAGCATCAGTCAAAAACCTCCCACGGTAACAAGTGTCTGCTGTCCCCGAAAACCGTGCGTTCTTGTGGATGAATGACTCGGAGTTGCTAGTCGACGAAATATTTTATAGAAGGGAGATAATAAAGTTCACGAAGAAAATACGTCAGCATACAATGGTATTCATCCCAGCACAATTCAATAGCTACAAAATAAATGTTGGGCATAATATACCATCTATATACACCACATTTTTAAATGTCTGGGAGGAGGGGGGGGCTCATTCGAATCCTATAGTAGGATTGTGTTTACTTATGTTTTTTGTTTTCCTATTCATTCATATTGTCAGGTCAACAGTCAACGCCCATCCTCATCAACTTATGGGCTGAAATGCAAATGAACTTAAATAAAATGTTGATCTCTGGAATGGGATAAACAGATACTTTCATACTCTGAGTATTGTTTGAAACTTGCAAATTGTTCCCATAAATTCCCCTGAGACAGTGACGACGCCAAAAGGGGGTTCACATGCTAAACTCAATCCTCAGTCGATCAGTCCATTCTGCTCTTCTCACCTCTCTATACGCAAAAATCTTCTTAGCGTAATTTTAACATCACATAAATATTTTATGTCTGATAGTTTACGCGTATATTAAATATGGTCTTTTACCACAAAATATTCTTGCCCTCCTCTTAGCAATCATTTTTTGTAATGTATATTATTGCAATCGAGCGCGTGACTGCTAAATGTGAGTAAGCTAAATATTCCAGAAAAAAATACATGTTCACTACTGACAACACTGCAGACGCTGTCAAAATCCTTGGTACCCTGGCTTCTCAGACCTCTGTGCTTTGAACAGGGAAACGCAGGATGGGGCGAGCGCGGGCAGACCCAAACATATGGTCCGGGCTGATCTCAGCCAATAGGGTTGCCTTCCGAAATACTAGGGCACTCAAGTGAAGCGACTGCGTTTCTTCTCGGAAATCGGCAGATCGGCGGATCGGGTGGGTGCGGACATCGCCGAAGGCACAATCGGGATCGTTCGGGACTGCGTCCAGGAAGACCAGGTGGTACAGGCGACACAAGACAGGCAGTAGCGTGTTCGTGCGGAAATCGGAATTGCTTGCAGTGGTTGTACCTTCGGAGCGATAATTGTCGAATTTTCATGTTCAGGGAAGGCGAAAAAAAATATTATTTTTTTCTTACTGTGTTGTGGGTACGCATTGCGTACCTTGCGTACCCAGAATGCACGCCGCTGGCAAAATATAATAATCAGATCACTTTCTTCGCTGATTTTGTCTTCCCCCCGTTTCAAAACAAGATATGTGGCAACAAAGGCCGTGTCCGAAAGATGCAAGACCGTACTTGAAGCGAGCATCCTCCGAGTATGGTATTGCAGTGCGGTCTTCAAGTCGTGGACTGGAAGCAGTGGCGTAGCGGCCGCCCCCGCAAACCCCGCATTGGGGAGGGCGAGGTGTAGGGGCCTCGCAAAGTTTTCTCTGCGCTGCTGAAATTTTATAATTTCAGAAATTCAACACGTGTCGGTTATTTTTTAAAAATACAAAATAGACAAAATGTAGGTCAACAATGACAAATTTTGAACTCGAAATTCACTGAGGTGAGCACTAAATGGAAACGCCAGATCGGTGAACTTAGAATACGTATCAACAGAGTTAAGTCCCTATCACACGGAACAGGATTTCTAGTAGGAATGCCCTAGTTGGCGCTGAACTAACTTTCTAGGTAGCAATCATGGCCGCCTGGCTGACTGCTTGACTGGTTTGGAGGAATAGGACATGTTCTAATTGCTACTTGCTTTCCTCGACTGGATTCTGTGGAACAGCCAATCAGAGCAAAGTTTCGCCATGTGAAGATAATCTGTGAGTGTGCAAAGGAGCGCTTTTGTCTGTGGTTTCCGAGTGTTACTCCAGCAATGTATAACGTATACAGCATGAAAGGCGCGTTGAGTTACACCATCAGTGCTGAGTGCACGGTGTTTACATTTGAAACAACTAAAATATTCTTCCATACGTGTACAGTAAACGCTGTAAAGTATGTATTTAAGCAGCGCCATTGTTTTGTTCCTAATAACGTTTTATACGAAACGTTATTCCTCTCGGTTGAATAGTTATCGGCTTTTAAAAATGTGAAGTGATACATTGTTTACATCTCACGCGGCCGCCATTACAACTTCCTTCGTATGGGATCAAAAGTCTATCGACAAGTACGCTGATAAGTATCGTGTGAGGCGAAAACTAGCAAATTGGTAGCCAGTCCAGCGGCAACCAGGGCATACCTACTGGAAATCCAGTTCCGTGTGATGCGGGCTTTACTGTAATTTACGAGTCATTGAACACCACAAACAACTTCACGAACTTAACCTGTGGATCCTGAGAAATGCCGTATTAATTTACTTGCTCGCAGATCGACTCAAATAGGAAAAAAATCCTTTTCTCCCACTTTTATAGATATACCGTTTGACGAAATATTTTAGAGTATAAATTGCCTGCAGTTATCAATCCAGTAGGAAGATTCAGTTGCTCGGACAGTCTGTTTTTTTGGCCACACAAACAAGGAAACTTGGTAATTCATGAACTTTTATAGTGGGGTCGGAACACCGAAAAATATTTCACTTCCGGCGGAGAACGTGCCCTTTGGGGGGCGGATACTACATTAATTCCCGAACCTAAAACGCCCCAGACCCCAAGTTTTTAAGCCCTCGTTTGTCTGTAATGGCGTCTTCAAAATGGCGGCCATGACCAAGATTCTATTCCTTTTCATTGCAGTTATTTATCATTCATGACATCATATTTCCACCTAATTTGCAGTTTATAACTGTATTAAGATAATAAGAAATTAAAAAGACCCACTTTATCAAATATCAAATACGTATTATATGATATGGCGGCCAATATGGCTGCGAAAAGTCTACAAATAACCCTTTCAGCTATGTTATCATGTTTGAGATCAAACCTTTTATATATATATATAGGGTGTTTCAAAAGTATGACACCAAAGGACAAACTGCGTTATTAGTGTAATAATAATAATAATAACCCATAGCTCTACAGCCCGAAGAGGGCCTTGGCTTACCTACCGACTGCTGGTCTCCCTCCCACACTGTTCCTCCGTCACCTGTTGTAGCGTGGAGATTTTAGACCAGTATTGGAGTGTCGGGGGATCAGCCCGACGAGCCCCCAGCCGTTGCAGGTCTTCTCGATCGGGTTACGCTCACTCACTCGGAGCTCCCCAATTTCCTCACGATGGTGGGTTGCCACCGGCCCTATACGTAGGCCGAATAAATTCCGACCAGAGCCGGATTCGAACCTACGCCGTCCCGCAGCGAACGATCTCAAGACGAGTGAACGCCTTAACCCGCTCGGCTACGGAGGAGGACAACACCGTAGCCGTACGTTATCGCAACACCGTAATGTACTAGGTAAATTGAGAATGATTGCGCAATATTAAATGCAAAGTAAGATGTGCATGTGTGTGCGTGTGTACAGAAATACAGACACACACGCACACATACGCACAAGCACACAACTACAAAATCTGTAATTGTGGCTAATGTTTTCTGAAATAGGGTTGTTCATTAGGGTATAGTGATATAAACAAATGATAAAATTTCGAAACGAAAGGGGTCTTAATTTTCCCCTTCTAATCAGGGTAGATCACCACTAAAATATATTTGCGCTCAGACAACATATTCTGTTGGCACATACCGAAAATGTCAACAATAAAATGACGATTAAGAGTGTAAGGGTTCACGCAGACTTCGTCTTCGGTGCCCTAGGTTCGCCGTATGGAGTAAGTTGTGTGTCTCAGTGAATAAGGAAAGACATCTGGTACCGTTCATCGAAAGGATGGGAGCAGTGGACCAAAAGCAGCAGAAAAATAAATATTAAGAAATGTAATGATTCGTGTGTTACGGGAAGCTATATTCCGTCATCACGCTATTTCTCCTTCAGACGCCTCTGGCACACAGCCAAAGGACCAGTGGCACGCATGGACGCCGTCAATATCTATATCCTCCAATCTTTAGTCCCATTTTGACGATACTCTGGACAACTGCGGACTTTAGCCTCTTGAGGTACAAACATAATTTCTGTACCTACTTCGTCCAGAATTTGGATGGCACCACATCAAGTCGATAACTTGCTGACAGTTGATTGCATAATCTGTTTGGTTATTGATAGCACTAAAGTGAATTTTGTGGACTTACTTTTGTGTTATATTTTGTGCAGGTATCTGAGAATCATAACATCGGAAACCAGATAGAAGAGCCAATGTCTAGACTTCCCTGATGGCATTCTGGTAACGACGTCACCATGTAATTACGAAATCCCAGTTTTTTTTTGGGGGGGGCACATAGTGGTTCGCACCTAAGTTAAACTCCATGCCATAGCTGTGCATAAATCGGACTTTAAAATAAAATCAAAAGTCGATGTCCATTCTTGGGCGATTCATCACCGTTACCAAGCTCTCATCTTCCGAGGGAAGCAGAGGTGATGAGGCGTTACCTTCAGCACAGACAAGATGTAGTTATCACAGGGCGGGAACCGCCGTTTAGTGACGTGACAGAGCTTGTTCTACAACATAACGAGAAATTGTGGAGGAAAGTATCCATTTCCACAGTCAGCAATGGAATAATCCGTCAGCTTCCAAAGAAAATTCATGACAAACTGAGAGAATTTTGGGGAAGTTAAGTTACGAGAACTGGAGCTTCAGAGGATGAAACAGTTTCGGATAGCAGAAAGTGTAGTCATGTTAAACGGCTGCAGAGAGGACGTTTTTACACTTCGTCATACAAATGTGAGGACTACACTAAGTGCCAGTGTACCGTAAAAATTCTGAAAATAGAGTATGGCTTCTTACAAGATCAGAAGTCCAAGAGACTACTGCACAAAATAGGAAGATCCAGAAGAACTTGATGGCACTACAAGGCATCGTGAGAGAGAAACAAAGGACTTAAAAATACGTGACAACAGGGTACTCGTATTTATCAACCGCAAGTACCTTCTTCGGACGTCTAAGAATTCACTGCCACTTCGGACAATGAAGGTATAGATGATCCAGACTACGTTCCCTCTACGCTGAGAAGACAAAATAAAAACATAATTGTTGCTGCGGCGAAGGAGGTCCCAATTACTGTATCAGCAAATAGCCACAGTGGGCGTTGTGACAGCAGCCCTATAGGACCACCGAACAGTGACGGTGGAGGACACATCGAAGGTAGATCTGAGAAGCAAGGTGTGGTGACAAGAGAAGACAGCGTAACGAGCAGTGGTTAAGGTATCTTTGTGATTGATTGATTGATTTGGTGTTTTAAGTCCACTTTATGCACATATGCACAATAAGGCTAATTGGGACTGGGCATACAGTTTAAAGTGGAATCCGAACCACTATGTGCCTCCACCGGGAATCGAACCCGGGACCCCTTGATTACAAAGCGACAACGCTACCACTGCGCCATCGGGAAGGCCCACGGTATCTTTGTATCGCCAGAATGGGACTAAAGATTGGATATAGATATCGATGCCTTCCATGCGTGCCACTGGTCCTTTGGCTGTGTGCCAGAGGCGTCTGAAGGAGAAATAGCGTGATGACGGAAGATAGTAACAAGTAACACACGAATCATTACATTTCTTAATATTTTTTTTTCTGCTGCTTTTGGTCCACTGCTCCCATCCTTTCGATGAACGGTACCAGATGTCTTTCCTTATTCACTGAGACACAAAACTTACTCGATACGGCGAACCTAGGGCACCGAAGACGAAGTCTGCGTGAACCCTTACACTCTTAATCGTCATTTTATTGTTGACATTTTCGGTATGTGCCAACAGAATATGTTGTCTGAGCGCAAATATATTTTAGTGGTGATCTACCCTGATTAGAAGGGGAAAATTAAGACCCCTTTCGTTTCGAAATTTTATCATTTGTTTATATCACTATACCCTTATGAACAACCCTATTTCAGAAAACATTAGCCACAAATACAGATTTTGTAGTTGTGTGCTTGTGCGTATGTGTGCGTGTGTGTCTGTATTTCTGTACACACGCACACACATGCACATCTTACTTTGCATTTAATATTGCGCAATCATTCTCAATTTACCGAGTACATTACGGTGTTGCGATAACGTAAATGCTACCTTTAAGGACGAAGCATGTGGCAACAAGACAATGTGAGTTCTCATTGAGGCTCGTACCAGCGTACAGCCTCAACGGTGCATGCTACGTTGAAAATTCAAGCACATTATATTTAAAACCTCATATTTCCAATAAATGTCCCCTCTTTCCATTTTTCGCCATCTACACTAATAACGCAGAGTTTGTCCTTTGGTGTCATACTTTTGAAACACCCTATATATATATATATATATATATATATATATATATATATATATATATATATATATATACTGTATATATATATTATAAAAAATTGAACTCGTATTATTTAGTGGGCTTAGTCTGACACTACTTTTGATGCCACCGTTGAGTTCTGGAACCTCCAAAACATAAGGTTTGATCTCAAACATGATAACATAGCTGAAAGGGTTATTTGTAGACTTTTCGCAGCCATATTGGCCGCCATATCTAATAATACGTATTTGATATTTGATAAAGTGGCTCTTTTTAATTTCTTATTATCTTAATGCAGTTATAAACTGCAAATTAGGTGGAAATAAGTTGTTATGAATGATAAATAACTGGAATGAAAAGGAATAAAATCTTAGTCATGGCCGCCATTTTGAAGACACCATTACAGACAAACGAGGGCTTAAAAACTTGGGGTCTGGGGCGTTTTAGGTTCGGAAATTAATGTAGTATCCGCCCGCAAAAGGGCACGTTGTCCGCCGGAAGTGAAATATTGCCATTTTTTCTTGCTTTCCAACCGCAGTATTACAACTAAAATTAGTTTTATTTGTGGTATTTAAAATGTAACTTCCCATCAAATGTTTTCAAAGGGGGCCCAAGTCTTTTCATATTCAAATAAGAACTGAGACAAATTGCCCACATAGTCCACACCTGTTAAGTGTTACAAATTATTTTCAATTTTTAGCTGTAGTGTGACAAGGGAGTTCAATTTTCTTTTCATTGTTAAACCCTTCAAAGGGGGGTAGCAACTATTATACGTCCGTTACCCTCTGACGTCATCGATGATATATATACACATTGTAGTATTTTCGATAATTTTTTTACTAAGGGGCCCCCAATATTTTGGTAGCAGGCGGGCCCCAGGGCACTGCGCTACGCCACTGACTGGAAGTGAAAGTCTTTCAAATTGCACTTCGACTGCAGCGCTAAATACGATCAGTAGATAAAAACTGAGTATTCGTTGTTTTCCCTGCGTTTTAAACACTTGTTTTTCACCATAGAAATCACTTTGCATTTTCAAATGTTCGTACACATACATTTCCACACATTAGAAGAACTGCAATAAACAACTTTCTGGCTTTCTACCTCCGTGATTTTGAACAAATGAACAACGAGTGCGTGACGAACACGTGACCTAGGCAGCAAACATCTGTACTGCTAGCTGTGCACTTGCGTGCTTCTGTTCTTGGCGCTTCCGAACTGTACTAGGTGACGTCACTTCCGTCAAGACCATACTTCAAGTCTTTACTTTGTACCTTTCGGACAGAAACTGATCCTTTGGAACATTCTTTGAACTAAAGTGGTGTTCGAATCAGGACTTCAACTTTACTTATGTATTAATCGCCACAGTGCATGGTATAGACCGTGTTGAAAATGTAAACATAAACATTGGTGAGGTCTTGCCCGGTCCCCCCGGAACTTCCGGTTTAGGCCAGTCACCGTTGTTGCCAGTGCAGATTCACCGTCATACGAAGTAAGAAATGGGCGCTTGTTTTCATCAGTTGTGCGACGATAGTCAAGAAAGGTATTTTTTAAAGTTCTACTATGAAGGAGTGGACGTCTAGAATCCGTCGGATGATCAACTGCAGAGCAGATTATTAAAATATGACGTGTCTTTGTGGCCGCCAGTTGTATAGCATAATAGTATCTCATGTACACGCACGCGAACTCAAAACGTATGAAAGTTTAATAGATATATTCAATTATTTTGTAAATGGAAAAGTGAGGGAAAGATATGGCATGCCACTTTCACTTGCACAAATTTACTTCAAACAACAAGGGAGTTTTCAGACTGAAGCGACAAGCGATATCGGGATTTCGTACAGAATCATTCGATCTAAAGCAAACCATTCATCAGTCTCGCTTGCGCAAATAACAGGCCGGGGCAACACAATGCACGGTATTGATAAAACGGCCCAGTCCGAGCGACAAGCGACACCTGTAATTTGTCGTGTCTCTTTAATTCGGAAGGTGTTGTTTATTTTTGAATGTTGGTTTCCAAGAGACACGCATCGCTGCAGTCTGAAAGCTTCCTTTCGAACCAATGCACGTTTCGCTTGAACTGGACTGTTGTTTTCTCAGTGCCATGCATCGTGTCGCCTCGGTCAGTTGTACTCGTATGCAAGATGAATTGTTTCCTTTAGAGTAAAGGGGCTGTTGCCTGTCGCTTCGGTGTGTAATCTCCGTGCCACTTAAAAGTGAATCCTCAGTGATCAATGAAATTTTTCGAACCGAAGCGACACGACAAGCTGCACGTGTCGCTCAGATTTCCAATGGCGTGTATTGTGCCACCTGAGACTTGATCTCCCATGAACGGTAAATGCTTATTTATAGACTAAATGGGCCTGTGTCGCTTGTCACTTCGGTACGAACCACTGCTGTCGCGTGTCGCTGCGGTTGGAAACCTCACTAAGAGGCGTGCTTTTCACCACAACACAATACGCAGATAAACGATCAACATGTTTGTAAAAAAAATGCAAGTCGTACAAATCATTTCTTGGTTCTGCTTGTATCAACAGGTTTCCTCTCTCTACGTCCTTCAGAAACCTACGAAGTGATACTTGACTCAATAAATTTGTTCCCGATCGAACTGTGCAACCATATGCTACACAGCTGACACCCTATTTCCTTGTAAAAGAATCTCCACTTTGCCCTTTCATATTAACGTCCATAGCACTGTAAGCGTAACCGGATGTTCGAGGGGGACCAGTCGAGTGCGCATGCTCCGCATTAGCTCCGCCTTTAACACCGTGCAGGAAAATTACACACTGCACGTACAGGACAACGCAGTCAAGTGTATTCCCCGCATCTTCACGAGATTGTGAAAGGGGCAACGCCTGACATTACTCATGCACAGTGGCGGCGATTAGAGGGGCAGTTGTCCCCCATTTTTTGCCAGTTTTGCTCCCGCACTATGCCAAACCTTATCTACCAAGGGAAAGTAAACTGTTCTCCCCCCCCCGTTTTAGTACTTTGCCCCCCCACCCCAGTTTTGGAACCCAATAGCCATCACTGCTCATGCAACCCCCTTTGACGGTTGACAAATTACTCGTGCGTGCATGTTAGGAGGTAATTAGTGAGTCGGGTCTGCTGTCATCGTTGAAGTCATGTTTCTTTCATGACTGTCTAATCCGCTTGAATTTTTAAATCAATACTTGTAATGTATTCAAATCTCCTGATGTTCCAGTAGTAACTGACAGGAAACATTGCGTTTAAACAAGTTTAAACAAGTAACGAGCTCATAATCTTGAAGACTGTAATCACGAACGTATTTAGAGGGGAACCAGGGGGCCAGGGCCTACCGAAAGAGTTGCCAAGGTCGAAAATTAAAAAAAAATGTTTCACAAAATTAAAATGGGTGTTTCAGCACTAAAATTAAATAGGAACAGTACTTGTATGCTGTTTGTTGTAAGCACAATTTTTTTTCCAAACGTACACTTCGCAACATCTTATTTGACCGCCCCGAAAGAATTCTAAGTCCCGAAATCGCAGTGACGTGCGGTGACGTCGACACTTGGGGTAGCAATGAGTGGCGTGCCCAACGGGTCATAACCCCCTCCCCCTTTTAGGGCCCAGTATTCCTAAAAGAAGAACGTCAAATACAGGAAAAATTGCCAAGTTAGGAATGACTACAAAAAATTGTACACATAACTTCCACCCACTTTCGAAAATCAAAAATCATTTGATTTGACTACTGAGCCAGAGATGCCGGGTTTGAATCTCGGCTTGGCAATGGGTGATCATTGTGTGTCCCTTCATCAATTTTATCGTATCGTCTTCGCGATTAGCCAAATATGGCGGAAAGCGAAGTAAAATAAACCAAATCAAACAATCAATCAATGAATGATTTGATTTGATTCGCTTTTTTGATACATTTGGTTAATCGCGAAGATGATACGACGAAATTAATGAAGGGGCAAACAAAGAACACCCATGTCCAGGTAGGGGTTCGAACCCGGAACTCCTGGTGTTGTAGCGCGCTGTGGTAACCACTCCCCCACGGTTGGTTGATTTGATGGATGATTTGACGTTTTAAGTCCATTTTATACACAGAAAGGCTAATCGGAACTAGACCTATAGTTTAATGTGGGATCCGAACCACTATATACCTCCATCGGGTATATCCGGGACCACTTGCACTCCCCCACGGAGGTCGGCCGACAACAAACATGTGAGAGAAGGCGCTAACCATTCGGATACGTGGGTATCGGTAAAGCAAACTGCATTTTTCCTGAGTAGTAATTTTCAATTGAATTTTTGAAATATCATCTTTATATAAGATTAACGTTTTTTTCAAAAAATTTGCATTGCTTGATTTCCCTAATTTCCCCATCTCACGATCTCGTTACTGAAGGATCCGGACTCGAGCCCTGGCCTTTGCATGAGTGTTTCTTTGCAACCAATCTTCACCCGTTTAATTTATTCAACGTTCATCGTCATAGCAGAAATTAGGTAAAGCGATGGAAGAGAGAAGAAAATACAAATAATTTCCTCCCAGTGTATCTGCAGGGCACTGTGAAATCAGTAGCCTATAGAATTCTCTGTTTATGATTGTCCCTCACGACTTTTCAAGCTCTTAGCTACTTATTCCGATTAAATCTATACAGCTAGAAAAAGCGGTGGGTAACAAAACACACCTTTAAACAAACCTTTTTTCTACTTTCTTCAATGATATTCATTTGGCTTTTTGAGTTCTGGGATACATTTTTCATTTCTAATTTTTTCATTATTCACTGCAGGCAGAGTACAACACATAAGAACAAGAATGCACGCTCGTCACGAATTCCGGTCTGAATTGTTCTTTGTGAAGTCCCTTCATCAGTTTCATCATATCATCACTCATCCTCATTTACGCGATAACCAAATGTGGCAGAAAAGCGAAGTAAAATAAACCAAACCAACAACAAGAATTAGAACGCGCGTTCACTTGCTCAAATAAATACATCCGTATTTATGATTGTTTAGCTTATCCATTTTTTTATTGGAGGCCAAGAGATTAGTATATTTAAATAAAACACTACTAAAACGAGAGCAAGAGAGAGCGTGAGCAAATATTTGTTATTTAATCATTATATATTCCATATTTAAAAAAAGCATAAAATTTTTGTCTGCACATAAGACGTTCCAATTGCATAAATAATAAAAGTACATCCCATATTATACATACATATTGTACAACGTGTAAAAAGTAGTGTAAATACAGAGATCATAAGTACTGCAGAAAAATTTCTCCTTAGTTCTTTAGAGGATTTACAAAGGAAGCGAAGGGTATCCAATCCCCTATCTGTCCTATAGGAGATAGACTGGAGGACCTGAAAGCACGGGCTTTCAACCATTGGAGCGGGGGAGAGCGGGCACGGGAGTTAGAGGCAGAAATCTTCCCTTTCCCTTCGAAAACCCGTTTCTACCTGGAACTGTGAGGCGGAGAAAGAGCGAGCTAGGCCGCTGAACGCACCGAGGGACGAGAAACGCGTGTAAAAAAAGTGTTGCATATGAACTGTGGCTTCAACAAAACAATAAATATTGTGATTTGAAAATAATTAGAGATTTGAGATTGATTGATCTATCTCTGCTAGACTAGCTACTCCTCAGTGCACGTCACTGCGAAATCGTAAACTTAGCAACATTGCACTTCAGCTCCAGGTGAGAGTAGCCACCTGTGAGTAGGTCCTTCCACTACACGAAAAACGCTGCGGTGATAGGTTCTCAATTTAACACTTTCCATGAACTTAGAAACTATATACCGCTATTATAATACACAATCAAACAGAAATAATAAATTGGAAAAAGAACCTTGAAGGATATTTACGATTCTGCTTGCTCGACTTGAAATTGGTGGGGTTTGAAACACTGAATAGAGTTTTTCTCCACCTGGAGGAAATTGCCATCAAGTTTGTGCAGAAAGAAGCAAATTTGTGAGGAGTTTGTGCGACATTTTATTTACAATACCTTGCATAATATCGAACAGTTCTCAAAAACATATATTTTACACGACTTGTCGAGAAAATGTGCTTGAAACACAAGAAGGTGGGAGTCTTCATAGACGTCAACATGTTTTTAAGGGTATAACGTCGTTAAGTTAACGTAGAGCAGTTGGTTAGGCGCTGTTACTTTTATTTTTCATCAAGCGTGAAAGGTCGCGGGTTCAAATCCCACCCTCACCTCTTTCTTTTTTCTTTTTTTTTGTTTGCTGAACAGATACCGTTGATATTAGAATATTTAAAAAATGAATCCGATGCACACTTGACACTTGAGGGACGTCCCTTCTGCGCATATTTCCCCTTAGAAGTTGAAGATTTCCAGGATTTAAAATTAAAACTTTTCTTTTTAGTTATTGTTCATATGTTGCGTTAACACACACATCATGATTAATTCACAAATCACATATATGTATTCAGGATGCAAAATGTAATGTTATTTAAGTTATGTATTGTTTGTTCTTCACTGACACCTAAAATATTGATTATTTGATTTCGATATAATAGAAAAAGATATACAGTTATGTTAAGTAGTGATGTAGTGCAGTTCTGTAACGAAGATAAGCGTTTAATGAGTTCAAATTCCTAAGATTGGTAATTTTATGTCCGTTCCTTCGTAATGACTGTTGTCAATCCCCTCACCACCATCTTACCATGCGCCTAAAACTAATATTAAATCGCTTATTAACATAAATAAATTGTTATTGCGACGAAGGCCGATTCGATAAGAAACTACTAATAAGTATTTATATAGTGAGTGACAAACAAAAAATTCAAAACCTCATAATGATCGTTAATTCCTCACTGCTTTGTATCTAAAATGTTTGTCTTCTTTGAACAGAAAGTACGAGTATCAGATATAACAAACTTTCCACACAAACTTTGCATTATTCGAAACCACCATTACAGATTTAGCTCTATGTAACTTGATTCTGCGCATTTCACGTGGCATGTGACTTCCTCCTATCATCGAAATAATTTTTTCTTACTATTTCCTTTCCTCTCGTGAAATACAGAGACCAATGTTAACTTCTTAGCACGGTGGATAAACTTTACACCCAACGATATACTCCTGAAAAAAATCCTGCCTACGTGGATAATCGAACCTACGACCTCCCTCGTAAGAATCAAGCACGCTACCTCTTCTCCAGGTAGCTCATGTTAAAATTTGCTACCAGTTTGAAGAAACCAATTCACACATAATGAATGTCATATCTATAATTTCCTCATGGCAATTTTCAAGAGGAAACGAATTCAGATAAAATCGAGAAACGCTGAAAGGGAAAAATGATGAACATGTCTATTGGCGTTTTGTCATATTTTGTAAATTGTGTAAAAATTCCGTGTTTTGAACAAGCAATCGTTTAGTTACGAAGTATTTTGTTGTTTGTTTAAAGTAGGAAAAGGAGAGCGAAAAGGAGTCATTTGAACCAGACCCCGTTTGACAAGCGACTTCAGCTTTTTTCCAAAGACTGTATCAAAAGAGAGAGGAACCTATGAAATATAAAATATGTGTGAAATTAAAACACTGGAAACCTTGAAAGATAATACTAACGAACTTCAAACTATGAAAAACATATTTTCGTGGTGGAAAACTCCAAGTCATTTTCGAAATATGAACTTGATGTTTTTCTTTATTATGTAGTGGAGATATGGGACGATACGATCCCTCAGCAAGAAAATTTTAAGTAAGCTACCTCCAACTTTTTCAGTGGTCATAATTAATAATTAGGGTCCGGAAGTTGCTGAAAAATCAACTTTTTTTCTGACACTTAAAAACAATGCTAAACCTGATATCATGTCCGTTTCCCTTCAGTTAGAGCCGGAAAACACTTTCTATTTAACATTTTTTTTGCATTTGTCGGCCTTTTTTGGCTATTAGTTTATTTGTCAGTATTTTTAACAGTTTTTGTTGCATTTTTACTTATTTTTGAGGTTTATTTTTCTCCTCCCCTGTTGTTTCGTGCATTTTAAATGCATTTACTAGTAAAACTTACATATTTAGAATCTTGACATGGTCCTTTTAGCAAATTCACCATGAATCGAAAATACGGTCAATGGAAAAGCATAATATTATTCTTAACTGAAATGTTTGGCAATGGATTAAGGGCCGGTTTTTCAATGTTCAGTTAAGGTTCTTGTTAGCACGTAACTGGAAGTTAGTGAAAATTTCGGTTTTTCAATGTACAGTTAGCTCGTAACTGGAACTCTGGTGGCGATTATCTTTACTGGTACTTCTTCTTGCAGTTACCATCCTAACTGGAAGTTACGAAGCAACATGAATGCCTCGTGCAGCTATCCAAGTTCCACACTCGCAACTTCACTGTCAGATTAAACAAGATATGATTCATAAAACTTTTAAATTGGAACAGAAAAATACTTGTTTTGTTTGGCAGAGCTTACCAACGTCCATGCAAATATGGAAGTTGCTAGAATTAGCTTCGCAAGGTTGTGTTAGAGAATTTGTTGCCAGGATATCCGGTCTACTAGGCGGGACAATCTCCAAACAGTAATTTGGTGTAGTGGTTAGCGGCGCCACATTTCGGAGCGTGTTGTGTTTTGTAATATGAGTTCGAGTCCTGGTTACGGGTATTTTTTTTCTTGTCAATTATTTATTACGTGTGTTGCATTCAATTCACGCTTTATTGTTGAATGATCTCGGATAAATATTACAGTAAATTTTAATATTATTTTTACTCGTACCTTCATATTTGTAGAAGTTTAGAAAGCATGCTTACTAATTATTAACATGTTGTTTTTTCGCTCAACAACATGCATAGAGAGGTACAAAGCATGCAGTCAAATGTTCAATATTTACATATTAATAATAATAATAATAGTGTTTATATCAACGAACAGGTATTATTAATGCCTCGACTTTCGAGTTCTTCACGCTTCTTCTACAAGAAAGTATCTGCGCTTGCGCCTCATAACATAATTTCCCCCACGTGGAATTGGCCTTTATTAGAAGAAAACCAAATTTGTAGTGCTGTCTTTCGTTAATTTATTTCGTAAGCATAGAAAATGGATGCGCAGCCATTGTTCCTATCGTTTCACAATGCAATAACGTGCTTTCGAGCGCGGCGCGCTTGTAGTTCTATATTTAAACGCCAGGCTGTGTGCCAGTCGACGCGGTTTGAAACTATACTAACAGATGGCGTGCAGATCGATTTCCTGTAATTTCCGTCCTTCAGAATTGCCAACACACTGTTTCGGAGAACGAACCATGGTTTAGTTAACTGGCAGTTACTTTCACATTGAAAAACCCGGTGCTGGTTAAGACTGGCTGTTATCTCGAACTGGCAGTTAGTTAACAGAAAGATTAACAGGACATTGAGAAACTGGCCCTAAAATACTTTGTGTGAAGATCTAATTTGAGGTTCTTTTTCTGGACACTATTCAAATTCAGAACGAAGAATCTTGAAATATTTTCAACATTCGTATTTCTACTTAACATTTTTTTGTCTACTCATATATTTTATTACTGCTTTAGGGTATCTTTACTTTATGGAATGTGAAAGAATGAAAAAAAAATCACGAGCGTTTTCATTCAGGAAGAAGAAATGTTGCAAAGTTGGCTACTCTTAGTTGGCTCTGAAGCGCTATGCTGCCAAATTTACGAATTCCGGACTTTGAAATTTTTCAGGGCGGTCAAATAAGATGTTGCGAAGAGTACAAGAAGATAGGGTTCAGAGACTATTGGGTATTGAGAGTATTTATTAAACATAATGAGTAATAATAATATTAAACATTAATAATAATCAATGACTTAATTTTTCATTACCTGGAAATAACATTTTCCATTTATTTTGTCTTTTATTTTTCTTCGTGAAATAGCCCGAGCAATGCCCGAGACAGAAACCGACATAATGCGCCAAGTGAGTTCGATATTTAGCAGATAGAGGGCAGTAGTTGCCACATGATCCCTGAGCAGATTTGAAAGCAGCCCGATGTCCTTGTCTTATCCGCACTTGTGAGTTGGAAACTGCACAGAGAGCGGGTGGAAAACGAAGGGCAACATGCTTCGAGCAACCGTTTCTGCTACGGACCGGATTCGAATTGTAACGCTGCTGCAAGAGGGGATATCGCCAAGTAGACGTCGCTGCCCGTATTGGAGTGAGCCAAGCAGTGACGTGCGGTGATGTCGACACTTGGGGTAGCAATCAGTGGCGTGCCCAAGGGAGGTTCCCATATTGCAGACTGTGCCAAGTTTCGTCTCGTCTCGGTACACCATCCCTATTGTCCTGCAGCGTTTGCGGTACTTGAGGCGTCCTTTTTCAATTTGCGGTCGGTTAAACATTGATCAACCTTAATTATCTTCCAAATTGATGACGTGCTCACACGCACGTCAACATGGAGCGTGGGAACAGAGTAAACCACGCACAGGAAGTTAGTGATTCATCATCCATCCCTTGATGCAGGCAATCTTTCTTTGATTTAAAGAGATGGGGGGAAATGTTTGGCTAATTTCACTCTACTTGCCACAATCCTCAAAGTTCTAGCATTATACAGGGTGTATCATAAGTAATAGCGCAAACCGACACAGTTGAAAGTACACGATAATAGGAGCAAAAACCTCAGTAAACATGGGTCTGCAAACGAGCCGTTTTCGAGATAATCGCGAATGTGTGGTTACAAGCCGCCACTGACTTCATTGTTTGTAAACGTCGTCCTAGTTGGTAAAATGCTATTAATGTGTCCGAAAGTGTGGTAGAAGCTGTCACTGATTGCATTTTGTAAACACCGAGTGCTTTACTCCTTGCGCCTTCCGAGATTTGCTCTTTGTTTACAAAACAGAACTTTTCCGAGAGGTGGCGTTGTAATCAAACAGGATGGATACAATCAGTACACAGTCTAATCGTAGGCTACTGTGGGAGTCACGTCAGTTGTGCTGTAACTGCGTAGTGAAAATGGAATCTTACAGCAACGAAGAGTACATTTTATCAACTAGGACGACGTTTACAAACAATGAAGTCAGTGGCGGCTTGTAACCACACATTCGCAATTATCTCAGAAACGGCTCGTTTGCAGACGCATGTTCACTCAGACGGTTTTGCTTCTATTATCGTGTACTTTCAACTGTGTCAGTTTGCGCTATTACTTATGATACACCCTGTATAAAAATAAATTCTTGAATGAAACCGGAGAAATGATAATAAAAATGAGAATATAAATTGCATAATAACCAACAGAGCCGTGGCGGAGTGGTTAGCACAGCGCGCTACGACGCCAAGAAATTAATCCCGGCTTCGATTTGCCTGGGCATGGCATTCTTTACGAGTGTCATTTAATCGATTTCGTCATGTCATAACTCATCCTCATCTTCGCGATTAGCCAAAAGTGGCAGAAAAGCAAAGTACAATAAACCAAACTAATCAATTAACAACAGAAACATGGGCATTCGCATTTATTTTTTTCAGGGGGGAGCACTGCTTCAGTTTAAAGTAATCGAGATCTTGGGAGGATCTACAGCAGTCTTCCTTGTAATTATCAGCACAGCTAACCAGGGCAATGGTTCCGGTGGTCACGCTTGACAGCTGTTGAAATTTAGCAGTGCCATCTCTTGTTCTGTTTGTTAGAATAAGTGGAAGCAAGATTGAGAGTAGTGCTTCTCAGCGCCTCTTAGCGGATTATTACAAAACTTCTTGCGAATTGGGATTCTCAGCAGGAGGTCAGTGCACTGGTTTTCCTGCCTTAGATGAAAATCTGCTTATATATCTTTATCTGTGATATCAGTTAGCACAAACTGTGACTGAAATGAAAGTGTTTGTATGCATTTTAAGCTGGACATTAATGTTCTAGCATGTGCCGGTGTAGAAGGACATCTTTACCCCCGGACGTTCATACCCCCTCGGTAAAAATATTCTAGGACAGAAATACCTCAAAATAAAACGATAATTTTTATGATCTTCCGTCCTGAATGAGGGTAAAAACGTCCTACGAAAAGTTTACCTCCTACCCAAAACATGTTATTATGTGGTTTTGTGGTGAAAGGTGGGTACAAATATCCTAGGAAAAGTTTACCCCCTACCCAAAAATATGCTAGGATATTTGAACCTCCTTTCACCACAATACCACGTAATAACGATGTTTTGGAGTAAACTTGTCCTAGGACGTTTTTACCCTCATTTGGGACGGAAGATCATAAACATTATCGTTTTAATTGGGGGTATTTCTGTCCTAGGATATTTTTACCGGGGGGAGGGGGTAGTTCTGTCTTAGGATATTTTTACCGAGGGGGTATGAACGTCCGGGATCAAAAGATGTCCTGTTACACCGGGACCCCTCTTTCTCCCTCCGGACAGCCATGAATAGAAATTTGTAGCTACATTCCATGTACTTGATAACTAAGGACCAGTGTTGTAGGTATAGATATGTAAGAATAGAATAATGTATGGGCAATTACAGGAATTAGCTATTAGTTCCATGGTTGGTATAGTCAAGTTGAATGGAACATACGGTAGATACACATTACCAATCACTACATTCAGTTATTTAAATTATACGTTCTTTGCGCTGTGTTGTTCGGAGGATAGATAGTGTCTGCCTTGTCCACCGATTTGATTCAATTCTACAGGGTAAGCCAAAAGTCCAATTACCCCGTAGGTATGTGATAATGCATTGTGGCGTTATATCAAACAGTAAGTTACCGGCGTTAACACACAACTAACTAACTGAAAGAAGCCGTTCAGCAAGCATTTGCCACGATCACTCGCACAATGCTGCGTAGAATTTCACACCGTACCTGGAAGCGCATAATTCTCGGTTATGAAAATGATGGTGTCCACACAGACATTCTGGACTAAATTGTTGTCTGTAATCTTCTCAGCTAACATCGTATTTTATCATTCTCTATTTACTTCAGATCCATAACCTTCCCTCGTCGCAAAATACATAGGGGGTAATGGGACTTTTGGCTCACCCTGTAGATCCTCATCACACATAATAAGGGAGCGGAAGTTGATGAATGTCATCTTTTTTCTGACATCTCAGACACGATTCCCATTAAATATACACAATATTACACTTCGTCTAGAACCCAAAAAAGGTAATCTTAAAGTGCATTTTTTTGCATAATTTTCCAATTTTCAGGTTTTAGGCCATTTTCCCCGATTTTCGGCATTTTCCCGGCATTTTTCGCAATATTCTGTGTATTGTTTCGTCATATTTTGTCACTTCTTTCGTTTTGGTAACATTCTTGAGTCTATTCACCAAAGTGAAATATATATCTCGCAGGATTGCAATTTACGAGCAAAAGAAATAGTGAACTGGTGAGTCTTTGTTCTGTCCGGGGAAACCACCAGGTGTCCGTCTGGGGCAAAATTAAATTTAAGATCAGATACGGAGATTGCATTTTGTTTAATTTCCTTTTCAATTAAATTTTTAACCCAAAACTAACAAATTTAATGGTCATTTTTTGCATTTTTAAGTCATTTTTTGCATTTTTTAGGACATTCTATAGGTCATCAACTTCCGCTCCCTACACATAACACAGTGGACGAATATGGAAATGAAGAATTTGTGCATTTGAATTTGACTGTACCGAGACGAAGACTTGGAAGCCTGTATTATTCTCGGTCTCCAAGAAAAATATTTTAATTTCGCCTGACTCCACTCAAAATATAATATTCAAAAAATTTGATAGTACACATTGAAAGAAACTAAAACGTTAAGCTGTACTAAACAACATGAAACCAACAGCTATCCTCGTTGTCATGCCTGAACAAATCGTTAAGATTTAGACAAAATCAAATCTTGAACAAGAAGATATTCTCGGACAGTTAAATTTCGGTCTCGTTTCGACAAAGCTCGAAGGATCTTGTCTCGTTTTCGTCTCAACTTATTTTCCGAAGTTGGATCTCGTCATTTGAACACGATAAATTGCAGTTGAATACAATGATGATAATTTTAAAAATATTTGTTTTACAAAAGTACCGCAGAACTCAATATTTACTTTTTCTGAATATTTTGGTAAGGAAGTTGGGACTCGCCAAGTTGCGCCTTCGTTTAAATAAAGTTTAGAGGTCGCTGTTTTAGTGCAGTGGACCGCACTAAGCGATTTTTGATACGTGACTCATATATATTAGTAACTCGAAAGCCATAAACTTGTAGTTGGTAGATCCAAGTTAGTTGCATGCGCAACTTTCCAACAAGAAAGAAAAAAAGCTGGCTGCATTAGCAAAGATGGAGTGATTTCGTTTTAGCACAAGGGGTAGGGTAGGGAGCATTCCAGGTACCCATAAACCTTAATTTTATCACGATACATGAGTCTGTCCCGACGACAATCACCCAAAATATGGATTCACGCCATCAACTCGTTGACCTTGAAACTCATGTGCCATGTGGTGTCAGGTTTTCGTAACATGCGCTGCCCCAACCCGAGCACAATTTTACCAGATTGGACGTCGTCTTTTTTTCCCCCCAAGAGCACGAGAATTTATGCTGAGAATGACTTTAAAACATGTCCCCTATACCAGTGACGATTTTCTCAATTATGGAAGCTAGAATTTCAAGGTGAAAGACAGAAAAAGACCTATAATGAAGGAAATATCCTATGGAGGTTAATAAGACACATGTCCCTGAACTTCAGTTTTGAATGTCACGATATTGTCTTATTTTATCTGTTCCCATTAAAGAAAGAAAGTCAGCACGACATTTAGGTGTATTGTGAAGCAAATACGAGTTTCGCCGTTAAAACATGTTCTTTCAGAAATTGAATCGATAGGATGATAATACACAACTCCGGAGTTGACAGAGTCCTGTAATAAATAACGAAGAAGAAGTGAAGGTCGTGTGCTGCAATCTATTGATAGTTTCCTAAAAATAGACTTCCACTGAAAAGAGCATAATATACAGTGGCGTAAATAGCACCCCCGCGGTGCGGGGAGGGCGCACAAGTTCGGGGGCGCAATAAGAATGATAAATTAAGAAAGACTAACAGTTCACAGAAGTTTTCCTTTACGCGTTAAAATATATTTTCAACCGAACATATTATATTTCTATGCCCCTACAACTACAAACAGAAAAAATAATCACTAGAAAAGTAGAAAGTGGATTGCCAGATTAGAAGAAATAGCTAAATAGTTTACGTCGCCGAAGGGTAGACGACAAGCAAGCAAATGCGTTGGCAACGCTGACTTTCACCGTTCCCCACTTACAATTTCTACCATGTTATCAACATTATATCAGTAACTTTCTCAACCCATTCCACTGTTTTAAAGTAAAGATTTTCTACCGTGCTTTAGATATTCTTGTAAATCAAATGAACAATAGATTTCAGAGCATGAAACAAATCAAAGAAAGCCTCACCTTCTTAGTTTTTAAGCCTCATGAAGATGTATCTTGCACTGCAGCTACAGAAATTGTTTGTTTTCGGAATGTAATCAAAAGAAGTTGCAGAATTGCTTTTGATAGAAAACAAAATTCTGGCAAATAGCACTCCTAACGTATTATATGCTGTATTTGACCCTACATGTGAGGTCTTCATCAGCTGAGAAGTCATTTTCCAAGCTAAAATTTATGAAACATTACTTGAGAAGTACAATGACAAGAGTAAGATTGAGTGTACTGGCGCTCATAAGAATCGAAAACGAGCCAGCTCGAAAATTGATCTCGACCAAACTAGCACAAGAATTGCTTCCATAAAAAAACACAGAGAACTAGTAATGGGCATTTAACATCATCGTAACTTTTGTAGTAATAGTGTACTGTCATATGTAATTACAATATCTATTTTTTTAGTTTGTCTGTTGTCATAACCTTTCGTACCAGTTTTTACATTGATTCAAATTCATGTATGTATTTTCATATTTGTATACCCAATATAGCCTAAATGTAGGCGTGAATTAATATTTTAGAAGAAGAAGGTTGTTTTTTTAACGAGTAGGGGCGCACAACTCAAAGTTGCGGGGGGCGCAGACCGTGTTAGTTACGCTACTGATAATATATCAAAGAACAGATTCCATATTTAACATGAGATACGAAAAACTATCCAAGCTGCCTGAGGCGAGCGCAATCCCATCAAATAATTTAATATGTTTAGTTTATATGTATCTTGTTTTTCTATTGAAAGACTGTGTTGTAATATGAAACAGAATTATGGGCTGAAACTGCCAATCCAGCAGTATGTACATTTTCATCTTCTTTTATAATTCTTGTTGATTTAAACAAATGAAGTTCTATATGTGTAACATTGTATAAAAGTGTAACCAAGGATAATATATAGGAGGATAAGAAACTCCCATAAGCCATGGCGAACGCGGAGGATATGGAAGTTGCTATACGACATTTCCGTTGGAGACGGAAGTGCCTAGTGCCATCTAACCGCTTGGACGAAAACTAACAGCCCTAAAATGATGGACAATGGGTAATCCTTGGTGTCACCATGAAGCTTAAAAAAGTGTTTCGCAGTTTCTAGAAGAATTATTTTATTTATCTATAAGATTATAATATTGAGCTAAGTCTTGTTTATAGGGCTGAATCTTCTGATCAGTTGGATTTTTGAATATTATACCTAGTATTCTGCGTTAGGAGTGGAAACGTTTGTGTTACTGGGATAACCATTGCTAACATATTTTGTCCATGTTTATATTGCTTAGTTCAGTGATCTTAGAAATCTTAATTATAAATCACTTGATGAGATTTTAATATCAGTTATGTCTCATGCTTCAGCAATTTAGAATATCACGCACTTGGCGACTCGAAGTTCTGGCAAATGCCAAAGTTATATTTTTTATCGTTACGCTGATTTTTCCTCCATCCACTTTACCAATTAATACAGCAATTACAAATAGAATTAGATTGATATAAAATATATGAATATTTTAGAGTAAGTACACAACAATTATGATAATTGTTGTCATTATTTTGAAGAAAAGGGATTGATTGATTGATTTTATTAAAAGTTTGAGCATAAATGGACTTAAAAAGTCTTTTCGAGCAGGCCTCATCTCCAGGAAGATATCAACTCGGGTCAAGTCCCGGCACGTATCAACCTGTTGGGTGAGATGAGTCAAGGCAAGGACTTATAGAACCTTTTCCTGGTCCCCCCAAAGTAGGCAATAGTTAGGCTGGATAGTTCGATGAACTAACTGGTCTGTAACTAAGCACTGGTAATGGTTAGGCTGGAGAGTTCTTGTAAACTAACCGAACTCTAACCTATAAGATTCAAGATCTTCGTATCACTTTGAGCATAAATGTAAATATTATGCTTTTTGTAGAAAGAGAGAGAGAGAGAGAAGAAAGGGAAATGTACCTTTGTTGCCATATACTTCCCGAGAAGGCGAATCTCTGGCACGCCCTCTTGTTATTTGCTTATTTCTAGCTATTCTGAAGCACGAAGAACTGCTTCAATATCAATCTACATTTTCCGAGCTGGTACTAGATGTCTGTGAAAAAGCATGTTTTTTCCTATGCTAGCTGCAATCATTTTCTTAAGATCTGCTTGTTCAATATTTTTTCGCAGCAAAAGCAGGATCTATAGGCGAGATAAGGAAGGAAATAAAGGTTACAAGACAGGCGAACGAAATGTCTTTCCTTCAAAACTTTGATCAAATAAATCAACTTGAAGGAAACGGAGTCACGAACTTTTTTAAGGTCATATCCTTTGCTCTTTCAACTGCATGCTCCTACGCAGTTCAAGGAAGCTGGGGCTACGGAAAACTCAAAACACATGGCCCAGAATACACAGCAAACATGCCACCCACATAAGCTATTATATTATCACACTGACCTGGGTATTCGTCGCGTTGCGTGAAGCGATTTGGGCGAGATTCATGAACAACCTATGCGTGCAGCGAGCTTTTAGTAGGTGCACGTCATGCACAAAAGTTTAGTCGATTTGCGATTACGAAGCTCGTTTTCTTTTACCTCTGTGTTACTTTTTCCTCCTTTCTTAATTTTCCCCTCCACAAGTAATAATTCCTGAAGATGTATTTCCTTGAAACGGGGGAAAAAGTTTTCACTTCAAAACTACAATCACGTTTGCCGTTGTACTGAAAACTGCCACCGACAGAGACATTTCAAATGTCATGGGAGAACTTAAGAGGCCATAGAGATATAAATAAACAAGACTCAAAGTTTATAGATGGATAGATAGAGCTAAAAGTCCATCAGTAACTTCGTTAGCATTTATTTTTAAAATGTCTTGGGTTGTTCTATATTTAAGTGTTCAAACACTCGGCTATTTTTTCTGTGTTGTTACCCAGTAGTTGAAATTGAACTTAATTTTGGGGTGTAAAGGATGACCCTTCCAAGTAGTGCACCCAATTGTCAACCTCACTTCCACGTAGTACAGTGGAATCCATGAGTATTACTGTGCAAATTGTCCACGACTATTTTGATTAATTTTTCTCTTAAATCCTATGTGTTTTTAAGCAATGGATATTTATATATGCTGGTGCAGAAGTTGGGAACAACTTGTTTTGAGTTTTCTTTTAATTCTTGAAGCTCTTATTTGGTCAATAAAGTGCACGAACATAGTGATGGACAATTTGGACGGTAATACTCATGGATCCGACTGTACACCCTGGACTGCATTTTGCAGACTAACGAGGCTCTGGCATCTGGACTGTGTGTGTGTGTTGTCCTGTGTTTTGTCCTTGTTTGGGCTGAGTGAACCTTTACAGCCTCAGCTTTTAACTGTAGTCAGAATATTTTAGTTGTGTAATTAATTATATTTTAGATAAGGTAAAGGGCTATACCCCGCATCATGTGACGGGTGCAAAATAGCCTAAGTGCTGACGCACCCAAAATTTTAAATTCAATCAATCAATCAAAAAACTTAATTCTTTTATTAACATTTTAAATCTCAGAATGGTGTCCATATTAGTTTGATATACGTACTAATTTTTGCCATTTCAAAGCTTTGTGAAAATTGGATTATCTTAATTTTTGCTGGTTTAAGATACCCGAGATAAAAAGCTACAACACAATAATCATTTTATGAGAATTGCGAATGCCAATTGAGCTGTTGTAACCAAATCTTGCTCATTCAGGTTCAAAATTGGATTGTTACTGTAATGTAAGATATTATCTATTTTTTATCTGCCCAAGGGAAACAGCTTTCTTCATTCTTACCAGTGCTCGACTAACGTGTCTCCTCCATCAAGATTAGCTTTGAGACGGCCTCAGAGAATAACTCTTTGAGAACGTTGACCCGACCGAGTGAAAAATCAATAATTTCATAGGATTATATCAGCTACTACGAAACGGACTTTTCTTGGACATAAGAAGTCTTCAAGGAATAGCGTAAAACCCTTTCTTGTGGGAAGTGGGGCAGGGGGTGATTATTTCAGTGGCGTATTTAAGGGAGAACTATCGGGTTTCAAATAAAAAAAAAGGAAAGTGCTCCCCTGTGCTTTACACCATGCGATGAAGGCGGTGTGGAGTTAGGGCCGAAGGTGAGAGTGATGTGATCAGCACCACGTCCCTGACCGACTAGAAATAACATCGTATTACATTTGAATTTGCTACGTTCATGACTAAGCGTAGCGTTGAGGACGAACGACCATTAGATGAAATTAATAAAGGCACACCATCAAAGGAACTTCCATTCCTAGAACGAGACTCAAACCCAGAGCCTTCGATAGCGACGACTTGAGTCGACTAATTAACGCGCTCGATCACCAAAGCTGCTGAAATAAAATTGTGAATACGCCATTGGTCTCCTAGATAATTTTAGATATATATGTATGACCGTGTATACTAATTACTTACAGAAGGGGTCCAACTTGAATTATCACAAGGATGCTAAAATTATTTTTATGATTAACAACCATGTTGCATTTAAGCAATAAGAAACAATTCCAAACAATTTAGATGTAAATATTAAGTTAATGCCGTTCGGCCTCCCCGATGGCGCACTGGTAGCGTGATCGCCTTGTAATCAAGGGGTCCCGGGTTCGATACCCGGTGAAGGCACATAGTGGTTCGGATCCCACTTTAAACTGTAGGTCCAGTCCCGATTTGCCTTGCTGTGCATAAAGTAGACTTAAAACACCAAATCAATCAATCTATTGTATATTCTATTTTAATTTAATGTCAAATTATGTTAATACTTTTGTTTTGTTAATAAAAACAAATGCTGACGCATAAAGTATGACATACACTGTAGTTATTCTGATATTATAGACTCAAGATCACGTGGCTGGATTGAAAAAGCAAAGAATTTAATTGAAATTAGAATTATAGACATGTAAATGCATATTTAACAGCAAAATTATTATAAATTAAGGTTTTGTACAAACTTCTTTACGAAGGCACCAGAAATAGGGGGGTGGGGTATTGTAAAGATGTGGATAAAACACAGATAGTATACAGATATTGAAACGTTGTTATTTCCAATTCTATTGTATATTCTATTTTAATTTAATATAAATCTCTGTCAAAATATGTTAATAATTCTGTTTTGTTAATAAAAACAAATTTCAAATTTTTCTCATCAGACAGACACTTGAGAAAAAGTGGGAAAATAATCAAAGTGTCCATCGGCTATTCATTGATTTCACAAAGGCATGTGATTCGGTCAAAAGAGATAAATTATATAATATATTAGCGCTTGTTAATATGATAAAAGTATGCACCATTGAAACAGAAAGTAAAATTCGTGTAGGTATTAATGTGTTTGACAAATTTACAATTCAAGGAGATGCATTATCTCCATTGCTCTTTAATTTTGCCTTAGAATATGCTGTTAGGAAGGTAAAAGAAACTAACGAAGGACTAAAATTAAATGGTGTGACTCAGTTGTTAGCGTATGCAGATGATGTAGACTTATTAGGGGATGATATAAATACAATTAGGAAAAATGCTAAAATATTTTTCAAAGCACCTAAAGAGATAGGTTTGGAAGTTAGAAAAGAGAAAACTAAATATATGCTTTCAGGCTGAAACCAAGTGTTAGGTAATAATCAAAATCTAATTATTGATAACTCGTTTGAACCAATTTCCAAATTCAAGTACTTAGGAGTAATACTAACTAACAAATGAAAATGATATTAAAGAGGAAATAAAAAGTAGGCTTAATTCGGGAAATGCATGTTACTTTTCTCTTCATAAACTCTTGTCTTCTCGTTTAATATCTAAGAAACTAAAAGTTAAAATATACAAAACAGTAATTTTGCCTGTAGTATTACATGGGTGTGAAACTTGGTCCCTTACATTGAAAGAGGAACATAAATTGAGAGTATTTGAAAATAAGATCCTTAGGAAAATCTTTGGACCTAACAGGGATGAGGAGACAGGTGAGTGGAGAAGGTTGCATAATTTAGAAGTACATAATTTGTATTCATGTCCAGATATTATTAGAATAATTAAATCAAGAATACTTAGGTGGGCAGGCCATTTGGCACGAATAGGAGAGGAAAGAAGAGTTTACAGGATTCTTGTTGGGAAACCTGAAGGTAAGAGACCTGTAGGAAGGCCAAGAAGAAGATGGAGGGACAACGTTGAGATGGATCTAAAGGAAATCGGTAGGGATGGAAAAGAGTATATAGATCTTGCTCAGGATAGGGACAGATGGAAGGCCTGTGTTGCTGCAGCCATGAACCTTCGGGTTTAAGAAGGCTAGAGAGTTAGTTAGTTAGTTATTTCCAACTTTGCAATCTTACTGTTTCGATGCTGTAATTAATGCAAATGTTTACTAAATGAATGTGAGGAGTTTTGGATCTGCTAAACTTTAATCTTGCTAATAATATTGAAGTTGACATTTTCATACAATGAAAACCAAATGAAAAGAACAAGCAAGACATTTCACAAGCTTTTGACGAAAGGAAAGATTCAAATGTACCTTACTGAGCCCTTAAAGTCGCATTGGTTCAACTCCGTGAATTAGGACCTATATCATGAAATATTAATGCATCCGCTTTACATGTGGTCAGGTTGACAGAGAGAGAGTTATTGCTACCTTATCGATTCCCCAGCCCCTTGCACACATTTAAGAGTAAGTTAAGAAGTGTGCCAGAAAAGCAAGAGTGTTGTGACCCACATCACGCACGCCATCTGCAGGTGAAACTTCCAAATGAGACAGAGCGTCACTTTAAAGCAGGCGTTGCGTAGGAGCTCAGTTACAACTTGATTCAAGCAGCAGAAGAATAACCCCAAATCTCGGATCATGATGGGCAACGATAGATCTGGCAACTATGGATGCGGTGTTTGTTGTTGGGGAAGGGGGTCGATGCACTGGCGTACGCAGAGGGGGGAGCTGAAGGGGCTACAGCCCATTCCGAAATTTTGAGAAAATCAACATTTACAAATAAAAGCAGCACTGTTTTTCACTTGAAGAACATTCACAAATGAAGGGCCAGGGGGAAAAACTATGAATGTTCATTCGAGACGATTTGCCAGGAAATGAAAAACTAAGTATTTCTATTCATAAATACGTCAATATATGCCAAAATAATAATGCGTTTTTCAGGCACTTCTCACCGGTTCCCAACCAAGGCCGTTCTCATTCTTATAGTACAGCTTCTGAGCTATCAGATGGCGCTGCGATCTCAAAATGGGCGAAAAATCGACATTCATCGTTTTTCCCCCTGGGTCTTCAAATACAAGTTCACTTGAAGAACTCAGGTAAACCAGTGGTAAATGCAACCCCTGACCTTAAAATGACCAATGATTGTCACTTTTGAGAGTGGAAAGTTTTAAATTTACGAAATATCTTATTGTGCCACCCCCCATAGAAAGCAGCTAGGCACTAATACTATCCACCTTTACAATTTTCAGCCCCTTCCGAAAAAAAATCTTGCTTATAACAGTGAGTCGATGGGTATAACATAGTGAAAATTTAAATATTAAATTAATGTACATATTATTCTTATTTATTAACCCTTTCATCTCTCTCTCTGTTTCTTTCTTTGACACATACACACACACACACACACACACACACACACACACACACACACACACAGAGAGAGAGAGAGAGAGAGAGAGAGAGAGAGAGAGAGAGAGAGAGAGAGAGAGAGAGAGAGAGAGAGAGAGAGCGAGAGCGAGAGAGAGAGAGATAGAATTAAAATTGTTTTGGGTGCGTCGGCACATTAGGCCATTTTGCACTCTTTAATGAATGCGGGAAAGATCCCCTTATCTAAAACCCTTACCTCAAAATTATAAAAAAAATAATAGAAGAGGGGTGTAAAAAGCCCTTTGAAAAAGGTTAAAAATGTAGGTTGTAAATGGACCTGCATACGACAAACACAACACATTAAAAAAGGTAAGAATATTTTAACAAAACACCTCAGAAACAGTGGAAGAGGCCTGCTCTTCTCAAAATTAAAAATAAAATATTGGATAAAAATGTCATCGTCTTAATATAGATGACAAAGTGTTGGGAAGTTTAAAACTCTGTCTGATAGCTAAAAACTGATTCCTTATAACTTATAGCTCCTGTCCAAGTTCCTCCCATACAGAATGACATTGTCACGATTCTCTCGTGTGAGGTTTATCACGGGAATTTCAGTTCAACTTCTGTTCTGAATCCAGAGTATACGTGCTACCCGTGGTATGCGTATTCTGGATTGCTACCCGCTCTAGCGCACCGCAAGCACTTCGATGACAAGTAGCAGATGGAAGTAGCTCCCAAGATAAAGTGTTAGCTATTAGCGACGGGAGGGGGTCACGAAGTGAAGAACGTAGGAAGTGAGAGACAGGGATAATGGGTAGAAGAAAGAGGGACAAGGAAGGGAAACCTAGTAAGAAAAAAGAGAAGGAAGAAAGACATTTCTAGAAAAAGAGAAATTGGGAAACGGAAGAAGATAGAAAGAAAAGACGGGAAAGATAGAAATAGACAAACGTTGGAGGTAGAGAGAAATGGCGAGAAAGAAATTTATAAAGAGAGATGTAGAGAAGGGCAAGAAAGATAGAAATAAAAGGCAAGGATAGAAAAAGAGACAGCGCGAGAAAAAGGAATAGAGGAGGAAGAAAAGGATAGAACAAATAAGAAGAAAAAGCAAGAAAATAAGAAAGATAGAGAAACAGGCGAGAAGATAGAACGAGAGTGAAAGAGGAAGGAAGAAGCAGAGAAAAGCACAGAAGGAGAAGAAAATATAGATAAAGCGAGAGACAGGAAGAAATTGAATAGCACATCGAAATACACACCTGAAAAAATATGGTTACCTTTGAGAACAAACCTTCAATGAATGTGGTGTGTGATCGCTACAAAACCCCCATGAGAGGCGGTTGTATCTTTACTCGATATCCTATTCTGCAAGCCGAGGTTTTACAAGCTTGCTTGGTTTTACCCTCGGAGCTTCCCTTCTCTATTCTTCTAGTATTTTCCACATCTTTTCTAGCTTCGCCAGGTCAAAACCAATGCCAATATCATGTAGGTAGTTACTAGTGAAGGCCATGCATGAATGGAGGCCTCCCCAATGGGTCCACATCAGTCCAATCTGATGTGACTCTCAGGGGAGAACTACTCCCTAGCAGAGACCAGACCTGGCCGCCACAATCAGCCTTACAAGGCAAAGTTGTGATACTAGGAGAGGTCAAAAGCTTGTAAAGGAGTAGCTGCCGGTTGACTACGGTCGGGCGCCACTCTATGCTTTGAGCTCTTTGGGGGCAGCATTTTTTCCTTTTTTTTTTTTTTTTTTTTTTTTTTGCCAGAGTTATCGGAGAATTTCAGAGACTAGTAAATGGTGCTCCTCGATTCAAATGAGATGAAGATTGTTCACATAGCTATCACGCAATAATTTGGTATTCTATGGCCTACCCAAAAATGTACAAGCCTTAAAATTACAGTCTATGTTCACTTACAGATTCTTATTTTGATTCGTCCAAAATTGCGATATACCTAAAATAATAGGAAATTATCCGTCAGCTGTTTAATATCTATGCTCAATTAGTCTTGCTAACTAATTCGAGATGTTCTGTAGTAATGAATGCGACTTTTCCCATCCCAAAACATCGCTTTCATATTTGCTAAAAAAATGGATCCAATCATTTATGAAATTTTGACGGTCATTTCCGATTTCCGTCGAAAGCACAAATTTCGTGATTCGCACCGAAAATAATTATACTCCCAGATCTGTTAAGTACATATAGTTGACAAAACGTTGCTAAATAGGGGTGGTATAATAGTGTGACAATAGCACACTACTCTTGCAATGACAGTTTGAGAAAGAAATTGGAGTCAATTTCTTGACTATCTGCAAATTATTTTGTACTTATATCTAAAGGTAATAGTTTAAGTCCACTTTATGCGCAGATAGGCTGATCGGGACCGGAGCAACAGTTTGAAATGGGATCCGAACCACTGCACGATGTGCCCCTACCAGAATCGAACACAGGGCATTAGTTACAAGGCAACAGCGTTACCACTAAGCAATCGAGGTTGCCCACTCTAAAAGTAATGTTTTCATTTGTGACTATACAGAGTGATCACAAAGTCCCATTACCCCCTATGGCGTGTCCACATCGTGATAGATGGTCGCACTGTATTAATGTGAGATCATGGCAGAGGACAACTCGGAGGTAGGGTGACTATTCGTTATGATTTGGTCCAGAGTGTCTGTGTGTACACCATCGTTTTCAGAACAGAGTATGATTCTCCGCCATGTACGATGGGAAATTCTCCTCAACATTGCTGGCGTGATGGCAGTAAATGCACGTCGAACAGCATCCTTAAGTTCGTCAACTGTCTCGTAACGTGGGGCAGCAACCATCTGTTTAATGAGCCCCCATAATGCATTGTCGCAAGATGACAGATCAAGACTTCCTGTATGGGGTCGTTCGTAAGCCCACGTGCTCATGACGATCCGTTCCTCCATGATGTAAGTGGACTCATCAGCCATGATTTAGATGTAGATCCTGCAACAATAAGAAACAACAATTCATTAACATCTATGAAATACATAGGGGGTAATGGGACTTTGTTATCACTCTACATTAAATATCTCCTATCACCAGCGACGTGAAGTTTTCGTTTTAACGGTAACACCGAAAAGTTGAGGAAAGCAAAATAAATTGTTTAAAATATAGTTGGGTAGGTTAAGAAGGCAAGTTTTCGGTGTTTCAGAATCGAGAAATAACGCAAATTAAGCCATTTTTCAGAATAACACCGAATTTTGCACTTTAACGTGAAAAACGCAACGAAATGTGCAATATAAACTAGGGACAATTCTTCTTCTGTTGGAAAGAAGGCAGTAAGTACATATGGCCCTTCGAGCTATGGAACCCTTTGCTAAAGCAAACTTTCCAATGGTAAAAACTGCAATTGTTTAGAAAGTGTTGTGAAAAATATTGTGAAAATTTACTACAATAATACCATCAATGTTATTATAAACTGAAAAGTAATTTAAGAGAACAATTTTTGAAAATGTTTTTTTGTAAGAGTGACAAGTGGAAATATGATTGTGTACAAAGATTTGGCTGAAATCCTTCAATAAACATTTCATATATAGTGGCCAATCATGGCCGTCGCCAGAAATTTTCCTAGGGGGGGGTCAAATCAAAAATGTCGACACCCCCTCAAAAATATTGTGACAGACCAGTGGCATATGCAGAAGTTTTTCAAGGTGGGTTCATTTTTAAAATTATTGCATTATAGGTATTTTAAATTGTTATTATTATTATTGTTATATTACTAGTAGTGGTATAGAAGTAGTAGTAGTAGTAGCAGCAGTTTTAGTTTAGTTTATTTCAGCATCCAATAAATTTATCATATGAACAGGGGCGTATCCAGAAATAAAGTTTAGGGGTCCAGCTAGGGGTGCCCATTCCCCAATGCATGTCATAAGCCCCATAAAGGTCTAAATTAAGACAGCGTCATAACAGTGATATATTAATAATACTATCTTATTAAATATTATTAATAATAATAATTACTAGACACGCACACACTGACAAATAGTGTTTTTTACTGCCTGGTACACAATGCAATATATTGTTTCTAGTATTTCACCACTACTGACAAAATAAAAACTTTTCTTACTGTACCAAAAGAGTTCGACATGGCTGAAGGTATGGCTACATTTACCGTATGACTGGCAGAGTGCGCACACATTCCTTTTGGGTATTTTTTTTTATTTATTCATGATAGCACACCATTAAATCTGTCCTTGCATCATAACCTTGACTCATGAATTTTTTCATGTCAAGACCAAGTTTGTGACATTGTTCAAGAAGAACTGTCAGATTTTCAGCTGACATATCACTACCCAGTGTGATACACAGGGGTGCCCATCTCCCCCAAATCATGTCATGTGTTCCTCCCAAATCATATAATTCGCGCCCTTAAACTATATTGTAATACCTACAAAGTATTTAATTACGACAGGGTGTCTACCGAAAGTAACTTTTTCTTAGCTTTTTGTTCCAAATGATGCACCTGCTTTAAATTGAGCAGTATACCAACACTAAGCAATATATTTTAAGCAGTGATGTTATAAATGAATATCGAGAGTATCGCTTAAGTCTTGTAATAAAGGTATAGCATAAAACTTCACATTCACCCCAGCAAATCGCCAAACACGTATTCTCGCAAGATATTATTGCGAGCGAAGCGAGCAATAAATTTTTCTCATCCTTTTCTTTGCAGGCTTTCAAGAATATTAATTTAATGGGGTGTCAATACTTTGTTAGGATCCCGAGATATTTAGTCTCTTCCAGCTTCTCTTTTGGCACTTTCGGGGTCGAAAACATGTGGATACCATATCGCTAAATACAGTCTCTAAAATTTAATGTTAGAACTCTCTCTCCACTACAGAAATCCCTTGACAATCTAAGATTTAACACTTTATCAAGAGCTTCATATCTGTCCATTTATATTTAATACTCAAATCTACCACCAAAATTTTCATGCCATAATCTAAGACCTAGAGTTGGATACTGCCCCCCCCCCCCAACGTTTAATTCAGAATCCCCTCCAGAACTCACGTGTCAATTAAGGCGTGATATGTAAGGGTTGGATATTTCTCCCCCCCCCTTCGATAATGCCCTTAAACACTTTCTTTTCTTTATCTAATTGATTATTATATGGTGCATTTAAGGTGTAAAATTTTTACATATATATTTTGGAAAAATATATTAATGTTGAATTTTGCATTAATTGAAGGGAAAGAATTTCCCCCCAAAATATCGATGGCACGATGGCACAGCCCCCCCCCCGCCTGTGGACACCCCTGCTGATACATAAGAACTTTTAGTGGATATTATTTTCAGAATCCACATCCCATACACACAGAGAGAGAATTGTTCTGCCAAATCATGTGTCTCATCGGGAAGTATTATGAATCAACCATAGTATTTTCAAAATTTGTAGGGGGAGGGGGTCCGGACCCCCTGGACCCTTCCCCTGGATACGCCCTAGCATATGAATAATAAGTACTTGTTACAACCAAGATTAAGTGAAATAAAGTTCTTCGTTTTTAAATTGACATAAATTGAAAAAAAAAAATAGATGAAAATCCCGATGCCAATGTGGCCGATGAGATAAAATAGTTTTCCAAATGCAAGAGCCATTTCTCAGAAAGGTAAGCCTTAAATTTATTTTTTTTGTTGTTAAAACTAAAATTTGTCTTAATTTTCTAGAACTATAACTAAAGCAATGTGAAAATAGACGGAAAGTAAAATAACCCCAATTTTACAATAATAACACCGAATTTTGCTCTAAAATAATAATAATAAAAATACCGTGAAAAATAATACCGAATTGCAGCAAAAAATAACATCGAAATTTAGGATAAAATAAAAGGAAAATTCCATGTCTCTACCTATCACCTATCTAGCTCATATTTTGATACCTTAAAATAGATTAATGTGTTGTGATGGAGATGAGGGGGGGAGGGGATGTTCCCTAAAGTGCACATCACCATTCATCCCTGACTTCATATCGTCTTTCATCACTAAACCTTCAATAATATTAGTATCGTGAAAGACATACCTTCCCCTTCAGAGATTTATGGTTGATATTTTTGCCACGGATAGCGTCTGTAATTTGAGACAAAACTAATCTGTCAAAGGACATCAATCCCACGTATTAACCCGACATGCAACGTCTGCACGCACCAGCCACGTAAGGTCAACGGTGGCACCAGGACAATCTGAATGGTTTGTGGGCACCAGACACGCACGTGCACGCACGATACACACAATGGTAATTACAGTCCTCGACCCCCTTGTGTTACGCTTCAATTAAAAGATCAAAATGGAAGGCGATTTTCTACCTCAAGTTCAGGTGAAAGATCTATTGTCAGTCTGTAATCTCGTAATACCAGTAATGAATGATGTGACACTGAAAATGTAATGGCACCATATATCTTCGTTCAGGTGTACCCAACTCTACTAGGAATATGATATGAAAAACTAAATATGCTGACCAAGGCAGAGTTTCAACCTTCTAGCAAGGTCTTCTTCAGACTCTGCACCAAGTACAAATGTAACAAGGTACAAAACAGGACGATAAACATTACTCCCCTCCAGACTCTTAGAAAGTTGTTCTGGAACATTCTAGCAGGTGGCTTTCCTTTGTCAACTGTACTTTCACCTGAAAGGCTAAACATTTTCTTTCATCTGGAATGTGGTTGGACTCTTTATCTCACACTCTTTTTCCTTCATTCTTCTTCCTTCTTCTCTCCTCTTTCACTCTTGTCGTTCCCACTCTTTCTAACACCTTCTTCCATTCTTTGTTTATCTTCAGTCCTCCATTCCAGTTCATTGTGTCTTCTTCACCTTTCTTCTCTATTTCCTTGGCCTCTTTCCATTTTCTCACTAGTATTCTCTTCTCCCTTCCTATCTGCTTAGCCTCATCAACATTTGTACTCGGTGCAGAGTCTGAACAAGACCTTACTAGAAGGTTGAAACGTTACGTTTAGTTTATGTTTTATAATGAAATAAATTTCTGCCTAGGTCAGCATATTTAGTTTTTCATATCATGGAAACAAGGCTTAATGGTGTTAGGAATATTATGCAATAGTACATGGGCGTCGTCAGGATATTTGTAGCGGGGATCCGGCGATTAATAAAACTTGATTTTTAGAAACAATAACTACAATAATTATTATTACCAAGGGCGTCTGACTATCACGCAGAGACGCGGGTTCGATTCCCGGAGTGGGTGATCTAAGGTCGGAATTTTTCCGAGCCTTGTCTTCGAATAAAGCGGCTCTGGGGCTCATCCAGCCCCAAATCAATGTATACCTGGGGGTAAAAGCGGCCGGAGCGTGGTGCTGATCACATCACCACCAAAATTGCCGAGATCGAGAATGTGTGGAACCCTACCCCCCACATCCCCTAAATGTACCTTCGTGGCACGATGCTATATGCACGGGAAACTTTACCTTAGCTTATGTTTTACCACGGTTATAATATTTTACAATAATTATTATAAACTAATAATAATAAACCAATTATATTCCAAATGTATTATTGTTAATGTTAGTATTCATATTTAAATTATTAATATTATTATTATATAGATGGGGACTTTGATACCCGATCCCCCAGATGAGTGAATCCTACCAGCTCAGGCACGTAGCCAAGAGGAGGGTCTAAGGGGGCTAAGCCCCCACCCAAAATCCTACAGATAACTAATTTAAATAGTGTATAGTGGTAATTAATTTTACTTCTTTAGTAGGATTAAACATCTTGTGCAACAATTTGTATTATACTGAGAGATTCATCTTCAGAGCTTCTACCCCTTCACTTTAGTTCTTCGTTAGTTTCTTTTACCTTCCTAACAGCATATTCTAAGGTAAAATTAAAGAGCAATGGAGATAATGTATCTCAGGATAATATATTCAAATTTAAATTCCAAACTTTTTTCCAATTGGTTATTACAAAACGTAGTTACTTGCGACAGTGTATGAAACACGTGGGTGTAAACTCTTTCGAGAGCTTATGCTATAACATTTAATTACCGTTATCAACTTCTAATAAATACATGTAGGCGTAGTACACATATTTTAAGAATGATACCGATAAAAAGTGGGCCCCGGGTAACGATCTTAACGATTCTTACATCCAGACGTCGAACACGACCGTACCATGTTGAACCCACTTAAGACTGGATAAATTGTTCGAAAAAACAAATGTCAACTATTAATGTAGCGAAGAAACACTTAATAAGACATTCATTTATAGCCCTGAATGCATAAATATGGTTAAATTAGGTTTCTTTTGGTGCTACACGAAAGCAAAGAGGCGAGTAAATACACGTTAGCTTATGGGATCATCACGTTTTCTTCCCGTCTTCCCTGGAGAAACTAATCGCAAAAGAGGCTTCAGTTTTTCGCGGTCAATCAGCGTTGCAGCGAGCGTTCCAGTTATATATATGTAGTTTAATGGATTAGAGTGTGTACTGATTGTATCCATCCTGTTTGATTACAACGCCACCTCTCGGAAATCTTCTGTTTTGTAAATAAAGAGCAAACCTCGGACAGCGCAAGCAGTAAAACACTCGTTGTTTACAAAATGAAATCAATGACGGATTGTACCCACACATTCGCACACATTATTAGCAATTTACCAACTAGGACGACGTTTACAAACATTGAAGTCAGTGGCGGTTTGTAATCACAAATTCATCTCGAAAACGCTCCTTTGCAGACCCATGTTTACCGAGACTTTTTTGCTTCTATTATCGTGTACTTTCACCTGTGTCAGTTTGCTCTATTAGTTTTGAGACACCCACGTTCATATTTTACGCTTAATTAATTGGCAGCGGAAATTGATGGACTTCAAATTGCCATCCAGTTACAAATTCACCGATTAACCTACTGAAGATAAAGTGGACTTATGCAATGTAAGCAAGTAAAAAAAAATCAAGAGACAAGTGCCTGGCATGTAATCTTAATTGGATTATCCAACTACTGGAATAACAACATCTTATAGTTTTTGTTTAATAATTATTGTTCAATTCATTATTTGGTGTGGGAAGGGAAGTTATGTTTACAGGTATATTAGGGCTATTAATTTTATCGCTATAGGTGGAACATTTTTAAGACGATTAATTTTCCCAACGATTTCAGTTAGAATAAGTAAAACCGCTAGACAATGGACAATGTCTAATAAGCATTGCTTGGTAATAAAGAGCGAACAACCACTAGCATTAATATCCAAGAGTAAGATTATAACTACAGAAACAAAGTTAAGGATTTTTAGAAGGAACGTCAAATCGGTTTTGTTATATTAACCAGAAGCTCGAAAAACGCAAGCCAAATTACAAATAGTTTAGAAGTTTTCATTAATAGAGGTTTCAGGAGAATATTAAATGCATATTGGCCAGAAGTAATCACAAATGAAGAAGTATGAACCAGATAGACCATACAAAAAGAGGAAAGTGGAATTGTATAGGACACACAATAAGCAGGGGCCTATCCAGAAATAAAATTTGAGAGGGGTTTCAGCCAGGGGTGTCCATCCCCCAAGGCCTATGGCACGTCCCCCCTCTATAATAGTACCAGAAAAGTTATCTCGTTTTCTTTCTTTTTTTGTTGTTACTTTTGGAATCGTAATTTCAGAATTGAATCTCTGTTGAAGCTTTTCAGAAGCATTTTCATTTATTTGGCCAAACCAGTCTCGTAGCTATAGAATTAATCTCGGGGGGGGGGGGGGGGCTCACGGGTTATCAAGGGGGCTTTGTAAACCAAGTCCATTTTTCAAAGTTTAACAGTATTAAATGAAGGTAAATTATGTATGTGTATCTTTTAAAACATCCCTTGAACTCTTGAAGTGTTAATTGACTTCTACTGAAATCACCCCTTACCTTACTACACACTTCATACTACTTTTGATGATACAGATATTTATATCACATAAGAAAAAATGCACAATATTCAATCATAGTGTCTACCGCACGTTTCGCCCTGCCCAAAGCAATAATAGTCCCCTTCGTTCCCAAAACTTGGGATCTATTGACCTTTGACGCAGATGCGGAGGGAATTTGCATGATGACATCCACAAAGTCACAGATTTTTGTATTAACGGGAGGTTGCAACAGGGGCAGCGAAGGTACAGATAAAGAATGTAATAGCTGCTGTTCATGTTATGTGAATTTATCCTTCACTAAAGTTGTGAGCAAAATAGCATGTGCTGTCTGCATTTTCACTGGAAACAAATTATACAAGATAGTTTTACCTAATATCAAGGGGGCTGACGGAAGTTCCACGGGGGCTGAGCCCTTCTGACCCCTGCCTGACTACGGGCCTGGGCTGAACCCTTCATCTGAAATCTCCCAAAGTCTCTGAAACAGTTCTGTGACGTCTCTTAGGTAAGAAAGAGCAGAGGCTAAATTGTGATGAGGGCTCTAGATACTTTGACAACTGTACAGTGAAATTGAAAAACATGGGCCTCCCCGATGGCGCAGTGGTAGCGTCTTCGCCTTGTAATCAAGGGGTCCCGGGTTCGATACCCGGTGGAGGCACAAGTGGTTCGGATCCCACTTTAAACTGTAGGTCCAGTCCCGATTAGCCTTACTGTGCATATAGTGGACTTAAAAAAAAATTGAAAAACATCAGATAAAGAGAATTAAGAAAGTACCCTTTTCAACTGCGGCTGGAAGATCACTTGCTTGGTTTACTCGGACAGCTCCACTTAACTGACAAGGTTGAAGAAATTTAACAAAAACATGAAGTGAATAATGTTTTTCTAGAAATTGAGTTTAACACACAAACAATAGTTTGTTGTACTGTCTCGTATAATGCAATATATTTGTTTTTCGTATTTCACCTATTATTTCTAAAAAAGAAACTGTTCCAAAACAGTTTCTCACTGATGTCAGATTTTCAGCTGATATATCACTACCCAGTGTGAAATTTAAAAAAAACTTTTAGTGGATGTCCACACAGAGAATTTTCTATACGTGCAACATCAAGTGTCTCATCGGAAAGTATGAATTTGCAAAAAGAGGAAGGGAATTTGGGGAGGATTTGGTACCCCTGGATACGCCCTTGACGCTAAGGAAAGCAGACAATGCAATCGAGAAACAAGTACTTGATTGGAACCCTCAATGCACTAGAAAAAGGGGATGGCCGAAAAGCTCACGGAGACGCACTATTGGAGAGGAAGGAAAACAATAGGGGGAAAAGTTGGAGAGAAATGAAGATCGCATAACAGAGTGAGGTGGGGATGTTCTATGTTCCAGTAGGAACTAAAGGAATTATGCCAAGTAAATCAAATCATTAACATTCATAGAATTATTAGACAAGTGTCTGGCCGAAATAAAATTTAAACCATAACACCCGGAAGTACTTTTCCTTGGGGGTAAAATCCAAATAATTTGAATTCAACTCCTCACGAAACAATAGTCCCACTTTCCCACTTCACAGCGGCTTTAAAGAGAATCTCAAAATTCACGGAAGTCAAAGAAAAATGGGCCTACTTATCGCGTTCTACTTAACCTTTTTCCTGCCGTGAAATCAATAAAACCTATAGCACGCCGAACTTAAAACGTTAACCTATATTCATATCTCACATCTTAATCCTTTGCCGATTGGAAACCCGGCAGTTCGGAGAAAAACTCTGATACATCGTTGAGTATAAACGGTTCAATGAATAAACGAATGTGTTACAATTTTTGGTTGCGTCGGCAATACAGTATGACCATCTCACACCCTTGTAACACAGGAGGAAAATTCTTCCCATCTAAAACCCTTACTTTCAGGTTAAAAAGGGGTGTAAAGAGCCCTTTGAGAAAGGCTAAAAATTAGGGCTGATCCGATACCACTTTGAACCGATACCGTTGCCGATAGTCTTACCGATACCCACCAATACCGATATTTGAAAATTGCAATAATTGCATCAGAATATGTTATGTAATAAAAAATTAATGTCACATTTTCGCGGATCCCGTGAAACACCAATATGCTGGATAAGTATCGGCTGTTATCGGTAGATGGAATTCCACCGATACTTTCCGTTACCCATACCTCTGGTATCGGCCGATACCGATACATCGGCACGGTATCGGCTCAGCAATACAGTAAAACCTCGTTAATCCGGAATAATGGGGGGGGATAAATTGACCGGTTTAACGAAAGTCCGGATTAACTGAAATAACCTAAAGAACAGTAGAAAGTACATTAAAAACTCCGTTTATAGCAACAAAACACGTTTATTATAGTGTAATTTGTAACGCTATTCCTCGCTCGCAAAGGAACATAAATTAGATTGTGTGCAATTCGATATTCATTTGTTTCCCTTGTTCGAAGAAGTAATACGTCACCAATCATGTGACTATGGAAAGGGAGGGCTCTCGCGTGGCTTGCGGAGTTCTCTCTCTCTCTCTTACTCTGGCAGCGGTTGGGGTTACCTGTCGTAGCTCTACCTTGGACTGGTGGAATCGGTTAGCTGAGATTGTCATCTGTGTACTGGTGGTATAATTAATATATATTTAAGTTTAATTTAAGAATTATAATACTTCATTTAGTTAATTAGTTTCATTTGTGCACTATTTAGTTATTCCATGTTTAATACTACCATTACGCAGATGATTATTTCAGATTGGCCGATACTTACTAGTCTTGTTCATTTGGTATCCAATTAGATTTACGATCTCTCCATCCAAAATTGCTGACTAATATATTATATACGGAACAATAATATCGAATATTGAACACAATCTAAGTCCGGTACATCTATTTGGCCTTGTATGAAATGGGTTGGTTGGATTTGTAATTTAAATTAATGTAAATCGGATATGTATATATTATACTAAATTTGTTATTGGAAGATTTCTATTAGTGACGTTACTGCTGTTACATATGACCAATTTCTAATAGTTATTTCATCAATAAATTGTTAAATTTACCTTTTTAATTTTTGTACTTCCCACAAAGGCCTCTGAGCTGGGCGAATAGTTCAATAAGCAAGGTAGTCAAATTGTCAGCCATTAGTATATATAATTGTAGAGGGCTAATGACATAATCCCAAATCTAAATTATATGTGAAAATACTAGGGTGGTGACAAATTAAAGGGCATAGGCCTAAATACACTATACAGTACAGTACAAAGTCTGCGGGAAACAGAATTTCATCAGTGGTTGACTTCCTTTTCTTCGGGAAGTTCTCTTGTTGACTTCTAGCCACATTTAAAACCTTACATTCTGCTTTTTTTTGGCCTTTTGCCTGTCCGGATTAAGCGAAATCCGGCTTATCAGGGTCCGGATTAACGAGGTTTTACTGTATTAAGAATGCAATGTTGTCAAGGAACCAGTACGGTCAACTTCCTCAGAAACAACTTCTCAAAAAGAAAAAAATATTTGTTAAAACGCTGTCATCTCGTCCCAAAATGGATGATAAACCGTTGGGAACAGGGACTTGCCCAAGGGGGGTTGGTGTGGGTCATAACCCCCGCTCTTTTGCCCAGTATTCCTAAAAATAACTTCAAAGGCAGGAAAAGATGGCAAAATGAATGCTGACTACTAAAGAAATATACGTAACCCCCCTTTTTCAAAACCCTGGGCACACCACTGGCTGGGAAGGTTAAAATTCGACCGAGGAAACTAAAATCATCACATTCGATACCTTGTATGGGTCAATGTGGAGATGGTGATGTGGGATCCCTGCGCAAATTATCCTAGGTGGGGAATGCATTTTCTTAACTGGAAAATAGCATTTCCCACTTCGAGCACTGCATACAGTGCTCTTTTCTCCAGAAAGTTTCCGGTACTCTTTACTGTCTCTTTCTTTAAACCCTTCTTTTTCCTTCCTTCTCTTTCTCCATTTCTTAGTTTTCTTTCTCTATTTCTTCCAGTTTCTCTGTTGTCTTACTCTGATTCTCTATTTTCTTTCTTTCCTTATCTTTCTTCTGTTTTTATTTTCTCTCTCTTTCGTTTTGACTTTCTTCCTCTGTTTTTTAACCCTCTCTTTTTGTTATTTTCTTTCTGTGCTTCTCTATGCCTTGCATTTCTTTCTTCCTCTGTGTTCTCTCTCCTTCTCTCTTTCATACCCGTTCCACATATTCGTTGTGTCCTTTTTCATCTGTTTCTTTATCGCTCTTTTTGTTTTCTTTCTCTGTTTCTTATTTCTTTCTCTTTTCCTGTATTTATTTGTCTTCTTTCCATCTCTCTCTTGCTCTTTCTCTCCGTGTATGTGTGTTTTTTCGGGGGGGGAGACTTCTTGCAGAAGGGTGTGTGTAGTGTACTGATTGACTAAAATAATCACGCATCTCGATCATTATGATCGGGTAATGATGTCAATTGCTGTCAGTTGTCATGGCTCACTGTGACACACCTGAAAGTCTAATTAAACCATTACCTGAATTATAAAACGGTCAGGATAAGTGCCTACAGTCGGAGTTACTAAGAATAAACCTAGGAGGATTTGTTTTCAAGCACCTGAAATGACGTGACATAGTACGACGGTGATTCAGAATATACACATATATTAAAACACAGATAAATGAACAGTACATCATGCCCTCTTTCACTCTATCGTTCATTCATACACACATTCCATGGCATATTGGGACAATATTACAATTACAAATGTTAAATTAATTAATACTTTGACGATACTCATGTGATTTCTTGGCTATATTGCCTTTTATAATTTACTGTTTAGGGTTTTAAGTGTAATGCGATTAATTGTTCTTTGTGCGAACCCTTTTAACATTTCTGGAGGTACAAATATATTTCAATGAACTATTGTTTGGCTGTTAACATATACTTTGTTCTATAACGTTGATTTGGTCCGCCGGAATAAGGATGTCTAGTTATGCCATAGCACCGAGTTAAGTTATGCAATGATTTACGCAGATTCGCGGTAGGTTGGTGTCATCTCTCTCTCACACACACACATGGTTGGATCTTACCTTCGCTGCATTCCCTCTGACCTGGGTAGGGTGAAAGTGGTCCTACAGATTTAGAAGGTGTCCACACTCCGGTGTTGTACTTCGCGGTTATCCTGGTCGGCGAAAGTGGATCACTCTGCAGTTCCATATGGCATCGTCGGCCTCACACGTTCACTTCGTTGGCACGTCCATGACGGTACTCGTACACTGTCGATTCCATACGAAAACTAGCGCAGTTGTAGGTCAGTCCTTCGCTGTCACTCGTACGTAGAGATACATGGCTTAGGCGTTGAGACGAACATAGGTAATGAGCCATTCGCGGTTTCACATGGACACGCATGGATATTAAATGTTATTTATTAACTTTGGTATTGACTGTTATGCACTTCGGTATTAACTTTGCTATCAATGGTTATTAACTTCTACTAATTAACTTAGGACGTTGTTCCGGACGATTGACACAGGTGGACGTGTCTGGTGTTATTCTCACATAACCACACGTATGTACACGGATGCGTTGACGACGAGGGGGAAACGACCCCCTGGGTCTACTTTGCTCTACTCCATGGCTTTAAACAATCACTCGTTTTAAAAAGTCAAGTCCAGACAACGGGGTCTGATCGCGATTCGGAGCTAGGTCGCGCGTAGCTCACACTCCGGTGTCGATTCTTGGCAAAACTGTGTTCTGGCTATCCCCGACATTTCTTTTATGCTAGATTTGAACGTGGTGACCCACTAGCCTCTGTGTTTAGGTGTCTATTTTTTCATTTTGGTGCTTTGACCGTTGTCTTCCTATCCTGATCTGTGCTAATGCCGTTCCTTAACCTCTGCTAGCAGCCCTCGTGCAGAGATTAGGCTAACTCCTCCGCTATTGTGGCTCGCACGTCCAGCGAGGCCCTCTCAACGGGATGCCCTATTGCATTGTATACAGTGTTGGATCTTTAATAATTTATTACTCCCGTAGTTCGGTTCTGATTATGCTGAAATTCTGGAATCTATACTTTCATAATGTGGTCTTCCGCTGGTTAAAATCTCATTCAATTCATTCCAGTAGTTTAGAAGTTCCTCTTTTCCTGTTATGTAAAATCAGGATTCGGGCGAAAAACGGTGGTTGAGCAAGCTCGCTTTGGCTAAAGCATTTGCTAGATATCTTTATTCGCGACGGATTTTAATATTACCTATTGTAATTAATTCTTAATAACGGGCAATTAGGTCAATTACCTTTTACTCAAGATTTGACCGTTATAAGTGCATCCGAGGTACTTGAAGCTATCCACTTGCTGGATTCTTTCACTGTTTGCTCACACATTAATATTAATTGGTTTCCGCCCTATGACCATTGCCTTTGTCTTGTTTACATTAATCTTCATCACATACTGCTCACAGCTGCTGTCTAACATACTACTCCCATGTTTATCATAGAATATATAGCCTATATATAAATACAAGAGTCAGTCACTTTTCCTGTGATTTTCTTTAGGTTGACTCTAATGCTTTTTGAGTGCACATGTCAGTAGAGTGTGCATTTGTCGTTGCTTTAGTCTTTAGTGCATATTTGACCTTCATCATCACTCATTTGTTTCCCTCCTTGTTACATGTTAAAGAAGGCCGTACCAACTCTCTGCTTGCACTAATGAATTTCGGAAAGTGATCAGTTTTTCTTTTACCACGGGCCGAAATTACACACACACGTACACACAAATATATGAATTGATGATAGATACACATATATAAAATATGACGACGCTACATAAAAATGAGTTAAAACGTCTGGTTTGTAAAATTTTTCGACACTTCCACTGTTTGGTAATCAAGAAAACCGTTATGTATAACCCGAAAGCGAAAACGGGTTTGAAAACCAAAATAACTATCTTCAAACATTAAAATCAAAACTGAAAGGCAGGTTTCAAAAACTGAAGACGAAACCAAAAACGGGTTTTCAAATACAAAAACCGGGAAAAGGATTTTGAAAACTGGATTTTGAAATGTTACTTTTGGCAGCGCTAGTAAATAATTCGTTATTAAGACATGACAAACTCATTTCATCATAAAAAAAAATATCCACAGATTAATAACAGTGTTGCAAAGTATCGGTGTGTTGACGGTATAAATATAGTAGAGTACTTGATCTGGCAAATGTGAGTAATTTGTCACGCAATATTCCATTTTAAATGCCACAGCATTTAATCTATGGCTTCGCAAGTACCAGGCGGTTTTTCGAGGAGCTCATCGATTAATCAATGTCTGAGGCCACACGAAGAATTGAAGCTAATAGCGATGAACTTCACAGATTAGCTTAGAGGTCGCGAAATGCAGTGTGTGATTCGTTCAAGGTTTGTCTAGATTTTCCCAGCATGCATCGCCTGTCCTGCGTAACTTTTTGTGTTCAACCTCGCCGCAAAGTCTGCGATTGAATAAATCTGTGAAGGCTGAGATTTCAGATTTCAGGTGGTGGTGTTTTTTGTTACTAAGTTTTTCAAACATTTTGTTGTTTGTCGTTCAGCGTTAAGTTGCTTGTAGTTTTCGCGCTGGTGACAGGTTAAAGTATGGGCTCTAGTTCAACGTGAAATATGTAGTGTTAATCTTGCCCTACACGATTTCAGAGATTTTCAGAATCATTTATGGCAATGCACGAATCACACACATATACACAGAGACAGAAAGAAAGGGATACAGTAGATATGGAAATAGATTGGTTGATTTGGTGTTTAAGTCCACTTTACGCACAGTTACTCGGGACTGGACCTAGAGTTTAAAGTGGGATCCGAACCTATGTGCCTCCACCGTGTATCGAGAGAGAGAGAGAGAGAGAGAGAGAGAGAGAGAGAGAGAGAGAGAGAGAGAGAGAGAGAGAGAGAGAGAGGTTAAGATAGATAGAAAGAGATCGGTAGATATACAGAACATTCCCTGACATTCGCTACGAGACTCGGGGGCAAGCGGCCCGGCATCAGCGCTTGTCTCCCCCCGGTGATCGGGTCCGCGACAGTCGCACGCTACAGTCTGTTTTTTCGCTCTCCCTGCCTTCGCTCTCTTTCCCTTTCTGTTGACGTTGCAGACTGACACCAGTATAATCCTCCCTCGGAAGTTGTGTTGTGTTATGTTCGTGTGTTGAAGATTGTGGCTTAATATGGCACCACAAAAGTTTACATTACAACAAAGGATTTATCTTGTCGAGTGTTACTTCGGAAAGAGGAATTGTGGAGAAGCGCGACGACGTTTTGCAACGAAATTTCCTGGTGTTCCCATTCCACATAGGACCACTATATTAAACCTCGTAAAAAAAGTTTAGAGTAACAGGGTCAGTTCTGAATAAAAGTGGAAAGAAAATGGGGAAATCTAAAAAATAAAGTATACAATGACAATCCGCACACCATCCGTGAGTTAAAAGAGAGTATTGTACGAGAAATCGGGAGAATTACAATAGACGAACTTGCACGTGTAAATGCCAATTTCCTTGGGAGATGCCAGGAATGTGTTGCAGCAGAGGGACATCATTTTCAACACCTTCTGTAGTCAAAGTTAGTACACAATATGAAAACTGTAATTTGAATAACCGACTCTACCGACTGTCGCGGATCCGTTCACCGGGAAAGACAAGCGCTGATGCCGGACCACTGGCCGCCGAGTCTCGTAGCGAATGTCAGGGAATGCTCTGTAGATGCAAGGAGATAGAGAGAGGTGAATGGAGAGAAATGTATAGAGAGAGATGTATGTATATATCTATGGGGATACGTGTATAAGGGGAGAGAGGAGAATGAATAAGGGAAAGATTTATTTATTTATTTATTAACCAATCGCCTATAACAGAGCGAATGCTCCAATTACAATAGGCATTACAATTTGCTATATACAATATAATTTACATAAATATATAAATACAGGAATAAGAACCAGGCTCTGATTTAGGGTTGGCTGTTGCGAAGGGCTGGACGTCTCCTGAACAATACGTTATGTAGCACGACACGAAAAAAAAAAATCGAACTCATGACCCTTACAAACGAGGAATCCTGGATTTGAATACAGGTAAGGAATGAATATTTGTGCCCTTTCATTTCATTGTTCATTGGCTCATCCCCATCGCTACGATTAACCAACATACGACATTAAATAATCAAAATCAATTTTTAAAAATCCACCACTTCCCCCCCCCCCCCCCAATTTGGTGTGAAGATTAACAGAAAAGTAGGTACACTATGTAAAATAGATTTCTAAATCGTTCATTTATATTCTATCTCTCCAAAAATTCCCATAACGCCGCGCATGTAAAGATACTCCTTCTGAACAGCTCGTGGGCCCAATACCCAGTGATGAATTTAGGAGGTGGCCTTAAGGGGGGGGGGGAAATCCCCGCCGGAAGTAGAAAAGCCACTCCCGATAATTTCAATAACCAACATATTTAGACTATGTTGACTTTCACTTTCTTTCATTAACTTGAATATACCGTAGAACGTACTTTTTGTGGCTTTTTCGTAATAATAAGCATAGATTCATTACTCTTTATAATTAAAAGTAAAAATAATGAACGAATTTAAATAAAACTCCATTTCAATGACACTCAGTAATGCATGGGCGTAACTTGGGCCTAATTTTGAGGGGGCAGAATCAAACTTGGGGCATAATTATGAGGGGATAAAATTGGTAAATTTCTTATATCGGACAAACGGATTTCTTCAAATTTACAGGAGAAATTACTTACCGAATGCAGTTTCTTTATACTTGTGGAAGTTCGGGGAAGTGTTTTCTCGCATCGTTCATTGAATTTTGCCGGTAAATCATCTATTTTTCGATAGAAATGTGTGACCGATGCACGAAAGCTGTTGCATCCATTTCCTTCCAGCCGGATGTTGCCTGTGTGTGATGACGTAATAACAGTCAATGCCGGTCAGTGTTTCCAAACACGTGTTTTTGTAACTGAAGAAGGTACGTTTCCGCAAATTATTTGTGGGGCTATGTGTCAATGGTTCGTGGGGCTATGCGAGAATGGTGTGTGGGGCTACGCATTTTTTTCTAAACCAATTTTTAACTATTGTAACCTAAACGTGACCCAACCTAACCTAACCTTACCGGAAATGGTTCGTGGGGCTATGCGTCAATGGTTTGTGGGGCTACGTAGGTATTTTTGGGTGCAGTGGGGTGGAAACACTGCATGCCGAGTACGGCAGTGAAACTGTGACCGCCATTTTGCGTGTTACCGAAGGCAAAAAGAAACGAAGAAAGCTTACTCGATATGTCACAAATAGAGCTTATTTCCGTGAAATAAGCGAAATGCCACCTTCAACAATGTTTCTCAATATTCAAATTAAATGAAGTAGCAAATTTCAGCCGTTTGTCCGATATAAGAAATTTACCGATAAAATCGAACCTGAGGCTTAACTTTGGAGGAGGAGACTCGAAAAAATTTCAATCCCATAAAAACAGCTTCCAGGATTACTTGCTAAATAACTGTGACGTTTGCGAAATCACAAATATTACTCTTTATTACTTTGCTCGTCAGGCACCCTAACTTGCAAATTTTGATAAACAAACCTGTAAATTTTGGGGAGCAATAGCCCCCCTTGCTCCTGCCAAGTTACGCCTATGCAGTAATGGACACGTGTAGAGCGGCAGGCTGGTGTATTGTAAGTTTCCATTGTTGTAACGAATTTCAACTTCTTGCAGCTATTTTAACAGTTAGTCGCTGTGGAATGCTGGTGATTTGCTTGTGCAGTCTTGCAGAAATTTATGCTTAATTTAATTTAATTACAAATCAGAGGTAAGGGGCAATTTAAAGATATTAGTATGGAGTTTTTTAGTATTATAATTTGATGCGTAAGACACCCCCCGTGAAGTTTAATATCTACCCGGAGCAGGCACGTATCTAGAAATACATTTCAGGGGGGTTCCCACCAAGTGTCTCAATAATAATAATAATAATTAGAATAATTATATTAAATTAAAATGATATAATTAAATATGTAAATTGATTAATGTATTATGTGCCGCTGTAGCTCAGTCGTTAGGGCGTCTGACTACCATGCGAGGGATCCGAGTTCGATCCCCGTCGTATAAAGTGGGTACCTGGAGGAAACTCTGGGGGGCAATGGCGGCCAGGGGCGTGATGCTGATCACATCACCCCACCTTCGGCCATGATCAAGAAAGTGTGGGGCCCTAACCCCATACCCCCTATACGCTTTCATGGCGTGGTGCATAGCACAGGGGAGCACTTTACCTTTTTAATTAATATTGTATTGCCATTATTACATGAATAGGTAAAAAGATGGTAAAAAAATATATATACAGCATATATTCATTATTTAGAGCATGTGTGTAGTTAAGATCGCCAATATTTGTATAAAAACAATGCCCTGGCAAGGAAATTAATGTCAAATAGATAAAGTATTGGGTAGTGATTGAATAACAAAAAAGGAGTTAGAAACAATTGTAATATCCAAAAATAATTTCACGGTGATCACTTTCAATTGCCTATTACAATTGACGAAAGTAAAGTTGCTAATTAATATTCTATGCACATTATCATGAGTAGTAGTGTTCAAAAATATTTGGTACTGTCCTCCAAAGAATTCAGGACAATTGCAATGGCGGACAATTGCGATGAAGCTCAAATCACGGACAATTGCTTGATTTTTTAAGTCCACTTTGTGCACAGTAAGGCTAATCATGACTGGACCTACAGTTTAAAGTGGGATCCGAACCACTATGTGCCTCCGCCGGGTATCGAACCCGGGATCCCTTGATTAACGGACAATTGCGATGGATTTTGACGGTGAAGGTCATTTTACAAATTAATCGTAGGACAATTCCGATGATCAGGATGACTAAGCCACAGGTGCACCTAACCTAAAAGTGGTTGTAACATGAGTATTACCGTGTAAATTGTCCATGACTGTTTTCAATATTTTTTTCTCTTACATCCATGTGTTTTTAACCCATGGATTTTTATGTATACTGGTGCAGAAGTTGTAAACAGATTTTCTTGAGTTTTATTTTAATTCTTGAAGCTCTTATTGGGTCAAATAAAGTTCACGAACATGGTGATGGACAATTTATAAGGTAATACTGATGGATCCCACTGTACGTTTACAAACTACCTTGCCAGTCTCAAGCCTGGAGAAAGTGTGAGAGAAATCAGTGTTCTATTCGAAAATATCAATATATCACATAATTCTCTTGTAAGAGGTATTGATTGATTGATTGATTTGCTTTATTTTACTTCGCTTTTTGTGCTACTTTTGGCTAATTTTCGAAGATGTGGATGAGTGATGATATGATGAAATTGATGAATGGACACTCACACAACATCCATACCCAAGCCAGGATTCGAACCCGGGACCCCTGGCATCGTAACGCCCCTGGTATGTGCTAACCACTTCGCCACGGGGACCGGCTATAAGAGGTATTGTACGGGGTGTTAAGTCACCCTTCAATTTGATAGAAGATTTAAAATGTTATCGCAATTGTCCACCTGCCGTTTCACTGGTAACTGTCTTCAGCGCAATTGTCCACCTGCCCTTTCACTGGTAACTGTCTTCATCGCAATTGTCCACCTACCCTTTCACTGGTAACTGTCTTCATCGCAATTGTCCACCTGCCCTTTCACTGGTAACTGTCTTCATCGCAATTGTCCACCTGCCCTTTCACTGGTAACTGTCTTCATCTCAATTGTCCGGCTACCCCTTCAAAACCGTATGAACAAAATTCCAAGCCTTTCAATAAGTTCAGCAAAAATAAATAACCATCGATTATATAACAAATACTAAACAATTACATTTTGATTATTTAATTTTTTATTACTTGTTAAGTCTATCGGGGGGAGGGTGAACCTTCTAGACCCCCCCTAAATACTTCCTTACCCCGGAGGAAAGTAAAGCCTGGATCACACGGAACTGGATTTCCAGTAGGAATACCCTAGTTGGCGCTGGACTGGCTACCCATTTGCTAATTTTTGCCTCACATGATACTTATTACCGCGTACTTGTCGATAGACTTTTGTTCTCATAAGACATTGCAGACAATCTGTAAAGATGGACGAGCAATTTGAAGAATGTTGTAGGAGAATTACTGCTTTGTGCTTTTATGAAAATTAAAAAAATAAAAGTATGGACTAGAGATTGGCTCGAAAAAATATGGTAATCAATGCGTACTGAACAAGCTTTTTAATTAACTCGGGTATGCATATTCAATATTCATACATGAGATTCGAAGGATTAATTCACAAATTTTAAAAAATCAAACATTTAATTTTCGTTTTCGGCTAATCATATTTGTCAGCTACACATCTCATCGCTCTGCATAAATACCTAAATATTAATGAACTGAACACGAATGCACTGCACGTCATCTCTTTCCCTTTTTTATCGATAAAACAGCCAACACTCGGAAACCACAGACAAAAGTCTTCCCTTTGCAAACTCACAGATTATCATCACATGGCCAAACTTTGCTCTGATTGGCTGTTCCACAGAATCCAGTCGAGGAAAGCCAGTAGCAATTAGAACATGTCCTATTTCTCCAAACCAGTCAAGCAGCCAACCAGGCAGCCATCACATCCGGGCAGGTAGCCAGAACTGGATTTCATGTTCCGTGTGGTTCGGCCTTTACTGGATTTAAAACCCCTTCCTCGTAAATACGCCAGTCAATGTGGATTTTAATTCAGAGGGCATCAACCCTCACTACACAGTCTTATCAGGGAGATATAGAGAGCGGAAATGAATCAAAAAGGGGTGCAGGAAATGGATATTCTCTTTCCCCCTTCCAGTATTGTGTACGGAGCCACGTGCGCACACGGCGGCTCTCTTGCACCTGCCGAAGAAGGGAAAAACAAATTAAACGGCAACTCTGCAGTGGTGCCAGGCAGAGCGAGCGGGTGGGTAAATCACACAGTCATCGTTCTGCTTAGCACAATCGACCCTCCCTCACACGGATAGGGTTGGTTGCGAGGTGAGTCGAAAAAATGCAGCTTGCTTTGTTTCCTTTCCTTGAGGTTTTCAAGCTTCGACTTGCATGTTCCCTGTTTCAAGCAGCGGCGATAAATTTCTCAACCCCTTCACTGTTCAAGGCTCCACTCAACAGAACCCCCGTTTGGGCCGTTGCGATAAATAAGCTGGTTTTATGGCCGCTTTGTACTTCTAACCACTGTTATCGTGAATCACTTGATATCACGCTTTGTAACTCTCTCTCAGTTAACTAACACTGCACAAAACCCTTCACTTCATTTGAAGAGAGGCATTAAACTGTTTTTTTCGTTCTTTAACGTGTTCCCTGTGCTAGGCACCGTGTCATGGTTGAGTGGAAACGGACCAGTCTGGGAGGGTGCTCCGGGAGTTTTTTGATCAACCCCACCTTTGTATTCCGCTACCACTTGCGTAAGGATAAATATCACTATATAATTATTCACTGATATTAATTTCCTTTTTACATGCCAGAGGGTCGCTCTTCGATGCTTGAGTGTCTCAGCCCCCTCCTGCCACATCCAAGCAGCTTACGTGGGAAATCTTCCGCCGTAACCGAATTGCGCACATTTTAGATTCAGGATTGCGCACAAATCTCACTGACCTGTTATGCGCACAGATTTTGATCCAACGTTATGTGCCTGCACTATCGAACCCGGGATTCCTTGATTACAAGATGACGACGTTGCCAATACGCCGTCGGGGAGGGCCAACATACGGAGAAAGAAGTATATACATTTAAATGACTGTAATAATATGCATGATATATTATAAATAATTTGATGATAAGAAAACTTAGTATTAAACTACTACTAATAACAAACTTTGAATTTTGCAATATCTGCTCAAATATGTCCATCAAGAAAGACCGGATGCTAAGCAAAATGCCTTATTGTTACAGATGTCATAAAAATGAATTCATATCAGTTCATGTCATGTAATTACGGTTTCGTACACAAACGTTTATTTGGCCTATTTTCATGTATGGTGCCTATAAATGCCTATTTGCTTGATTTTCCAAATAAACTTGGCCTTGCATTAAAACAATTCAAATGTTCAGTAGTCAATATTTTCTGAATATGTTGTACTTTCCCTATGTATTGTAAAAATTCCACTTCATATTTTCCATACGTTTCCGGCAACCCAAGAAATCTTTCTGGAAGAATGTGTTCTTCTAAATTCGTGGCCTCTATTTTACACGGTCAGCGCCATCAACACCTTCATCCAATCCTTAAGCTTCCAACCACTTTCATTCAAAATTTGAAGTATCTTATCATACGCGATCAATGACTAATTAATAATTATTAATGACTGCCAAGGACTATTGTGTGCTAACAGTGTTATAGTACTCTAATCAGAATGTCAAGCATATATTATTTTCTTTGGATTCGATTCCGTTATATGAAATGTAAATCCACGTCTACTCAGGTATGTTGCTCTAAGTAAATGCTATAACTAGTGCTCGGAAGTTGAGGAAAAATCCTTTTTTATCTAGTGCCCGAAGACGAGGCCCAACATAATACAGGGTGGCTCAAAAAGTCACTTAATACCTTCGGTACAAGGCCACTGCAACGCGCAACGTGGAAATGGTGACGACCAATCGTTGCCAGGCCAAGGGGGAACCACATTGACGCCACCCGCTTCGTCGGCGGCCATCTTGATGTCCTCCATCTTGAATTCAACGTCAGAATTTTAAATGGGAAGGGGGTGATAGATATATCAAATCAGGCTAGAATTTCACGAGAAATGCAATGGTGAAGGTTTTTTCTACGTATCTTTAACCATTAAAAAGTTATGACTGAATTCTTGTACCAATTTGTTCTTTTACGAGGTGTTAGAAAAATTCCTTAAAATTTGTTTAGAGCATCGGTAATGCATCGAGATCAAAGTGACGTCTAGGGAGAGAAGTTCGCATGCCATTGCACACGATTTTAATCGGATACATCCACAAAGAGCTGCGCATTATGAATGGTTGTCGCGAACAATTACAGTGTGACGCTTCCATTAAATGAAAAGTCCTTCACAGTGACAAGGCTAATGTTTATGTTCGTAAGGAAGTTCATAAACAGAATATTCGATGCTTTTTATCTGATAACCCATTTTCGACAGATTAAAGCTGAATGGTTAGTGCTGGTAATTTAATGGTGTGGCGTGCTGTGTGGAACACGATTGGTTAGTCAATTTTTCATCAACGGAACCTTAAATGCTTAGGGCTACTTGGATTTGTTAAATAAACAGTTTTTTTCATCCTTGCTTATGGAAGAAGGTACTTTTTAAAGAGTTTTCTCAATAGGGAGGAACACCAGAACACTATGGGAACGTGGTGAAGCAGTTTCTGCCCAAAGTTAGTTATCAGATGGCATGGGTCGCATATTCTGTTTATGAACTTCCTTATGAACATAAACATTAGCCTTGTCACTGTGAAGGACTTTTAATTCAATGGAAGCCTCGCTCTGTAAATTGTTCGCGACGACCATTCATAATGCGCAGCTCTTTGTGGATGTATCCGATTAAAATCGTGTGCAATGGCATGCGAACTTCTCTCCCTAGACGTCACTTTGATCTCGATGCATTACCGATGCGCTAAACAAATTTTAAGGCATTTTTCTAACACCTCGAAAAGGAGCTAATTGGTACAAGAATTCAGCCATAACTTTTTACTGGTTAAAGATACGTCGAAAAAAATTCACCATTGCATTTCTCGTGAGATTCTAGCCTGATTTTTTATATATCATATCACCCCCTTCCCATTTAAAATTCTGTCGTTGAATTCAAGATGGCGGACATCAAGATGGCCGCCGACCACGCGGGTGGCGTCAATGTGGTTCCCCCTTGGCCTGATAACGATTGGTCATCACCATTTCCGTGTTGCGCACTGCAGTGGCCTTGTACCGAGGGTGTTAAGTGACTTTTTGAGCCATCCTGTATATGTTCATTTTGGGTCATTGTAGGCCAGAAAAAGGTGGGTTTTATTAGCTCTTTTTTAGCCTTTTTTAGGTTTTAAAGGCTTTTTCTTGCAACTTCACCTTCTTTCGACTACGTTTTCACTGCCCTTTGTCAATTCGAATCATCATCAGTTCATCACCTCTTAAACATCCTTTCTGTAGTAAAGAAATAAAAAAAAGAAATAAATATATTTGAACCATCCCTGAAACGAGAGAACAACATTTTTGGACGACTGAAGCAGTTACAGTACAAGGTCCTTTACCCGTAACTTGTCTGGAAGGTTGCGGTGTAAGTGACAACTTTCTCTTGTTTTGAAGCTTTCAGTCTTTTTACGCACTGTGTGTTCCATACCACCAGAAATTTGTATTTTTTTAATCCATTAAATATGTAATTAAAACGGAAATTATTAATTCATTTGGATCACATTTATACGTCCTTTTTCCGTTTATAGATGTTTTTTTTATATTTTTAGGTCTTTTCATAGGTTTATTTAACAGCCTATTTCCTGGATTTAGTGCCTATTTTTTGATTTTTAGTGTCTTTTTGCCTACCTATTTTGAATTTTTTAAGTGCCTAACATCCAGTCTTTAATTGTGACCCCTTGAACATACTTGTCATTTTTGCCTGTGCACTATTAATATTAATACTAGGAGCAACAAAAATACACTATTGCCTGGTATAGTATTTATTTCAGCAAGGAAGAGAGAGAGAGAGAGAGAGAGAGAGAGAGAGAGAGAGAGAGAGAGAGAGAGAGAGAGAGAAAGAAAATAGCATCTGTTCCCAAAAATAGATAGAACCGATTTAATCTCACGAACGATCGCAATACTAGGTTCAGGGCAGGCAGGAACCAATTAACAAATCGCTTCTCATTTTGTTATCTCATTACGATCCCGATTCCCATTGTTGCGTGTCGCAGCGGAATGAGAACAAACAGGTGTCCTTCCTCTTTCCTTTTTCTTTGTCCCGTTCTTTCCCGAAATTTGAAATTCTCAATTAGGAGCTTTCGTGATCACAACTGTCGTGGGTACTGACGGCGACCCCGCCACAAGTTGTAAGACTTCCACCGCAATGGAAGGATTGCTTACACTCTGTGACTGCTTCTTCGTCGAGATTTAACGGAGAGGGGAGGGGCATAATTTTCAGACGGTACACGCTAAGTTTCGTCAATTATGCTTCCATTAAATATGTGGATGAAATAATTTAAATTCTGAAAAAAGCCACTCATTGCATAATACCGATGATAATGATTAGAGACCGGATCTTAAAGGGAATTCCTTTTTTTTTTTTTCACGGATCATGTAATAAATAACAACAGTGTTGATAATTATCTCTCACAAAAAAATGCATGGTTTTGACTTCCTTTTCCCCCCTTTTTCAGCCTACATTCCCTTTTTTAAAATATTTTCCTCAACCTTAAAAGTCAGTATGGATGTAAATGGAGTACTTCCCTTTCTCTCTAATACATGAGTTTTGCCAATAGCTCTGTCCTTCTCTACCACCGCTGCGTTGCCAGATGTTACAAAATTTTCAAAACGTAAAAGTCATAATTTTGAAACAGTGAAATCATTATCCTGTAGAGTTTGTTATGCTCTGTTTAATGACGGCATTATATAACCTGTCATAAATTAATGTGATCTGAAATTTGCATAATTATGCAATTTTGCAAAACGCTTAATTTTTTTGTAGTAAATACTTCAAACGCCATAAATATCAAACCGCTTGAACAACTTCGCCAGTTTTTTTCTATGGGATCTATGGTGTTTGTAGATATGATATTCTTTGCCTGAGTGAATTAATTTGCTTACGAGGAGAGTAAATCATCAGACCGTAACACGAAAAAGTTGGTTAGCGAGAAACGTTTCGGTTCGTCGCGATACATGTGTAGACCAAGCGAGAAAAGTGTTGATCATTGTTGGAAGTTATATTTGGAATACATTGTTACTCCACCACATCTTTATTTCTTGCACAATCGTAGTTTGTTTACGTGGGCTGTCTCGCGTATCAAATTCATTGCGCGCCACCGAGGTTACAATTCAGTTGCAGGCAGATGCAAGTGCCCGACTCGGTTCGTAGGAAGTTTTGAATTTTGAATTTGAATTTAAAATTTTGGGTGCGTCAGCACTAAGGCTATTTTGCACCCGTCACATTATACGGGGTCCAGCCCCTTATCGTTACAAATCACAACTCGAACGTTGCAGAACTAAAATCATAAAATGTTAAAGTGTTCTGACTTTCGTTGAGGCTGAGACTGCAAAGGGGCACTCAGCACAAATAAGGACAAAACACAGGACAACACAAACAAAATTATACTGGCCATGGGGCCAGTCGCCAGAGCCTCGTTAGTCTTCAGTCCAGAGTGTACTAACGTGGAAGTGAGGTTGACATTTGGGTGTACTACGTGGAAGGTCACCCCTTACACCCCGGTTCGTAGGAAGTGCAGTTATAACCCTCTGCCCACAAATGTACTAAATGTGCTGGTAACATTGCAACTGACGTCATGCCTGGATCTGATTGGCTGTTATGCTCAGAGCCGCCAGGAGAAAAACGAGAACGTTTGTCTTGGGGCAACGGTCACGGGGGAATGAGCAGAGTAGCTCTGACTGTAAACGTGTATGGTAAGTGTGGCGATATGATGGGGAATTTACGTAGTGTGGTTCCTTTAAAATTCTATAGTTTATTTGTTCATTTCTTTACCCTATATTAGGTTTTTGTTATTTTAACTTTTAATTAAATTAATATTAGTTTGGGTATTGAGGAACCTATTCTTAGAATTCTCGGTCGTATGGCCGCATTCACTATACACGCATTGACCCCTAATTATTTGTCAATTTAAGTTGTAGAATATAAATTTAAGTTGCATATCATACAGTTGTGTGATTATGGATATATAAAGAAAGGGAATTTATTTACCTTTTGATTGTTACAATTCTATAAAAGTACTTTGCACTGTTAAAATAAAAAGGAAAAGATCTAAGTTTCTGGTTTTGAATTCGTAACTAATTTCCTAGAATAATGGACTCTGATAACAGCTTGCTTTCACTGTCCCTCTGTATGGTAGATCCTGCTTTATGCAGTTGAGGTTGAGCGTGTCGAATATGAGTAAATGGGCCTTTTTTACAGCTAAGTTGCACAGTGTGCTGTGTGATAATTGTGGATTGCATGTACGTTATATATTTCGTTTAATAATGGATAGAGAAGCTGAAAAAAGACGCAGTATTGGTAAGCTTTGAGGTAAAAAAACGCATAATAGTTATGCGCGTGCTAAATCACTTTCTAAAGTCAATGAATATCAGCAAGGCTGTTAAGACAACGGCTGATGTTACGGAGTGTTCTGAACGTCTTATCTACAGAATACGAAAGGAAGAAACCGAAGATTCTCTCAGAACACCGGCAAAAAAGAAGTCGAAAAGAATGGGGAAACAGAATAATGTCAGAAGGAAAAAATACGATGGAACCGGGTCCATGAAGAGAAACAGAAGATTTTTTTGGAGGATGTAACGTCATTACCACACGAGGACAGTAGTTACGCTTAAAGGTACTTGAGCTGAACACACTTTGTTATTACTTTATTTTCCGTAAAAAAAGATATCTTAATGTTTGTTTTTGCATTTATTTAATTCTGTTTATATAAAGGATACAGCATTCAACGAAAGAAGTAACAATAGTTGCGTGTATTACACATATAATGCAAATGTAAAATAGTAAATAGTTACGTCTAATAGTTACATTTACATGCAAATCTTGAGGTAAGTATCGTTTTTCCCAAAATACATCAAATACATAGATTTTGGAGATATTCTATACGATATTAAAGAAGAAAATTTGTCGGAATCATTAGCGATTAACAGCGACTCGATGCGTCTCCGTTTGTTGATATGGCAACGCCGCGTTACATTTAACCCATACTGACTTTAAAGGTTGAGACGCTCTATAGATCTTCAGCCTAAATTCCTTTTTACCCCTTCCTTGGTCCCTTTATTGACAAGATATCAAATATTTTGTAAGTCTGTTATTTCCATGAACAAAACATTCAACAATTGTCTATTTGGTGCATCTTAGAAGAAAGAACAGGCGCCTTCTACGTTACCTTACCTCCAAGAGTATTGGGAGTACTTTGCAGCGATTGTTGAAACGATGCGATGTGGGTTAACGCAGCAACAAACGCATTGCAAGCCAGTGTACTTATATGCTCGATTTAGACTTTTATTGTGAACTTATCTAGAATAGTTTTAACTTAACTGTGCGACAGTGACGACAGTATTGAGTGTCAGTGAAATGGCGAAGCCAGGTACGAGTGGCAGCAAGCTATGGAATACTGTAAGCTGTTGCAAGGAAGATTTCTTCGAAACGGATGGTAACTTTATTCGCTGTAGCTACTTTACATTAAAAAAAAAAGGAAATGAAAAATAACTATAGTTTATTTTTGCACTCCAATAAAAATATTATTTTAAATGAAAGCACAATCCATACCATTCATATATAAAAAGGAATAAGTTAATGCGAAATTTAATGTATCCATTTTTATATATGAAGAGTATATGTTGGGCTTCCATTTAAAATAATATTTTGAGTGAAGTGAAAAAAAAATAACTATAGAGTCCTTTTTCCCCCCTCTCTTTGGCAATAATTTTCCCTTTCTTTGTCCGTTTTAGAGGATTTTTTCCCTTTAAAATCCGGTCTTTAATAATGATGATCAGATAACGGATTTATATGTAAATACATATTTATGTATGGAGCTGAAATCATCATTACTTTGCGCATCATGACATGTACACTGGAATAATTCAGTTTTTATTTTCCATATTTGTACATGTTCTGGCTCATATTTTACATATTTTAGTTATTTCTACATATTGCTTCCATATTTCAGAATATGTCTCAACACATACTCCATATTCGCGCAATAAGAATATATGAAAATCGCGCCCATACAAAAATATGTGTAAATCGGACCAGTTTAAGTGTTCATTCCTAGCGACTACCTGGTCACCATGAGTCACGTTCCAATGCATTGAGATTTCCCCCCACTTTATCCTTTACAGCTTTCTATTTATCACCCTTATTACTGCTAGTGTTCAGTTCAGGTCGTACGCCTTGTGTGTTTATGTTGTTATATGTTCGATATGAAAGTGACAACGACCAGCCACGGTAAGCCATGTGCCCACTATGAAGGATACTCGTATATCGTAAAGAGAACAAAAGAAGACTGGACTGTGATTTGGCGTTGTTCGAAACAGAGATCAACCGAACCTAACCTAACTTACGAAGAGGACGGTGACATCAGAGCTTGCTTGAAAGCAATATCCTACATCCAAAAACTTGAGTTCATGACCCTAAAGTTAGAAGTATAGAAATAAAAACGTACATAATGTAAAGAGTAACTTATAAAAAAATATTGACGATGATTTAACACGCCCAAATGACAAAAAATTACTTTTGCTATTTAGCCAGTCCAAAGCCTGGATAAAGTGTGATGGGAGTCAGTTTTATTTGAAAAATATGATGGATAGATAGGCAGGGACCGTACTGGGTGCTATTTTCACTGGGGGCGTTTTACAGGACACCGCGCAATAACTACATGACCCCTTGTGACCAAAAGAGTGGGGTAAATTTCTTGCGAATAACTGACAAAGTCCGAAGCGACGTTAAACAAACAAAAGCTTAAGACGTTTTCATACTCTCCAATTGCGATAATTACAAGTTTTCTGTCATCCGAACAACAATTTTTTTCTCAATTTCACACCTCCCAACTGTTTGCGTTTGCAATTGTAAAACACTTGAAATTCCTTTTTATTTACATAGGGTGACCAGACATACTCTTTTAGAGGTTCATATACTCTATACTCTTTTCAATTTGCAAAAATCCCGAAATATACTCTTTTCCATAAAAACAAAGGTAAATATGATATTGAACAACATATAAAATCGAAGTCACACACAGAATGTTCATCGGTTTCTGAGACACGTAAGTTGGATAGTTTCTTCAAGTGTATTGGTTTGAGTTGCTGTTTTAAGTCCACTTTATGCACAGTAAGGCTAATCGGGACTGGACCTACAGTTTAAAGTGGAATCCGAACCACTTGTGCCTCCACCGGGTATCGAACCCGGGACCCCTTGATTACAAGGCAATGACGCTACCACTGCGCCATGGGGGAGGCCCTCTTCAAGTGTATTGATGGATACAGTAAGTCAATATGGTTTGGAAACTAAGGTTGTTGAATTTGTAGCAGATAATGCACCATTACATTTTGGTAGCATAAACAAGACAACATCAGGAAATAAAAATGTGCACAGAGAGTTAGAGTGCAGATTAGGAAAAAATATTTTGCCTATTTGTTGTAGGCCTCATATTCTACATAATGCAATTTCTGTACCTTGTGCGAAAATAATACCCATAGATGTTGAGAACTTGTTTTCAAAATATACAATAATTTTAGTATTTTACTATGAGAACCGAAAATTTGAAAAGGTTCTGTGAATTTATTTGGTGCCATTATGAGAGTATTTTATACCACTCAAAGATAAGATTCCTCTCTTTACTTTAATTATACGTCAGTATGAAGCGATAAAGGCCTATTTTTTGAGTGAGGAAAATGCCCCAATTGCTATGGTCAATTTTTTCAGGATGATACAAATGAACTATGGATATATTTTGTCCTCCTCCGTAGCCGAGCGGGTTAAGGCGTTCACTCGTCTTAAGATCGTTCGCTGCGGGACGGCGTAGGTTCGAATCTGGCTCTGGTCGGAATTTATTCGGCCTACGTATAGGGCCGGTGGCAACCCACCATCGTGAGGAAATTGGGGAGCTCCGAGTGAGTGAGCGTAATCCGGTCGCGAAGTCCTACAACGGCTGGGGGTTGGTCGGGCTGACCACCCGTCCCCCTAGTCTGGCTGCAGATCTCCACGCCCCCTTGGTGGCTCGCGTGAGAGGGAGGCCAGCAGTCGGTAGGTAAGCCTTGGCCCGATATTGGGCTGTTGCGCTATAGGATTGTTATGGTTATATTTTCAGCATGCACAGCTACTCCTGTTTAATGATACTATTTTAAAAATTATATTAATTAAAATTATAACAGTAATTGAAGTTTCTGTTCAATATTTTCAACTCCTACAGAATACAACAGAACTTTTTCAAATTCTCAGCAAAATGTTCACTTATGAAACTTGTAAAAGAAGGGAGTATGAAGGAGGAATATGATTTCTCTGTTTCAAATAGGTTTTATTGTGAACTGGTAAAATACTTAAAAACATGGTCACTTCATTTTTTGAAGATGTCAAGAAACCGAGGTATTTACTCCTTGACTCAAGAATTTCCTATGAACAATTCCAAGAGTCATTTTCATATATCCATCAACGAGCAAAACATAATTCAAATTCATTGGAATTTAATGATAATGATATTTTTGACACTTACTGTGCAATTTCAAAAGCCGTTGAAAAACATCTTGAAGATTGGGGGGGGGGGGAGAAAAGAAACAGTGATGGGTAAGTGGAGGTCAGTGTACAAGGATTTAGTACAGGCTGGGTCAATTTTAAAGGTGATTGTGCCTCTTATAAAATTCTTGTTTACTCTACTCTGCCTGGTACAAATGTTGATTGTGAAAAATTCTTCAGTGTTATTAAAACTTATTGGCGAGAGGAAAAAAGTACACTCCTGGTGTCAACACTCGAACAAGTAATGAAAGTGAAATTCAATGTGGACATAACCACAATAAAGGACGATTTATACATACTCAAGAAAGCAAAATCATCCCAGAAGTATGAATGATGGTGCCCAGTGGTGAGAAAGTATTTGTAATTAGCTAATTACATTAGACCCATAAGTAATTTGAATTATTAGAGTGTAGGCCTATTTTATAGGGGCTATAATAGAAGCAATAACAAATAGCCACCCTTATTTTTGTTTTCTTTTTATGTTTTGTGCATGCACACCTTCATCCTATAGACTATACTCTTTTTGGTCAACAAATATCTGGTCACCCTAATTTACAATTGTTGCCAGTAATAGAGAAAGAGGGCTCAAGCATCGGCTTCTGGTTGTTACAAACGTTATTTTGGCAACGTTGGAAGATAGTCCTAAGTCGAGAAGCCCATTGCTAACCCTACAGCAGCGCCAGAAGCAACGATATTGTGGCACACGTATGGGATTCGCTTCTGGTTTCTCTTCAAGACAGCCAGGGTAATACCGTGCGTCCATTTCGATCTTCAGCCGAGAGATCGGGAGAAGAGTGGCGGGCGAAGCTGACGGAGATGCCGACATTTGCGGCCTGTACTGCCCGCTTATTTTTATGGACATATGCAGACATTTATATAAATATTGCAAAACGATCACTAACCTGTGTTATAACACGCAAAAGTTCTTCTGTAATTCATCCAAGTTCTGCTCTTATATACACAAATAAATACGCTATAGAAACGATGGATGTTAAGAGCCACAGATAATAAAACATTTTGATCATAGTTTTGACCAGTAACGTCCTGCTTAAGTTTATATGCTTGAAAGAGTTTTGTGGCGATGGGAATCGTTTGGAGGTTTCGAATGTGCAACACTGTATCAAGATTACGCTGCAGACGAAACCGTTAAAAGTCAATGGAGTTCGTGAGCTTCCTTGCAATCCGAAATCTCCGAGCTCGAGTATTTTTTGTTCCTTCGCGACTAGATGAAGACAGAGCTGTGAATATAGTGGCGAGCAATGTAAACCAAGAGCGTGTTAATATCGTACTGTGCGCAAGAGTGTTATTCTTGGTTGTGTGTTGTGTCAGTGAGACGATTGGAATGCCAGCCGCAAGGTTCACGTTAGAACAAAGCTTTTTTTATGTATGACACGTACGTGAAAACAGACTCGTGTCGAGACGTCTGTAGGCAATTTGTACAGAAATTCCCAGGCGTTTCAACTCCACATAGAGATACGGTTAGACATCTTGTCCTTAAATTACGAAAAACTGGATCGTTAAATTTTAAGACACCTAAGCAAAAACGACGGATTCTAACCAAAGCAAAACTCGATGATATTGGTGCAGCGTTAGAACGTTCACCAAACAAACCTCTACGCCGTGTTTCACAAGAGGTGGACGTGTGAAAATCATCGGCACATACAGCCACTAAGCTACTAAAATTAAAACCGTACTCTTATAACACAGGTTAGAGCTCGTTTTGCAATATTTATATAAATGTCTGCATATGTCCATAAAAATAAGCGGGCATTACAGGCCGCAAATGTCGGCATCTCCGTCAGCTTCGCCCGCCACGCTTCTCCCGATCTCTCGGCTGAAGATCGAAATGGACGCACGGTAGTTACCAGTGGCGAAGCTAGGGCGTCAATACTGGGTAGGCTGAAAAATCTGATTATATTTTTTTAAACAGCAGGTCCATGCGTCGATTCTTGTTGGTCGCAAAAGTATCAGTTACTCTTTCCTTGAAGCCTTGATCAATAGAAAGTTCTTTAACCAGTTTTTTTTTCAATGGCTATTGCACAGAGACTGAGAGACCTTAATCTTTCATTTTTCATTGAATTACGGAGATAATTTTTTACTCTCTTGAGGGTGCTCATACTTCTTTCGGAGGAAGCTGTTGTAACAGGGAATGTCAAGACCAACTTGATAAGTTGTGTTACTTCTTTGTAGATTGTTTGAAGATCATTGCTTACTATGAATTTTAGAAGGTCTGCAGGAGGTAAATGCTTTTCTTGATCAGCATAGATATTCTTTAAATCATTTTCTAATCGTTCTTTGTTGAAAAATGTATAAGTGGACAGAAGGTTATTTAATTTCATCACAGAAAAATGTAGTTTATATCCCCCAAAGCTATTGTGGTGTAGCAATTCAACAAATTTTATCTTTTCAAGATCTCCAAAACGTATTTCCATTTGTAGAGTCAGTGGCTCCAAGATTTCGTAAGTTAAGCATCTGAGAGCCACGAAGTCTTGTTCACTTACATTTATTTCACTGCAAATCCTCTTAAGAGTTTTCAACACATAATTTCACAATATTATATTTTTATAACATAAATACACTATGTGACACACACATAAACACACGCGCGCATGCACTTGAAGTAAATTAACATTCAACAATGCAGCGCGTGAACGACGCACTTTGCACAAGAAGACTAGAAGCACAACAGGTTGGGTCTGAGGCTAGCCGCTTTCACCCAGCGAATCGGCAGTCCCCTCCCCTTACACTCCCCTTCCACCAACACAGAGCTCAGGCTGTAGCTGCTCTTTAACGCGAGGCTTACAGTTCGGACCGAACGGGCTCTCCTCTTTCTCGCCTGACTGACGAGATATCTGGAAGGATCGGCGGAACCAAACGTTCGGATTACATAGTTTAATTCGTTTTAACGAACTTTGATTGTTACAGGGTACAAGAACATTTTAATTTCAACATTTTTTGGGTAGGCTAAGCCTCAAAAGCCTCATAGGAGCTTCGCCACTGGTAGTTACAATGCCGAGACTGTGTTTGTTGTAGCTCGTGTAGTCAGTGGAATAGGCAAGACAAGAAACTCCTCGCGGCCTCACGCCCAAGCCATACGTAGGGGAAGGACGCACAGAAGCAGGGTTGGCAGTGCATACGGGCCAAACTGTCTACGCAGAAGGAGAACACAAGAAAAGTAAGCAAGAAGATCTGGGTGTTATGGTGGTAAACATACAACGGAATGACCGTGTTCTGCTAAGATGGAATCAATTTTGAACATCTTCAAACGGGGTTTGTTTATTTTCACCAATGAATACAATTCTGGTTTGAACATGTGTGCGTCAAAGGGGGTGTGTTGTTTTGAACGAGCCACTGAATCATAATGTCTTTTCGGGAGGAGGAAGAAGGCGTAGGATTTATTTGTACGTTGTGGCATGAGGCGTTGTCAACAACAACCACACTGTTTGGTGTCAAATTTGGGATCAACTTCTCTCGTAGCTACTTCTCAAAAATTTTGGGGCCGGACCCTGTGGCTGAGTGGTTAGCACATCGCGCTGCGACGCCAAGGGTCCCGGGTTCGAATCCCGCTCGGGCATGGTTGTTTGTGAATGTTCATTCATCAATTTCATCATTTCATCACCCATCCCCATCTTCGCAAATTAGCCAAGAGGCACAAAACGCGAAGTAAAATAAAATATATCAAATAAAAAAAAAAAATCAAATCAAAATTTTGGACATTCATATCATGGTGGAAATCCCCAAAAGATTTTCTAGATTTGAACATTAACCGCCAGCATGTACAACAATTACACGTTGCCCTTTAGACACCGGTGCTTTCACGGCAGTCGCGGTTCCATCCACCCAAGCTTCTTTCTTTATTGACGAGCTGTGAAAATAAATCTTGTCAACGTAAACAATGGGTCGTCCTTGTCGACGAAAGATTTTTATGGCTTTGAGGTACGATGAACGTAAACTTCTTATTTCGTCCTTTTCTATAAGCAATTGTCTATTATTTTCTGCTTTTTCCCACTTAAACTCTAGGTCACGTATTAACTTGCGCACACACCAGACACTGCCTTGGAACTCTATTCTTTGTTTCAAAACCCTTCGGATACCTTCCCCGTCCGTAAGGAGAAATCCGTGCACAACACGCCTAACAACACACTTATCGAACTCGTCTATATAACTTTTGATTTTTCGGCGAGGTCGTGTTTTATGGGGTGTATGAAAGTGTTTCTTCAACGTAGTGCATGCTTTACTTTCTATTAGTACAATTCTACTCACACTGCTGAATGAAACACCACATGCGCGAGCCACCCTCCTTTGCAACTGGGTTTCGGACATACGAACTCCCACCTCGTCTTTCATAAATGCATTGACATTATATACAATTTCTCGCCCTTGGCTGTGGATTACTTTTTCTGTCCACCGAGTTGACTTGCTTTCTCTGAACTGCAAGCTTCCATGCTAGCAAGTACGTTCGGCAACCCTGCCTGTGTTCACGATAAGGGAAGTTCGCGCATGCGCTTGCCGCGTTTCCGACCCAGCACACCGGTGGGAGAGTTTCTTGTCTCACCTCTTGTACTAATGATTAAAAAGGTAATTTTTTACAATTTTAAGTCCATATTTAACTCCATATTTTGGTAAAAATACCTAAATATGTATTTACATATCTAGCACAGTTTTACTACATATAAATCCGTCTGCTGCTGCTGCTGATGATGATGATATGCCCATAAAATTGGCATAAATGAGGTACATTACAAAACAGAAGGCATTTTTAAAACATTAAAAGCGTATTTTTATGATTGCAAAAGTGAAGGCTTCTAGGCTATAGTACAGCATGTTATTGCATTTTACTTTCTTGTTGATATTGCTTCTTTGCATATTGTTAATAACTTTCATAAAATCGTTAATAACACTAAAAATGAAAAAGTTGGAAACATGGGCGCCGCCAGGAATTTTTGCAGGAGGGGGCAAACTCAGGTAAAAAGTTGACTGATGAAATAACTGTCTAAGACCGCCAATTTTAGTTTTCTACTTTTGGGTAGGGAGTGTGTCCTGCAATTTATTTTATTATTATTCTTTTTTGTATGTTGAAAATTTAGTGCACCTTGGATTAGATGGCACTCAACTAACGTTAAAAATTATCGTGATTGTTTTTAAAGTCGCAACGACCATGATATAGTTGCCCTAATTAATGTAATTTGAATGATCAATTTTAAACAATATATTCATGGCATAAGCAAGTGTAATTTATATTCATTATTTATCTTTATCCACTATAAAATATTCATATTAAAATAGAAAACGGTTGTTTGCCGTTTTTTAACTAACAGGCAGAATGTTGTAAATTTCACGGTAACTTCCAACACTGAAGCAGGTACGTTTCATTTATGAGACACTAGACACAAAGGTAAATATATGAACACATTATAAAAATATGAGGTTGACGAAAGTACACGTCTACACTTTCTGATGGGTAATTTTCACGATACTGTTGCCATGAAGTGCAGCGAGGTCGTGTTGGTACCACATCAATGTGCTCGCAAATTTGTTGAACTCTAACGTACATCTCTGCAAATTTGTTGTCGATATCTTCACTGTTTTGTAGAATCAAAAACGAACATTCAGGAAAAAGCCATGGAGGGGCAAATGCCCCTCCTTTCCCTTATGTGGCGGCGGACATGATTGGAAAAATACTTTAGCCTTCTTCGGGATCCATTCTACCTGTCCACTAGTTTCGTTACGCCACCACACTTGTCAAAAGACGTTCTGCACAAACTCTTGAATTAGCGTAATTTGCATTAATATCTTCACATATTATTTCTGAGGATTAATCTGGTGAATTGGTGGGCCATCTCGACATTATACTCAGATTACGTGAAACCAGAAGCATTTTACAGTAATAAGCTCATTGGAGTAATGGCCAAGTTACATATATTAATATAAATGAATCGTTACTTTTGGGACACCCTGTAAAATGTATACGCATTGTAGCGGAAGGTATATTCTAAGGTAAGGTTAACGAGGGGGTATGCGGCGTATACCCTCAAATACAGCCCTGAGGAGTGGGTGTCACTGATTAGCAAGTTAGGAAAACCTTTACGCTTCCATATTGTATTAGCTTGAGTGGTGTGGCGTGACTTCCTCGAAACTAAACAATCCTACTATCGAAAATTATAGATACTCGAGTTTGGACACCAATTAAAAATTAACCAGTAAACCTACATAAAAGCGACTTACATCAAAATTTAGCTTATTCAATTTTGCGTTAGTCTATGCTAGCCAATTTATTTTTCGAGAATGCCTTCTATTTTTTATCGTCGTGAGAACAAAAAAAGGACCGTTTTTCTCTTTTAGTTTTGCAAACGAGCGCTATTTTTGAAATTGTTGAAATTGTTTAAATAAAAAACGGCTTGTCCGATCGTTGTGAAATTTTAGTGGCAGAAAGGTTTTAAACACAATTATTAATTTTCTGGTTTTCAAAATTTCTCAAAAAACCGTTATTTTCAATTTTGGCAAACAACATTAGCTTGGTATTAATTAGTCCTACAAATACAACATTGGTCTTTGCGTCTATTCTTAAAAATGCATTATCACTGTCAATTCACATTGCGAAACCGAATTTATACAGATTTTTATTCAGAGGAGTAAAGTTGTTCGCGGATCGTGGCAACACGGCACACACCGATGGCCGTTGATTCGCGGAAATTCAATGCTTGCCATACTCTGCTGAATAAAAATCTGTATAAAATCGGTTTCGTAATGTGAATTGACAATTATAATGGATTTTAACAACAGATGCAAAGAGATTCAAAACAAGACCAATATTGTATTTGTAGGACTAACCAATACCAACATAATGTTATTTGGCAAAATTTAAAATAACGGTTTTTTGAGAAATTTTGAAAACCAGAAAATGAATATTTGTGTTTAAAACTTTTCTGCCTGCACCATACTAAAATTTCATCACGATCGGACAAGCCGTTTATTATTTACAGAATTTCAAAGATAGCCATCGTTTGAAAAAAAAAGGCCCTTTCTTGTTCTCACTACGATAAAAAATAGAAAGCATACTCGAAAATTAAATTGGTTAGCATAGATTAGCGCAGAATTGAATGAGCTAAATTTTGATGTAATCCTTTTTTATGTAGGTCTACTGGTTAATTTTTAATTGGTGTCCAAACTCGAGTATCTATAATTTTTAACCCGATAGTAGGTAAAAAAATATAAATATGCTGACCAAGGCAGTAATTTATTTTATTAAAAACATAAACTAAACGTAACGTTTCAACCTTCTAGCAAGGTCTTCATCAGACTCTGTATCAAGTACAAAAGTGTAAAGGGTGACCTGAGAAAGCAAAAGTCAACGTCAATTCCACTTAGTACACTATATAGCACTACTGCAGTCTTGCGGGGAAAGGAGGCTCTGTCGCCTGAATCCACGGTCAGTATAATCCTCTCTGGTGTCCTGTGCTGAGTGCCTCTTTATAGCCTAAGCTTTTAACTAGAATATGGGAATATTTACGTTCGGAGATAGTTTTAGTTCTTGTTAAGGAATCCATGACTAGCGTTCACAGCATCGGCGTGCCCAGGATTTTCAAAAAGGAGGGGATATAGGTATTTTTTTAAGTAGTCAGCCCTCATTTTGCTAGATTTTCCTGCCTTTAACGCTCTTTTTTAGAAATACTGTACCAAAATAGGGAGTTATGACCCACACCAACCTCCCATTGGGCACGCCATTGGTTCCCAGATATTTCAGAAAAAATATGGGACACTTCTTTCTCTAGGCTACGGTGCAAAATACGTCCTTCTTCTAACGGAACGTGATATACGAGTACTTTGTTCTAAGCTCTACTACTGATTATACTATGAAAAAATTAGGGTAAGGAAACTTGTATTTGTGGATCTTTTCATATTAAATGACGTTAATTTTTTTTAATGCAATTTTCTAGTATCATTACTCATTGTCACTGATTTATAAGTTCACACTTTCTTTTCGGCATTTTCAGTTGAAAAACACAAATCACAGACAGCTGCAATAACCAGTCTTACTCACGTCTCTCATTATCACGGATAGCTAAAAGAGTTATCTAATTGCACGAAGAGTTTCGTTGTGTACGCAAAACACCACATTAGCGGAGTTTAATCGCCCTTATAATTAGATTCTCTGCAACGCTTCTAAGAGTTTCTTATAATGGAATATGTACACCTGTAGCTTACCACAGTAGGTTAAACTTCTCCAGTACGGGTGGAAATAGAACATAGTAAGGCCAGGTTGACTCAACGGTTCCTATAGTTGAAATACGGGACAAGAAGCTGTTCCGAGGACTTTTGTAGGGACAACGAGACGCTTTAACGAAAAACGGGACGTTCCCGTATTTTATGGGACATCTGGGAACCCTATCAATGACTGAGAAACACAAATCACAGAGAACTGCAATAACCATGGAGCTAAGAAGGGGAAGGAGCAAGCATCGCGCAATTTTTCTGAAGCCGGGTCACGTGACAAAACCGTAGAAGTCAGACCAAAACATTCGAAGACGCCGTAAGAAAGCATGTAATTTTTGTATTTTTGAATAAGATGTAGGAAGCAATGGTGAATGCTCAACACACGGCTGTACTAACAGAAGCGACAGGAAACCTGAAGGAATAATATTCCATAAGCAAATAAAGCTAATTATAGTTTGTTTTGTAGTATTTAAGTGTAAAGTAAACATCGAGTTTGCGTTTGTAGTTGGAGCCTACTTCCATGCTCCTTCCAGCCCGCGTGCGCTTGCAGGGGTCTTCCTCTCCGCACAACAGTTTTGCTACCTTGTGTTCTGACGTCAGACGGGAATACCTACGAGGTTAGGTTAGGCCTGTTAGGTTATGTTAGGTTCCATTAGCATATATACAATGAAAACTTATTATTTAGGCTAAGAGAACTAAACACAGCTAGCCTAACCTAACAACGTAGGCATTTAGCCTAAAATTAAAAAGCCTTCTCCCGTGACGTCAGAACACAAGGTTGCTCAAGTGTTGTGCGATAAGTGAGACCCGCTCTTGCAGCAGCCGATGCGATGTTCTTCTGTTTGTGAAGTCATTGGTTGAAGTAGATGGGGACGGCAGCATGCGGCCATCTTACTCAGACCATAAGCTCCGCCCACTGGCTTCAAAACGAAAGCAAGGAGTGATACGAGACTGCAGGCACATGACAATAACCAGTCTTACTCGCGTCTCTCATTATCACGGATAGCTAAAAGCTAATAATAGCTATACGGCGCACGCTTTTAGAAGATCATATCACTGTAGCATATACCAGAAACCCATACCTGAAAGAAGCTTGAAGGTATTTATTCATCACCGCTCTCGTCGTCTTCCTCGGTCTCCGTGTCACTGATTTCACTCATTTCCAAGTCACTCTCCTGGAGGTTAATGATTAGATTTTGCACCCTTGGTGCCTGTACTACTGGTGCTAGGTTTTGAGAGTGACATTATTTAAAATAAAAATAACACATGGAACACACACTATTGCATGAAAGGGCTATATTTAATCTTTTCACAAACTGTTCTTTGTGGCGCACGAGTGAACGATAAACGAATAATTTTACACCAGCCTTGCTACGAAAACGCTGAACTCAAACTGACCCAGACTTTCAATGTTCGAGAACGCCCAGAACAATGAAGGGTCATTGTTTATATCGAGGCGAATTTAACACCCAGAGTTTTCCCTAGACACAACAACTCAGCTGCGTCAACATGGTGGCAACGAAAAAAACAGGCGGAAGGAAATGAAAGGTGATGTTTCCCTTGTTTCTTCAAGGAACGATAACTCCGGCTGTAGGCGACGGAAATTCATGGGATTTGGACAGTCAGGTTCAAAATGTCTTTCCCCATCTTATGATGAACCTTAAAGTGGCGAGTTTTATGAAAACTTCTTGCGTGCAAGAAAAATACAGAACGCGGCTTTTAACTTCCGTGCCGCAGTCTCTTAACTGTACAACGTTGCACTCCTGCCATTGGCTGATCGCCACACACACCCTCTGCGTTGCCCCGCCCGATATCGCTTCTAAAAGCGTGCGTCGTATAATAGCTAATTACCCGAGGAGTTTCGTTGTGTCGCTGCAGTCGAAGTGCAATTCGAAAGACTTTAACTTCCAGTCCACGACTTGAAGACCGCGCTCCAAGACCATTCTCGGAGGATTCTCGCTTCAAGCACGGTCTTGCACCTTTCGGACACGGACTATGACTGTATTAGTTTTAAATTTAAAAATTTAATGAGGAAGTTTTAGAAAGTAACTTAGTTACAGTTAGGCTACTGGTATTTGAAAATCAACTGTAAGATACTGCTAAAACTTTTCTTGCAAACATATTACACAATCAATGATCATCAACATAGCTCTCTTTCCCTTGTGGAATGGTGAAGCTTCATCACGAGACAGATTAAGTTATTTACTTTTCCGTGCTTCGACATGCATGCAAAAGCACTCAGCTATTGTCCTTGTGACGACGGCTGTGTTTGCCCTGGTACCTTCCATGCTTATCTTCTTTTGTCAATAGACACAATCGGAAATTATACCTTCCTTCATTCTATTGCGTGATGCCCGTGAAAAGGCAGTCACACTTGAAGGAGATAAATCAAAACTCGAGATTTCTAGCAAACAAGGGCAGACCAAACATCATTAATCTGATACAAGCGCACTGTCCTGCTCATGTAATAACGTAAGGAAAGGCAGTTACGGATTCAAAGATCACAATAAAGCAGTTTCACATTTGTATAGGTACGAGACAGTGGCGGCGATTGGGTTCCAAAACCGGTGGGCAAAGACAGTCTTTTGTAGATAAGGTTTAGCATAGTGCGGGGACAAAAGTGGCGAAAATTTGGGGGGGCAACTTCCCCCTTTTCCCCCTAATCGCCTCCACGCGAGACATGGGCGTCGTCAGAAATTTTTGTAAGGGGGGCTAGGTCACTGAAAAACCTGATTAGTAGAAATTTTAAGAATAATTATTATTATCACTGTTATAACTGTTATTGTACAATAATAACTATTATAACTTAATTACACATACCAATGTCATTCCAAACTTATTAATATTATTATAAATTAGAAGACTTTGCTCCTCGCTCCATAAGATGAGTGCAAGGGCGCCGACTTTCCAAAATTTCTGTGGGTGCATATCAATGGCGGTTAGATCTGTAATTATCAAGTATTGTATACTTTGAACAACTTACATGCGCAATGATTCCAAGAGGCAATGATATTATCAACACGTTACTAAAAGAAAATACCACATTCATACAAATTGGGGTGTAAGGGGTGACCTTCCACGTAGTACACCCAAATGTCAACCTCCCTTCCACGTTAGTGCACCCTGGACTGAAGACTAACGAGGCTCTGGCGACTGGTTCCATGGCCAGTATAATTTTGTTTGTCTTGTCCTGTTATTTTGTCCTTATGTGTGCTGAGTGCCCCTTTACAGCCTCAGCTTTTAGCGAAAGTCAGAACATTTTAATATTTTATGATTTTAGTTCTGCAACGTTAGAGTTGTGATTTGTAACGATAAGGGGCTGGCCCCCGTGTAATGTGACGGGAGCAAAATAGCCTAAGTGCTGACGCTCCCAAAATTTTAAATTCAAAATCAAAATCAAAATCATACAAATTAAAATGAAGAAATCTTCATAAATGCAAATAATTTTAATTGTATATCAGAATGAACTATGCAAGGATTTTGTTGTGAACAGAAACTACAAAATGACTAACTTTATGTTCCAAATAATAATAATAATAATAATCATGACATGTTAACTTTCAATATAAAACACATTCCTTCTTACGTCATTTGCACTTCTGAATTTGTTTGCAATTTTGGTAATGTCAATATTTTTAGTCATTTCTTTCTGAACATGCAAAATTGCCAAATCATTCAATATTATTTGGGTCATTGTTGACCGCAAAATTGTTTTCAATCGTCTAAGTGCTGAAAATGACCGCTCAGAGGTACAAGAAGTAACAGGTATAGTTAAAATCACCCATACAAACTTCACAAATTCTGTGAGCATTTCCCGCATGGGACCACTGTTTTCTCTACTTAAAATATTTGTAATGTCTCACAAGTTGGCCACTTTTTCTTTGTTCGTTCTGCACACATCTAGAAACATGTCCCTGTGCAATGTTAGCTTGTCTTTATCAAAGTCTGTCCCATCTCAATGTTTTAATTGCTTATTATTTGTTGATACTGGCAAGTGAGAAATATTTATTTTATTTTGTTTTTATCAAACTAAAAATCTTGTGGGTGCGGCGCACCCACAAGATTATTTATGTGGGTGCTCGAGCCCCGGAGCACCCACGTAGTCGGCGTGCATGGATGAGTGCATATCCAACATTACTGTTTTCTATTATTATTTACATTTCATAGAGTTAGTGTATTGAATTTCATAGTTATTGTATTTTGTTATTAACTTGCCACACCTCATTCGAGAAAAGGCTTTATGTTACGGGAAAAGTTTACTCATAAAGTTTATCTAGTGTGACCTCTTAATAAAACTATATTTTTCGGAATTTTGAAAACTGTAGGATAATTTATTATTTGGATTAAATGATAGAATATAAAAATAAAACCTGGTTCTTGTATTGTACACTATCCTATTTTTTTTTCGATTTAATGCACTTTTGCTTGGGTCATTATGTTCGAAAACTAATTAAATAAACTCTATTTATGTTATTAAAAATAAAAATAAGAAGATTTATGCTTCTTTGGAACTTGAAATGAACTATGCCAATTTCCAGGGGCGGTCGACGGACTCTTTCGACCCCCTTTTGCCGACGCTCATGGTGCCAGAACATACGCTACTACTACTAAATGCAATGATAACATTTTTTTCTGCATTACAACAATTGTTGTCAACAATACTATAAGTATAGTCAACGCGCTAGCTACGTTAACGACCGGCTGGCTTTGAAGTCCACGAAGCGCGCCCACCAGCTGCAACAATCACATTCAACGCAAAGTGTTGCCACACATCTACTCTACGCCACCTTGTCCCTCCTCCTTCCCACGGTCTCCACATTGAAGTTGCAAGTACGGCAACAGCGTATCCGCAGTCATGTGACTGAGACTCCACGTGGAGTACACGACCAGAATGACAGCTGCGCCCATTGGCTGAAGGTTGAGTGTGATTGGACGAAAACAGCTCGCCCGCTATTTATCCCCACCCACTGGCTGTAAATGTACACTTACATCAACCCAGAGTGGTGCACTGGATATTCGCTTATTATTTACATGGTACATAACGTAAACTACACTAACATTAATTTAAGACACTGTACTGAAACTAGGGATGGCCAGATCCGGATCCTGGCGGATCCGAAATCCGGATCCTAAGGATCCGGATCCTAAATTTTTTCGGATCCGGATCCGCGGATCCGGAGTTTTCAGATCCGGATCCGGATCCAGAACTTTCGGATCCGGATCCAGAACTTTCGGATCCGGATCCAGAATTTTCGGATCCGGATCCAAAACTTTCGGATCCGGATACGGAATTTTCGGATCCGGATCCGTCTTGCCATCCCACATGCGCTTCTTTGGAAAGTAAGAATGTGCTTATAACATATTGTTACCTGCTAATATACATATATATATATAATATACATACATACACATATACATATAGTGTGTGTGCGCGCGTGCGCGATTTGTAATTAATTAATATACTTACAAGGGAGGTCTAAGTCTCCCCCTCCGATTTCCATGAAACTTGGCAGGTGTATAGAGCCCCCCCCCCAAGTGTCAAGGTGAGGAGAAATTGAAGTGGGGATCTGACCCCGAAACCACGTAAATATGGCATAGGAAGAAACAGGGGGCATAGGGCCTCTCTATACTCCTGTCAAATTTCATGAAAATCGGAGGGGAACACAGTGGTCAGATCCCCACCTCAATTTGTCCTCATCTTGACATTTGAGAGGATTTTGCCCCCTAGAACAGATTTTTAGCCGAAACAAAAAGACACGTATTTCTTCCTTTGGGCCCGTTTATACACACACCTCCTAAGTTTCATGGAAATCAGAGGGGGACACAGGGGTCAGATCCTCACTTCAATTTGTCCTCATCTTGACATTTGAGGCGGTTTTGCCCCAAGAACAGTTTCTTAGCTGAAACAAAAAAACACGTATTTCTTCCTTTGGGCCCCTCTATACACCTGCCAAGTTTCATGGAAATCGGAGGGGGACACTTAGATAACCTCCCTTGTTAGTCTTACACTTTGTAATTATATAACACTGCATATATTATAATGTTTTATTTTAACAACTGTATAATTTTTGTATAACATTTCTATCTTGTTAAATGTGTTAAAGGTTTCATCCTGGAATGGAATGTCTCACATTTATGTGTGTTTTCATTTCAAATACATTCGAATAAATACAGATTCGTTTCAATGGCATTTACAAAATCACTTCTGACATTTTATGTTAAACAAGTTAGATTATTTTTGTGCACGAGTGTGTTAGCCGATGCGTAGCAAAGTATTTTAGGAACAACACTTGAAAAAAAAATCTTGTAGGACTAACTAATGAAAAATTTCTCTGTAATCGAAGATCATAATACCTTTTAAGGTGTGGTAATATTATAATGGGATTGAGATACGAAACTCTCGGATCCGGATCCAGATCCGGAACTCTGGGATCCGGATCCAGATCCGAAACTTTCAGACCCGGATCCGGATTCGAAACTTTCAGACCCGGATCCGGATCCGGAATTTTCGGACCCGGATCCAGATCCGCAACTTTTGGATCCGGATTTTTCGGATCCGGATCCGTTTGGCCATCCCTAACTGAAACGAGTGCAATTTTTTAGTTGTATTGGTTCACGCCTAGATGGAAAAACAATTCAATTCACAATAAAAATGTGTAGCATTCTTTTCCTAGTAAAAAAAAGTAGACAAACACGTGACGATGCGAGACAAAGATAGTAGGGGAGACCGGATATAAACGTTACACTCAATTTATTTCAGGGTTCACAGAAGGCAGCACCTTCTTGTCGCTAAAACATATGCGTCTTGTTGAGTTCCAGTCGCGAGTGAAATTTCATGACTGTTCAATATTTTTCTGCAAAGTTATCGTAAAAAAGCGTTTTTCTTAGAATTGTTGAAAAATCTCTAAACCCCTACATTTTTCAACCAATCGCGAGAATATCCAAACATTTTGTTTGACACTTAGAGCAAAATTGTTCTTAATTGTAAGGAAGATTACGAGACAGATACTGAGAAATGCATAGTTAGAGATCGGTTAGTTCATCGAAATATCCAACCTAACTATTCTATTTTTTGGGGAGCAGAAAAAGGTTTATAGTATCCTTGCCTTGACTCATCTCACCAAACAGGACGTTAGGTGCCGGGGCTTGCCCCGAGTTGATAGCTGCCTGGAGATGAGGCCTGCTCGAAAAAGGTTTATAGTATAGGAAGATTACGAGGCAATTCTCACACTTCTTCAAAGTTGAAAACTGAACTTTAAAAAAATTAAACTCCATAGTGTAACGGTCTTTTAAGGGCCAGGGCCTGCCAAAGCGGCTTTTTAATTGGTTGAATCGTGGTCAGCACATCGAGTCTAGGGATGGCCAAACGGATCCGGATCCGGATCCAAAAGTTACGGATCCGGATCCGAAAGTTCCGGATCCGGGTCTCAAAACTTCGGATCCGGATCCGGGTCCGAAAGATTCGGATCCGTGTCTGAAAGTTTCGGATCCGGATCCGAGAGTTTCGTATCTCAATCCCATTATAATATTACCACACCTTAAAAGGTATTATGATCTTCGATTACAAAGAAATTTTTCGTTAGTCCTACAAGAATTTTTTTCAAGTGTTGTTCCAAAAATACTTTGCTACGCATCGGCTAACACACTCGTGCACACATGTCAGAGGTGATTTTGTAATTGCCATTGAAACGAATATGTATTCATTCGAATGTATTGGAAATGAAAACACACATAAATGTGAGACATTCCATTCCAGGATGAAACCTTTAACACATATAACAAGATAGAAATGTTATACAAATATTATACAATTGTTCTACAGTTACAGTTTTACAAATTAAAATAAAACATTATAATATATGCAGTGTTAAATAATTACAAAGTGTAAGACTAACAAGGGAGGTTATCTAAGTGTCCCCCTCCGATTTCCATGAAACTTGGCAGTATAGTGGGGCCCAAAGGAAGAATTACGTGTTTTTTTTCAGCTAAAAAACGGTTTTAGGAAAAAAACCTCAAATGTCAAGATGAGGACAAATTGAAGTGAGGATCTGACCCCTGTGTCCCTCCGATTTCCATGAAACTTGGCAGGTGTATACTGAGGCCCAATGGAAGAAATACGTGTTTTTTGTTTCAGCTAAAAAACTGTTTTAGGGGGCAAAACCACCTCAAATGTCAAGATGAGGACAAATTGAAGTGAGGATCTGACCCCTGTGTCCCCCTCCGATTTCCATGATACTTGGCAGGTGTGTGTATAAACGGGCCCAAATGAAGAAATACGTGTTTTTTTTTGTTTCGGCTAAAAAACTGTTTTAGGGGGCAACCCTCAAATGTCAATATGAGGACAAATTTAAGTGGGTATTTGACTTATGTGTTCCCCTCAGATTTCCATGAAACTTGGCAGGTGTATAGTGGGGCCCAAAGGAAGAAATTTTCGTTTCAGATAAAAAACGGTTTTAAAGGGCGAAACCCACTCAATTGTCAAGATGAGGACATATTGAAGTGGGGATTTGACCCCTGTGTCCCCCTCCGATTTCCATGAAACTTGGCAGGTGTGTGTATAAACGGGCCCAAATGAAGAAATACGTGTTTGTTTTGTTTCGGCAAAAAATTTGTTCTAGGTGGCAACCTCATCTCAAATGTCAAGATGAGGACAAATTGAAGTGGGGATCTGACCCCTGTGTTCCCCTCCGATTTCCATGAAACGTGGCAGGTGTATAGAGGGGCCCAAAGGAAGAATTACGCGTATTTTTGTTTCAGCTAAAAACTGTTTTAAGGGGCAAAATCCACTCAAATGTCAAGATGAGGACAAATTGACGTGGGGATCATCTGACCCCTGTGTCCCCCTCCGATTCTCATGAAATTTGACAGGTGTAGAGAGAGGCCCTATGCCCCCTGTTTCTTCCTATGACATATTTACATGGTTTCGGGGTCAGATCCCCACTTCAGTTTCTCCTCATCTTGACATTTGAGGGGGGCCTCTATACACCTGCCAAGTTTCATGGAAATCGGAGGGGGAGACTTAGACCTCCCTTGTAAGTGTATTAATTAATTACAAATCGCGCACGCGCACACACACACTATAAATATATATATATATACATATGTATATTAGCAGGTAACAATATGTTATAAGCACATTCTTACTTTCCAAAGAAGCGCATGTGGGATGGCAAACGGATCCGGATCCGAAAATTCCGGATCCGGATCCAAAAGTACCGGATCCGGATCCGAAAGTTTTGGATCCGGATCCGAAAGTTCTGGATCCGGATCCGAAAGTACCGGATCCGGATCTGAAAGTACCGGATCCGGATCCGAAAAATTTTAGGATCCGGATCTTTAGGATCCGGAACCAACCGGATCCGGATTTCGGATCCGCCAGGATCCGGATCTGGCCATCCCTAACGAGTCCCGTCGCCGCTGCCTTCTGGCTCTCCAGACCTGAACCCAATACTTCTTTTCAAGTAGCTCCCCATTTGTCCTCACGACGCTGGGTCAACGCCGACATTTTTTAGAGTTTCCACCGGAAATTGAACCCGGGACCGCTCACACTAAAAGTGAGAGCGCTAACCATAAACTGGTAGTTCCACGTCATTCTCTTCCTCTGTTTTCTCATGTCAGTTTTTACTCATACTCTCACTGTCTCTCCTTCAGGATAAACACAAACATCCATGTCTCACTCAGGATTCGAACCCGGGACCCCTGGCGTCGTAGCGCGCTGAGGTCAACACACCATTTGGCTACTCAAGAGTCCCAGCAATTGAAAAGCAGGATAATTCTATTTCATTTCTATAACGTTCGTTGCTATGCTCACGCGCTCATGCGGGTGATTGCGAAAGTAGTACACAGTGCAGTACTCCCAACTTTTTGACAGGATGTTCGCCAAGTATCGTGAAGCGTTAAATGGAGACTAGGGGCCAGATCATGATATCGGCGTTATATCGTCTCCACGATATATATCGCCAAATATCGTGACAATATATCGCTGACACGATATATATCACTAAAATGTCGTGACGATATATCGTCAAATATCGTGATGATATATAGCCAACACGATATATATCGCCAAATATCGTGACGATATATCGCCAACACGATATATATCGCCAAATATCTTGACGATATATCGGTAACACGATATATATCGCCACATATCGTGACGATATATCGCCAACACGAATTATATCGCCAAAATATCGTGACGATATATCGTTTAGTTGATATCGCCTGGACGATATTTTTTCAATATCGCGATATATCGTCTGGACCTTAATAGAGACCATATTTCCTTTGCCTTTCGATTGCGTTTCCATTAAATATACGATGAAAGCATTTAACTTCTATAAAAATTTAATTCATAGTATAATACTGATGATAATGATCTTATATACCCATAATTTTCACGAAAGAGGCATTTTACAACAGAGAAGACGTTTTGAAAATAAAAATATATGAATGCATAACATGTTATTGTATTTTCTTTTCTTGTTAATATCGCTTTTGTGAATTATTAGCTTGTTAAAAACTAAAACGACATATTATCTCGTTCTGTTTCCCCTCCCTGCACAATGTTCAAAATTTTCTGGCACCAGTTGCGGCGATAAAGGTTCCTCAGACCCCACGGAACCTTTCACTGAATGCGCAGGGTCACCAAGGCGGCAGAAAAATGATAGGAGATGGTTGCAGGTAATTTTCAAGGAACTTATTTGAAATGCAGGTTGTCTAAAGGCTAGCAATTTCCGATCGAAAAAATAATTCCCACTCCAACACCCCTCAAACAACAAAATTATTAAAACGCACTCTATTTTATGAAAAACTCAATATGCTGGCCAAGGCAGAAATTTATTTTATTATAAAACATAAACTAAACGTAACGTTTCAACCTTCTAGCAAGGTCTTCTTCAGACGCTGCACCAAGTACAAATGTAACAAGGTACAAAACAGGACGATATATATACACAAAAATTACTCCCCTCCAGACTATTAGAAAGTTGTTCTGGAACATTCTAGCAGGTGGCCTTCCCTTGTCAACTGTACTTTCACCTGAAGGCTGAAAGTGAATGTGGTTGGACTCTTTATCTCACGCTCTATTTCCTTCATTTTTCTTCCTTCTCCTCTCCTCTTTCTCTCTTGTCCTTTCCACTCTTTCTAACACCTTCTTCCATTCTTTGTTTATCTTCAGTCCCCCATTCCAGTTCATTGTGTCTTCTCCCCTTTCTTCTCTATTTCCTTGGCCTCCTTCCATTTTCTCACTAGTATTCTCTTCTCCCTTCCTATCTACTTAGCCTCATCCCACTCTATGTCATGTCCTGTTTCTCTCGTGTGTTTAAATATCGCATTTCTGTCTCTCTTAAGTCGTACATCATCCCTATGTTGTTTCAATCTGTCTTTCAGCCTTTTCGCGGGCC